>NC_088338.1:31102500-31415000 GCF_036884655.1 Musa acuminata AAA Group | reverse complement strand
GCTAAGTGAAAGAATCCAAAATCAATATTCTTGTGCACTCTTACGAACTTTTCCGAATGAAACCAAGTGAGTCGATTGAAGAAATGTACACCCGTCTCACGGATGTCATCAATGGACTCAAAGCTCTTGGTAAAGATTTTTCTAACTTTGAACTTGCAACTAAAATCTTAAGATCCCTTCCTAAAAGTTGGGATCCAAAAGTTATGGCCATTCGAGAGGCCAAGGATCTTAAAATATTTCCTCTTGAAGAACTTATTGGGTCTCGAATGACCTATGAAATGACGTGTCATGCTCATGAAGAGCTCGAGAACCCCTTTCCAAAGAATAGGAAGGATATAGCGCTCACATCACAAGAAGACCACTTGAAAGGAACATCAAGTGATGAGGACAGTGATAATGACATTGCACTTTTAACAAACAAAATTTTTAAAATTTATAAGAAAGAACAAATTTAAAAATAACACAAAAAACAGACTTGAACATAAAAAGAACCAAGTGATATGCTATGAATACAAGAAGCCGGGGCACTTAAAAAATGAATGCCCCTAAGCCAAGAAGAAGCAACCAAAGAAGAAGAAAGCTCTAAAAGCGACTTGGGACGATTTAAGTGATTTCAAATATGAAGAAGCTAGCAACAAAGAGGAGGCAAACTTCGCACTAATGGCTTTAGGAGAATAGACAAACCCACAAGCTAGGAGCAAGAGATGGTATCTCGATAGTGGATGCTCAAGACACATTACTGGAGATCCATCTCATTTCTCTATGCTCACTAGTAAAGAAGAAGGGTACGTCACCTTCGGAGACAACAACAAAGGTAAAATCATTGGCAAGGGAACCATATGTAACAAATTAAGTTTTTCTATTAATGATGTGTTACTAGTTGATGGATTAAAATATAATCTTTTTAGTATTAGTCAATTATACGATAAGGGTTATATCGTTAGATTTGAATCTAATGTGTGCATTATTGAAAAACCAAACAATAACATGTCAATGATTACTTTGGAACAAAATAATGTCTACACCATCAACCTTGATGAACCAAGTAATGAAATGTGCCTCTCTGCTTTAAATAATGATTCTTGGCTTTGGCATAGGAGATTAGGTCATGCAAGTATGAAACTAATATCTAAGATCTCATCTAGAGAATTAGTACGAGCGATTCCCAATATGAAGTTTGTTAAGGACAAAGTATGCGATACGTGTCAACTAGGTAAACAAATAAAAACTAGTTTCAAACCAAAAAATCAAATTAGCACCACTAGACCATTATGATTAATCCACTTAGACTTATTTAGACCAATTGACACGACAAGTTTAGGAGGAAGCAAATATGTCTTTGTAATTATAGATGACTATACTAGATACACTTGGCCTATTTCTTGGTTCACAAAAGTGATTGTTTCAAATGTTTCTCTAAATTTTGTAAACTCACTCAAAACGAAAAAGGCTTCATGATTTCTCCAATTCGGAGTGATCACGGTGGCGAATTTCGAAACCATGACTTCCAAAGTTTTTGTGAATCTAATGGATATAACCATAACTTCTCCACTCTAAGAAATCCTCAACAAAATGGAGTAGTTGAAAGAAAAAATAGAAACCTATAAGAAATGGCAAGAACTATGTTGAATGAACATAGTCTACCCAAGTATTTTTGGGCCAAAGTCGTTAATACTGCTTGCTACGTCATGAATAGGGTTTTAATAAGACCGTATCTATCAAAAACTCCCTCTGAATTATAGAATAACAAAAAATCAAATATTTCTTTTTTTAAATTTTTCAATTGCAAATGCTTTATTTTGAATGAAAAGGATGCTTCAGGAAAATTTGATGCCAAATTCGATGAAGGCACCTTTCTTGGTTACTCTTCCGTTTCTAAGGCTTTTCGTGTTTTTAACAAAAGAACCTTAGTTATAGAAGATTCTATTCATGTAGTTTTCAATGAAATTTCTGTGTTAAATAAAAATGATTTTGATGATGACCTTGGTTTTGAAATTTTGAATTTAAATGAACTCCCTCCTCAAAATAGCAACTTGGATGCATCTTCTTCCTTACCTAAGAAATGAAAGTATGTGGATGCTCATCCAAAGGAGCTAATTCTATGAGATACATCAAAAGGGGTTCAAACTCGTTCTTCCTTCAAGAATTTTTGTGCTAATGCCGCCTTCCTTTCTCAAATCGAACCTAAATGCTTTGACGAGGCCTTAAAAGATGATTCTTGGGTCATTACAATACAAGAAGAATTGAACCAATTTGAAAAAATGAGGTATGGAAGCTTGTTCCTAGACCTAGTGACCAGTTAGTCATTGGTACTAAATTGGTCTTTAGAAACAAGCAAGATGAATGCAGTATCGTGGTTAGAAACAAGGCTAGACTAGTGGCCAAAGGTTTCACCCAAGAAGAAGGTATTGACTACGAAGAAACCTTCGCTCCTGTGGCAAGATTAGAAGCCATTAGGATGCTCCTTACCTATGCTAGTAGTAATGATTTTAAACTATTTCAAATGGATGTCAAAAGTGCCTTCTTGAATGGTTTTATTTCCGAAGAAATATATGTCGAACAACCTCTCGGATTTGAAAATTATCTTCTTCCTAATCATGTATTCAAGTTGACTAAGGCTCTCTATGGCTTGAAATAAGCTCCTAGAGCTTGGTATGAAAGGCTTAGTTCCTTTCTTATTTTAAATAATTTTACCAAAGGCAAGATTGATACTACATTATTTATCAAACACTTTGAAAACAATTTTCTTATTGTGTAAATTTATGTTGATGATATTATTTTTTATTCTTCCGATGAGTCACTATGTGAATTATTTGCCAAGTGTATAAGTCATAAATTTGAAATGAGTTTAATGGATGAATTAACCTTCTTTTTAGGATTATAAATTAAACAACTTAATGATGGTATATTTCTTAATCAATCTAAATATACATTAGAATTGTTAAAACGATTTAACATGGATGGTTCAAAAACGATAAACACTCCTATGAGTACTTGACTAAGTTAGATATGGATGAAAATAGTGAAAAGTTTGATCAAAAAACGTATAGAGGAATGATAGGTAGTCTACTTTACCTCACCACGACTAGACCGGATATCATGTTTAGTATAGGACTTTGTGCCAGGTTTCAATCTAATCATAAATTATCTCATCTTAAGAGTGTTAAAAGAATTTTCATATATCTTAAAGGAACTCCCAATTTAGGATTATGGTATCCGAAATCTGATAAATTCGATTTAATAGCTTATGTAGATGCCGATTTTGGCGGATGCAGGATAGATAGAAAAAGTACATCTGGAACATGCCAATTTCTAGGACATGCACTTGTTTCTTGGACTTCCAAGAAACAAAATTCAGTTGCACTATCTACGGCGGAAGCCGAATAAATTGCTGCAAGTGCATGCTGTGCACAAGTTGTTTAGATGAAGAATACATTGGAAGACTATGGAATTTACTTGAAAAACATATCCATAAAATGTGATAATACAAGTGCCATTTGTCTTACCAAAAATTCAATTCAATACTCTAGAACTAAGCATATCGACATTAGGCATCATTTAATATGCGATCATGTCCTTAACAATAATGTCATTCTAGAGTTTATTGACACAAAGCATCAATTAGCAGATATTTTTATAAAAGCCTTAGATGAACACCAATTTGATTTCATTAGAAGGGAACTAGGCATGTTAAATTGTCCTTGAGAATAAGCTTGATTGAATGTATTTTCCGAAGAGTTTTTCATCCTCTTTCTATTTTTTCGTAGATTTGATTTCTTCCTTCTCTTTTGATTCCAAATGACATCTTAAAGCGCAATCCAAACCAAACACCTTTGAAAAACAAAAAGGGGGAGGAAAGAAATTTTTTTTCTTCTCCTTTGCCATGCTAGCGGTGGCACCGCCAGAATCGACGGTAGCACCGCCTGAGCGCTCGGTCGCCAGGCGGTGGCACCATTCGGATTGGCGATGGCACCGCCCAAGAATTCCCTTATAAGAGAAGGGGTTAGGGTCGGTGGTGGAACCGCCCCCAACCTATGAGACCCCTCCCTAGAACTCCCACAACACTCTCTAAACCTCTCTAACCCCCATTCTAGCCTTTAGAAGCCTAAGAGAGGGATTCTTGTTGGTTCAAGCTCTCTATCTTCCAAGGAATTCTCCATAAGGTAAAATCTGAAATCTTTCCTTCCTCTTCTCATTATTTTGCCTACTCTTCACAGTTTCATATACTTGATCTATCATCTTGTTTAGATAATGACACCTAAGAGATCAACAAGAACAAAAGGGAAGAGGGTGGAAGGAGATTCATATGACCAAAACCTTTTTAGATCTAATGAAGTAGCTCTTAGATTTCCAAATTTTGAAACAAGAACTATACATAAGGGCAAACATGTTCATCTAGATGAACTTGGAAACCTAGAACCCATTAGATGGTTTGCACATTTAGATGCCTTACTTCTCCTACAAATCAATAAACCAATTTATCCTAGGTTAGTTAGGCTATTTTATGCAAACTTATGTGTGGACAACGATAGACTAAGTACCTACCTTTTAGGAACACAAATTCAAATCTTTGATAGTACTATTTATGAACTAATTGGAATTACTGAAAAGGATAGGAGATGTTACTTTAGAAATAAATGGGATGTCAATGTAATTAGAACAACTTACTCCGAAGCCTTAGAAACTATTTTTCAAAATCCGAACCTAGGCATGATACCCAAAAGTTACGAGCACTTACTACCCTTTAACTCTAAAATTCTTCATCATATCATGACAAGCATACTACTTCCCAAGCAATTTCATCTTGATGAAATGAGTCAAATAGAGCTAAGCACCATGTATTGGATTATGAACGGACAACATAATTGTTTTGGATACTTAATCCGGCAACATATATAGGATATAATAGCTAAAGATACTATGTTACCATATGGGGGGTTAATCACTCGATTAATACTTGCCCATGACATTTGTGTCTCGCTTGATGAAGAAACAATTCAAGTTGATCGATTTAACACCATCAATAGAAATCTACTGAAAAGACTAAGGTACACATTTAGCAATGGTATGTGGGTTAGGCAACCTAGAAGGACTGATCCAATTCCCCCACCAGTAGAACACCCTGAAACACCAATTTTTAGGAGAAATGAATCTCTTCTTCCTAGTCCCTTTGGTGCAGCACCTTCAACTCCTACTTTATCTTCTGAAGAACTCATTATGGCAGAATTACATCAGATCAAATCACAATAAGAACAACTCAAATCACGGCAAGATCAAATTCAAATTCAACAAATTAAAATTTGAAGGAACTATGACAAATGAATCAAAAAATAGATGTCATGTATAAAAACTTTGGATTTCCTCCTAAGGATTAATCGATATGCCTTCTTATTCTGTTACCTTGACATGCGATCCTTGTATGATTACTCTTAATGCTAAGTTAAACTTTTGCCATCTTCTTTATTTGTATGAAAGCCATGCTGTTTTAAACGAATTCTGAATTTTTTAAATATGATGAATTTTGAATGAATGCTGATTTCTTTCTACTAAGATGAAAGCCATGCTGTTGTATAATCTTATGATGCTTCCCCTAAGTCCTTCATGGAAAAGTGTCTAGATAACAAAGTTTTTACTATTGATAGCATTCCTACATCATTCCCAATGATCAGGATGTCATCCACATAATATACCAAGAAGGTGATAGCACTCTCATTTACCTTCCTATACACATAATGCTGAAGATTTAACGAAATCATAAGATCTGATTGACTCATCAAATATTATGTTCCAACTTCAGGAAGTTTGCTTTAGTCCATAAATGGACCTAAGCAACCTGTACACCTTATCTGGATAGTTTTTGGACACGAATCCCTTAGGTTGTATCATATACACCTCCTTCTCGAGGTTACCATTAAGGAATATGATTTTTACATCCATTTGCTAGTTCTCATAATCATAGTGTGTTGCAACAGCCAATAGAATTCGGATGGATTTTAGCATGGCTACGGATGAGAAGGTTTCATTATAGCCAACACCTTGCATTTGATGATACCCCTTAGCCACTATCCTTGCTTTATAGGTTTGTACCTTTTCATCTACTCCGATCTTCTTCTTAAAGATCCACTTGCAACCGATGGGTACAATACCCTTGGGTGCATCAACTAGGTTCCAAACCTTGTTGGAGTACCTAAAATCCATCTCATAATTCATGGCTTCTTACTACTTCCCAGAGTTTATACTCATAATAGCCTCCTCGTAGGTTTGAGAATCAATATCCTTAGCATCCTCTCCTCTAATATGTTCAACATATCTCTCAAAAGGATAGGATACTATGTTGGACCAACGTAAAGTCGAAACTTGTGTGTTAGGTACTTGAACAGACTTGGGCTGTGGAGTGATGCTTGAGCTAGGTTCTCCAACCTCGCTCAACTTTATCATGCTCCCACTATCTTTGCCAAGAATGTGTTCCTTCTCAAGGAACACTATTCTCTTGGCTACAAGGACCTTTTGGTCCTCAAGATGATAGAAATAATACCCATAAGTTTCCTTGGGGTATCCCACGAACGTGCACTGCTCCATCCTCGATTCCAACTTATCAAGATTGTGTCTTTTAATGTGGGCATAGCAGTCCCAAATCTTAACAACCTTAAGATCGAGCTTCTTCCCTTTCCATATCTCGTATAGTGTAGATACTACCAATTTAGTTGGAACTCTATTTAGAAGGTAAGCTACAGTCTCTAGGGCATATCCCTAGAATGAGATGGGTAGGTCAGCGAAACTTATCATGGACCGCACCATGTCTAACAGTATATGATTCCTCCTTTTAGATACACCATTAGGCTGAGGTGTATAAGGAGGTGTCCATTAGGATAGAATCTCATGGTCCTTAAGGAATTGGGTAAACTCTGAACTCAAGTACTCACCTCCTCAATCTAATTGAAAAGTCTTGATACTCTTTCTAGTTTGGTTCTCCACTTCATTCTTAAACTCTCTGAATTTCTCAAAGGCCTTGGACTTATACTTCATTAAATACACATGTCCATACCTTAAGAAATCATTAGTAAAGGTAATGAAGTAGGAGTAACCACTAATGGCAAGAGTTGACATGGGTCCACATACATCACTATGTATGAGTTCCAACAACTTAGTAGCTCTCTCTCCAATTCCACTAAATGGAGAGTTGGTCAGTTTTTCATGAAGGCAAGGCTCGCAAGTTGCATATGACTCAGTCAAATGGATCTAGATATTCATCCTTTAGCAACTTTTGAATCCTTCCCTCATAGATGTGACCTAGTCTACAATGTCACAGGTATGCACCGTTCACCTCATCTCGTCTCCTCTTAGACACACTTATATTTAAGATATGTGGAGTAGTATCTAGCATAAATAAACTATTATGTAATATTTCTCTCGCTAATCTCCTCGGCTTTGCTAGAATCTACAACAAATTATAGATATGATAAGCAATACCGTTATCCAATACCAATGTACTATCATAAAAATCTAACAACTGGAGATTGATTATGAACGTACCAAAAGCTTCTCTAAGCTTCTGTTCACCCTCTCTGCAATGTACTCTTTGCAGTTTCTTTTCTTGTGCCCATCTCTGCCATAGTGGAAGCACTGGCTTTTGTCCTTTGTCGGGTTTTTCTTAGCAACCTTTGCTTTACCTGGTCTACCCCTGCCCTTGCCATTGCCCTTTTTAAGGAACTTTTCTGCTTTTCTTTTCTTTCTAGTCTCACAAGTATAGAGAATCAGCTTCTCTTTCTTGATAGTGCTCTCTGCCTCCCTCAACATATTGAGGAGCTTAGGGAGAGTCACCTCAAGCTTGTTCATATTAAAATTCATTATGAACTATGAAAGAGGAATGTGGTAGGGACCAAAGCATAAGATCCACACACAGGTTATCCTCTAGGACCATTCTTAGACTTATGAGTTTCTCTATCCACTTAATCATCTTTAAGACATGGTTTTGAACCAGTATCCCCTTAGTCATCCTAGCGCGGAAGAGGCTCTTGGATATCTCATATCGTTGAGTCCTTCCCTATTCCTCAAACAGTTTGTGAATATGTAGGAGAATGAATCTGGCATCCATCTTTCCATGTTGTCTCTATAACTCAAGAGTCATGGAGTCCAACATGTAACACTAAGCAAGAGTAGAGTCATCTATGTACTTCACATAGCGAGTGATCTCATCCTTTCTTGCCCCTTTCTCGAGAGTATGCATCACTGTATCTAGGATATACATGATTTTCTCTGTCGTGAGAATAATTCTCAAGTTGCGGAGCCAATCCGTATAATTTGGACTAGTGAGGCGGTTGACATCAAGTATGTCACATAAGGGATTTGAAAGGTACATTTTCTGAAAATAAAGATGCAGCAGAAATAAGTAACATGTAGATTTTACAAAAATAAACAATCAAGATATGGACTTATATCTTAATATACTCCCACTATTTTACTAGTGAGTCACACGACACCCTTAGCACGTAAAATGAAAGCTCCGGCAGACTTCTAGTGGGGAGCAAGATCCAATCAACGTCTTAGTGTAACCTCGAGGGACTCGACCAATCACACTAATCCCAAAAGGTAGGCAACTTTTGTCGATCATAACTCCTTGTGATTCTCGTCCTGTTCGGCCTCCGAACCACCATGGTCTCAAGGGACTCGACCAATCATGATGTTCGGTTAAGTCAACACCATCATTACAAGATGAGTCTGATTTGATGATATACCCTCAAGGGACTCGACCAGTGGCATTATTAGGATTAAGAGCGGTATTAGGGGGGGGGGGCGGTGAATTAGTGCAGCAAAAAAATTCTTAGATTATGAAAAATATTCGTTTCGATTCAATCCATTTCGGAAGGATATTGAATGTAAAAGCTTTCGTAAAATTGTACGGAGAAGGTTAAGAAAGTTTGTAGTAATGTAAATTGCACAAATAGAAAAGCAAACCTGAATTTAGAGTGGTTCGGTCGTTGTGACCTACATCCACTTCCGATTCCTCCTCCGTCGAGGTCACCGGCATCCACTAATGGTCTTCCTTCAATAGGCGAAGACTAACCACCTCTTTACAACACTTTCTCCTTTTCATGGACTTAGGAGATAACCCTTACAGGTCTCACACCTCTCTTGAATGATCTCAATACTTAGAAAGGGAGGAGGACTTTAGCACTTTTATAACACTTTAAGACTCCAAAAATTCAAGATTATGCCAACACTTTTGAACCCTTTTTCGCTTTTGTGTCAACGATTTTGACATCAAAATCTTCTCCAAAACACAACACACGCAGTTAATGTTGGGAAATCTTGGGGGCGACATCATATGCGCAGCGGAAGAACAAGAAAACAAAATTCCCAATTCCCAAAGAGATGTTCGTCGTCGTGCGAAGATTGGTGCGCAAAATCCGCGAAACTTAAAACTGTGTATAGAGTAGATTGTGTTACCGAGGGAGATTGTATATCTTTGTTTCCTTGCAGATCCTTAGGAGAGGGTGAAGGAGGTCAAGCGTCCTCCTCTCTAACGGTGATCCACACAGTAGGGTTGCGATGACGCTCCTCAAAACTCCAGGCCTGCTTTGAGGTGGAGAGGGAGAGGAGAATAGGAAAGGCAAGCAAAGACTCTAGCCTATGAGGTTCTGAATCCCTCCTATTTATAGAGGTCCCCTGTCAAACCCTAATGGGTCCTCCCCTAGTGGGTATTGGATTTGCATCCAATAGGAGATTGTGTTACCGAGGGAGATTGTATATCCTTGTTTCCTTGCAGATCCTTAGGAGAGGGTGAAGGAGGTCAAGCGTCCTCCTCTCTAACGGTGATCCACACAACAGGGTTACGACGACGCTCCTCAAAACTCCAGGCCTGCTCTAAGGTGGAGAGGGAGAGGAGAATAGGAAAGGCAAGCAAAGACTCTAGCCTATGAGGTTTTGAATCCCTCCTATTTATAGAGGTCCCCTGTTAAACCCTAATGGGTCCTCCCCTAGTGGGTATTGGATTTGCATCTAATAAGACAAGGGCTCCGTCGGATATCTTATATCCGAACCTCTACTCATCACAATGCCTACCATATGTGTGTGACCCTCTAGGCCCAATATCGAGCTGGCCGTGAGTCATACCCGTCAGAACTCCTTCTAACTCAGTGAATTATTATCTCTGTAATAATTCACTTGACTCATCGACTACGGACGTACTAGGCCACTACGCCGTAGTCCCCAAACGATACAGGGGAATCCAATCCATTGGACCTGTCTGTCCTCAGTTACCGTGTACCTATAGTCCCTCATCCATCTAATATCCCAAAGACCGTATATCGAGCATGGTGTTGTCAGACCCATACGGTTTCTACTCGAGTCTCGCTCTAATCGGATTCTCCCGGAGAACTCTTTCTCTCTCAACCCGAATGACCCTAGTCAGGGATTTGTCTGAGCAAAAACACATGGGATATTCCTCTCATGACGCCGAGAGTGGATGATCCTCTATCGACACTCAATAGCCCTCGTAAGGTCGACTACCACTCCCAATGACCAGCTGTACTAGATCTGGGACAACCAAACCTATAAGTCTGGTATCAAAGAGTGGAGCACTCATACAGGACATCCTCGGTGTCTCAAGTCTAAGGACCAAATATACCACTAGGACTACGGAATCGCTGTTTGACAATAAGGCATCATCAACCATCCAGCATTCCGTAAGCGGATCAATCAGTGAACTCATTCTCCAATGAGCACCTGTACTGTATCCTTAGTGTCCCTACACGAGCAGCTATGAGACCAACTGCATCCATCATATGGACGAGTATACAGCACACCAGTCTGTCCGGTTATCATGATGTCCCTCTCGAGTAACCTATGACTGGGATTATTTAGGATATGTGTTTAAAGGTGAATCGATCTCATTATCGTGATCTCATCACGATCCGATTCCCATTGCACAAATCCAAGGACATCACAATATATATATGCACATATGCAATAGTTATAAAGTGATATACGCCAAAATATAATAAGCAAAAAGATTCTGTATCAAGTCACACGTGCTATCACTCACGTGATTGGCTTGCTTGGCACCTATGACTAGCAATCTCCCACTTGACCTAAAGCCAATCACCTATGTGTCTGATCCCCATCAGACCCCTGTGACGCTCAAAGATAATCTGAGACAACGGCTTTGTCAGTGGATCTGCAATGTTATCTTTGGATGGAACTCTTTCCACTACTACATCTCCTCGGGTTACGATCTCTTTGATAAGGTGGAACCTCCTCAGAACATGCTTAGATTTCTGATGAGACCAGGGTTCCTTTGCTTGAGCAATCGCCCCGTTGTTGTCGCAATATAGGGAGATCGGCTCCTCGCTACCCGGCACAACTCCCAAATCTGTAATGAACTTCTTCAACCAGACTCCCTCCTTTGCTACATCTGATGCAGCAATGTACTCCGCCTCTGTGGTCAAGTCAACAGTTGTATCTTGCTTGAAACTCTTCCAGCACACTGCTCCTCCATTCAAGGTGTACACATACCCTGAATTCGACTTGCTATCATCGATATCAGATTGAAAACTTGAGTCAGTGTAGCCTTCAACCTTAAGGCTATTACCTCCATATACTAGTAAAACATCCTTAGTCCTTCTCAAGTACTTAAGGATACACTTTACTGCTTTCCAGTGCCCCAAGCCTGGATCCGCCTGATACCTGCTCGTGACACTCAGAGCATGCGCTATATCAGGCCTAGTACATAGCATGACATACATGATAGACCCTATTGCTGAGGCATAAGGTATCATATTCATGTTCGCCCTTTCTTCTGGAGTCTTTGGGGACATACTCGTAGAAAGCGATATCCCATGTCTCATCGGTATGAGACCTCTCTTGGAATTTTCCATGTCAAACCTTTTGACAATGGTTTCTATGTACCTGGACTAGGACAAGCCAAGCATCCTCTTGGATCTATCTCTATAGATTCTAATCCCCAAGATATAGGATGCTTCCCCTAAGTCCTTCATGGAGAAGTGTCTAGATAACCAAGCCTTTACTGTGGATAGCATTCCTACGTCATTCCCAATGATAAGGATGTCATCCACATATAACACCAAAAAGGTGATAGCACTTCCACTTACCTTTCTGTACGCACAAGGCTCATCTTCGTTCTTAACGAAGTCATAAGATCTGATTGCCTCATCAAATCTTATGTTCCAACTTCGGGAAGTTTGCTTTAGTCCATAAATGGATCTAAGCAACCTACACACCTTATCTGGGCAGTTCTTAGAAACAAATCCCTCAAGTTGCATCATATACACCTCCTCCTCGAGGTTCCCATTGAGGAATGCGGTTTTCACATCCATCTGCCAGATCTCATAATCATAGTGTGCTGCAATAGCCAATATAATTCTGATGGATTTTAGCATTACTACGGGTGAGAAGGTTTCGTCGTAGTCAACACCTTGCCTTTAACGATACCCCTTAGCCACTAGCCTTGCTTTATAGGTCTCTACCTTTCCATCTACTCTGATCTTTTTCTTAAAGATCTACTTGCAACCGATGGGTACAATACCTTCGAGCGCATCAACTAGGTTCCAAACCTTATTGGAGTACATAGAATCCATCTCAGAATTCATGGCTTCTTGCCACTTCCCGGAGTCTATACTCATAATAGCCTCCTCGTAGGTCTGAGAATCAATATCTTCAACATCCTCTCCTCTAATATGTCTCACATATCTCTCAGGAGGATGGGATACTCTATCAGACTTGCGTAAAGTTGAAACTTGTGTATTAGGTACCTGAACAGACTCGGGCTGTAGAGTGGTGCTTGAGCTTGGTTCTCCCACCTCGCTCAACTCTATCATTCTCCCACTATCTCCGCCAAGAATGTGTTCCTTCTCAAGGAACACTGCTCTCTTAGCTACAAAGACCTGTTGGTCCTCAAGATGATAGAAATAATACCCACAAGTTTCCTTGGGGTATCCCATAAATTTGCATCGCTCTGTCCTTGGTTCTAACTTATCGGGGTTGTGTCTTTTAACATGGGCAGGGCAGCCCCAAATCTTAACAATCTTAAGATCAGGCTTCTTCCCTTTCCATATCTCATATGGTGTAGACACTACCGACTTAGTTGGAACTCTATTCAGAAGGTAAGCTACGGTTTCTAGGGCATATCCCCAGAATGAGATGGGTAGGTCAGCGAAACTCATCATGGACCGTACCATATCTAATAACGTACGATTTCTCCTTTCAAAGACACCATTGAGCTGAGGTGTATAAGGAGGTGTCCATTGGGTTAATATCCCATGGTCCTTGAGGAACTGAGTAAACTCTGTACTTAAGTACTCACCTCCTCGATCTGATCAAAGAGTTTTGATACTCTTTCCAGTCTGGTTCTCCACCTCATTCTTATACTCTCTGAATTTCTCAAAGGCCTCGGACTTGTACTTCATTAAGTACACATATCCATACCTTGAGAAATCATCAGTAAATATAATGAAGTAGGAGTAACCTCCAATGGCATGAGTTGACATGGGTCCACATACATCACTATGTATGAGTTCCAACAACTCAGTAGCTCTCTCTCCAGTTCCACTAAATGGAGAGTTGGTCAGTTTTCCACGAATGCACATAGTCGAATGAATCTAGATATCCATTATTTAGTAACTTTTGAATCCTTCTTTCATGGATGTGACCTAGCCTACAATGCCACAGGTATGCACTGTTCACCTCATCTCGTTTCCTCTTAGACACTTACATTCATGATATGTGGAGTAGTGTCTTGCATAAACAAACCTTTATGCAATATTCCTCTCGTCAATCTCCCCTCGGCTTTACTAGAATTTACAATAAATTGTAGATGTGATAAGCAATACTGGTATCCAATACCAATGCACTATCACAAAAATCTGACAATTGGAGATTGATCATGAATGTACCTGAAGCTTCTTCAAGCTTCTATTTCGCCCTTTCTGCAAGGTACTCTTTGCAGTTTCTCTTCTAGTGCCCATCTTTACCACAGTGGAAGCACTGGCCTTTGTCCTTTGCTGGGTCTTTCTTAGCAACCTTTGCTTTACCTGGTTTGCCCTTGCCCTTTCCCTTCTTAAGGGACCTTTCTGCTTTCCTTTTCTTTCTGGTCTCACCAGTGTAGAGAATTGGCTTCTCTTTCTTAATAGTACTCTCTGCCTCCCTCAACATATTGAGGAGCTCTGGGAGAGTCACCTCAAGCTTGTTCATATTAAAATTCATTATAAACTGTGAAAAGAAATCTAGTAGGGACTGAAGCACAATGTCCACACACAAGTTATCTTCTAGGACCATTCCTAGACCTGTGAGTTTCTCTATCCACTCAATCATCTTTAGGACATGGTTCTGAACCGGTGTCCCCTTAGTCATCCTAGCGTGGAAGAGGCTCTTAGATATCTCATATCGCTGAGTCCTTCCCTGTTCCTCAAACAATTTACGGACATGTAGGAGAATGGATCTGACATCCATCTTTTCATGTTGTCTCTGTAACTCAGGAGTCATAGAGCCCAACATATAGCACCGAGCAAGAGTGGAGTCATCAATGTACTTCACGTAGCGAGCGATCTCATCCTCGTTTGCCCCTTCTTCGGGCGTAGGCATCATTGTATCAAGGACGTACACAATTTTCTCCGCTGTGAGAACAATTCTCAAGTTACGGAGCCAATCCGTATAATTTGGACCAGTGAGGCGGTTGACATCAAGTATGCCACGTAAGGGATTTGAAAGCGACATTTTCTGAAAATAAAGATGCAGCAGAAATGAATAACATGCAGATTTTGTAAGAAATAAACTATCAAGATATGGACTTCTATCTTAATATGCTCCCACTATTTTACTAACGAGTCACGCGACACCCTCAGCACGTGAAACGGAAGTCTCCGGCAGACTTCTAGTGGGGATCAGGATCCAATCAGCATCTTAGTGTAACCTCGAGGGACTCGACCAATCATACTAAGCCTAAAAGGTAGGCAACTCTTGCCGATCGTAACTCCTTGTGATTCCCAACCTATTCGGCCTCCGAATCACCATGGCCTCGAGGGACTCGACCAACCATTATGCTCGGTTAAGTCAACACCTTCGTTACAAGATGAGTTTGATTTGATGATATACCCTCGAGGGACTCGACCAAGCATACCATGCCCTCAGGTCACCGGTGACATCTCTATGTCGTAAGCAAGATAGCGAATCGCGATATAGGTGAGTCTCGAGGGACTCGACCAACTCAACCTACACCGGGAATCGGTTCCTACTCATAACGATGGAAGGCCACGTGGGTCAATCTAATTGCCTCACATTTACCGACTTAATATTATCGAGAGAGATGTTTCTTATGATTTGGTCTCCTAATATGACATGTCACACATATACATATTTAATATATATCTACATCGCATGCAAATATATATACATATCTAGTATGTGTATAAGCAATCACACCAGATGATCATGGACCACAACCTAATATGATTAGGCCCGAGCCAGTAGGCCTAATCACTCACATCAAGATCTATGTGTGCAATGGTGCATCTCCATGCCCTGTGATCGTCCATCTCGTCCTCGTTGGTTCCGTCGACATCTTGATGCATCTTCATGTATCACGATCGTCCGTCTCGTGGGTCCCGCTATCGCATCCACGCTCCCGCTGTGCCTCCTCATGTGATTACAACTTAATCATAGGCACGCAGGCCCAACAATACACGAAAAATATAATGGAGGCACGCACACCTCAATAATAATAATCACAAGTACACACATCACACGGTCCATGATCATCCGTCCACACATCATATATCACATGTATAAATAATCATCATCATGTAGGACTACTAGATAATAATAAAAATAATAATCAACTAAACCTTTTTATTAATTAATATTTTCTGAAATCAGGGACATATAGGGAATTTCTCAATTCCTAAGGGTATTTTCATAATTTAGATAAAAGACAAAAACTGGAATTTCTCAAATTCACAAGGGCAAAAATGTCTTTTTTCCCTAAACCCTAATTCCCTCTTACTGTTGCCGCCGCTGCCACCTTATTGGCGGCGGCCTGCGCGCCGGGGCGAGGGCGCTGCCCTCGCCTATAGGCGGCACACCCGCTGGCGGCACTACCGCTGCAGGTGGCGGCACACCCGTGGGCGCCCCCGCGGGCGCCGCCGCCTCCGCGGGCGGTTCTTCCTGCGGGGCAACGCCCGCACGCGGTGCTGTCCCGCCGGGCGACCACCACTGTGGGGGGGGTTTTCGCCCGCGGTGGCAAGCACCGCTGCCCTGCGGCGCCTCACCCCGCGGGAGAAGCGGCCGTAGGCGCCTCTGCTCGTGGGCTGCCAGCCCCGCCGGATGTAAGCCTGCTGCAAGCAGGCCGCCGGCCGGCTGTTGCAGACGCAGCCCCTATGCTGCCCGCTTTCGGCTGCGCTGCACACACGCAGATCGAGGGTAGCAACTGTTGCTGCCCTTCTATGTTTTTGCGTCAACGATTTTGACGTCAAAATTCTTCCTAAACACAACACACGCAGTTCAAAACCAATCATTCGCATGAACAACCTGGCTCTGATACCACTGTTGGGAAATCTTGGGGGCGACATCATATGCGCAGCGGAAGAACAAGAAAACAAAATCTCCGATTCCCAAAGAGATGTTCGTCGTCGTGCGAAGATTGGTGCGCAAAATCCGCGAAACTTAAAACTGCGTATAGAGTAGATTGTGTTACCTAGGGAGATCGTTTATCCATGTTTCCTTGCAGATCCTTTGGAGAGGGTGAAGGAGGTCAAGCGTCCTCCTCTCTAGCGGTGATCCACACAGCAGGGTTGCGACGACGCTCCTCAAAACTCCAGGCCTACTCTGAGGTGGAGAGGGAGAGGAGAATAGGAAAGGCAAGCAAAGACTCCAGCCTATGAGGTTCTGAATCCCTCCTATTTATAGAGGTCCCCTGTCAAACCCTAATGGGTCCTCCCCTAGTGGGTATTGGATCTGCATCCAATAAGTCAAGGGCTCTGTCGGATATCTCATATCCGAACTTCTACTCATCGCAATGCCTACCATATGTGTGTGACCCTCTAGGCCCAATATCGGGCTGGCCGTGAGTCATACCCGTCAGAACTCCTTCTAACTCAGTGAATTATTATCTCTGTAATAATTCACTTGACTCATCGACTACGGACGTACTAGGCCACTACGCCGTAGTCCCCAGACGATACAAGGGAATCCAATCCATTGGACATGTCTGTCCTCAATTACCGTGTACCGATAGTTCCTCATCCATCTAATATCCCAGAGACCGTATATCGAGCATGGTGCTGTCAAACCCATACGGTTTCTACTCAAGTCTCGCTCTAATCGGATTCTCCCGAAGAACTCTTTCTCTCTCAACCCGAATGACCCTGGCCAGGGATTTGTCTGAGCAAGAACACATGTGATATTCCTCTCATGACACCGAGAGTGGATGATCCTCTATCGACACTCAATAGCCCTCGTAAGGTCGACTACCACTCCCAATGACCAGCTGTACTAGATTTGGGACAGCCAAACCTATAAGTCTGGTATCAAAGAGTTGAGCACTCATACAGGACATCCTTGGTGTCTCAAGTCTAAGGACTAGATATACCACTAGGAATACGGAATCGCTGTCCGACAATAAGGCATCATCAACCATCCAGCATTCCGTAAGTGGATCAATCAGTGAACTCATTCTCCAATGAGCACCTATACTGTATCCCTAGTGTCCATACACAAGCAGCTATGAGACCAACTGCATCCATCATATGGACGGGTATACAGCACACCAGTCTGTCCGGTTTTCATGATGTCCCTCTCGAGTAACCTATGACCGGGATTATTTAGGATATGTGTTTAAAGGTGAATCGATCTCATTATCGTGATCTCATCACGATCCGATTCCCATTGCACAAATCCAAGGACATCACAATATATATATGCACATATGTAATAGTTATAAAGTGATATACGCCAAAATATAATAAGCAAAAAGATTCTGTATCAAGTCACACGTGCCATCACTCACGTGATTGGCTTACTGGGCACCTATGACTAGTAGTTAAAAACTAATCTTTCGCATAAACAACTTGGCTTTGATACCACTATTAGGAAATCTAGGGTGTGACATCACATGCGCAATGGAAGAACATTAAAAACAAATTCCCAATTCCCAAAGTTGTATTCGTCATTGTGCAAAGATTGATGCACAAAAATCATGAAACTTAAAACTGCGTATAAGATAAATTGTGTTACCTAGGAAGATCGTATATCCCTGAATACTTGCATATATCTCTAGGAGAGGGTGAAGGAGGCCAAGCACCCTCCTTCTAGCAATGATCCATATAGTATGGCTGCAATGACGCTCCTCAAAATTTCAGACTTGCTATCTGAGGTGGAGAGGAGGAGGAAAATAGGAGAGGCAACCAAAAAGCTCTGGCCTATGAACCATTAGTTCCCTCCTATTTATAGAGGTTTCCTATAAACTTAACCCTAATGGATCCTACCTTATTGAGTATTGGATCTCCACCCAACTATCCAGCCTCTTAGATTAATAGATCTCTATCCAATAATCTCTAATAGGCTCTTATTGGATCTCATCCGTATGATTCAATAATTTAAAGCCTCATTGGATATCCATTAAGATAGGGGCTTCGGCGAATATCTCATATTAGTCTACTCATCGCAATGCCTACCATATGTGTGTTACCCTCTAAGCCCAATATCGAGTTGGCCGTGAGTCATATCTGTCAAAATTCCTGGCTTAGTGAATTATTATCTTCATAATAATTAACTCGACTCATCGACTGCGGATGTACTAGGCCATTACGCCGTAGTCCCCAGATGATACAAAGGAATCTAATCCATTGGACCTGTCTATCCTCAGTTACCATGTACATAGTCCCTCATCCATCTAATATCCCAGAGACCATATACTAGGCATGGTGTTGTTAGACCCATACGGATTCTAATTGAGTCTTGTTCAAATTGGATTCTCCTAGAGAACTCTTTATCTCTCAAACCGAATGACCCTAGCTAAAATTTGTCTGAGTAAGAATACATGGGATATTTCTCTCATAACACCAAGAGTGAATGATCCTCTATCAATACTCAATAGTTCTCGTAAGGTTGGCTACCACATCCAAAGACCAATTGTGCTAGATCTGGAACTTCCAGACCTATAAGTCTGGCATCAAAAAATCGAGTATTCATATAGGACATCCTTGGTATCTCAAATCTAATGACCATATACACCATTAAGATTACGGAATCGCTATCTGATAATAAGATATCATTAACCATCCAATATTCTATAAGCAGATCAATTAGTGAACTCATTCTCTAATGAGCTCCTGTAATGTATTCCTAGTGTCCCCACAAGAGCAGCTATGAGACCAGCTGCATCTATCATATCGATGGGTATACAGCACACCAGTCTGTCTGGTTATCTCAATATCCCTCTCGAGTAACCTATGACCGAGATTATTTAGGGTCTGTGTTTAAAGGTGAATCGGTCTCATTATTGTGATCTCATCATGATCCGATTCTCATTGCATATATATATATATATATATATATATATATATATATATATATATATATATATGTATATGTTAAAATATAATAAGCAAAAAGATTGCGTGTCAAGTTATATGTGTCATCACTCACATGATTAGCTTACAGGGCACTTATGACTGGGCAGTTGTATCGTTAGTACACCGAAAATTTGGGATAAGATACTTTTTGGCTTCAATTTTGAACTCATTGGAGCTTATAAATACCCCACTCTTTTCTGCATTAAAGAGTAACATATGTGTGAAAAAAACCTTGAACTGTTGGGGTGTGAAAGTGTTATAAAAGTACTAAGTGTCCTCCTCCTCTCTCTTTAGCTTTGTAATCATTCAAGAAGAGGTGTGAGGCTTGTAAGGGTTATCTCCTAAACCCGTGAAAAAAAGAAAGCATTGTAAGAAGGTAATTGGTCTTCACCTATTGAAGGAAGACTATTAGTAGATGTTGGTGACCTCAACAGAGGAGGAATCAGAAGTGGACGTAGGTCACAATGACCAAACCACTATAAATCCAGTATGTTATTTCCTTACTACTTACTTTCATTACTTAGTTGCTCACTTCACTTTACATTTACTTTAAGTCATTACTTTCATTACTTTCCGATACGGGCTTTGTTGAAACAATTTTATCGAACAAGATTTTTCAAATCGACATAATTTTACATAAGTACTAATTCACCCCCCCATCTTAGTGTCGTATTGATCTTAACAACTACAGCGGAAGCCCACTTTGGTGGACGACCAAGGCCCGCTATGAGAGAATAAGACTCGCTATGGTGGAAGTCACTATGGAAGAGCCATAAAACTCGCTACGGTGGAAGCCACTATAACATAAGCCTGATGGGCAAACAAGGTGCCATGTGCCCCAAGCGAATAGGTCAAGAAACCTGACCCATACCATCACTAACCACAACATTACCAATGTGGGTAGGTCACAAAACCTACCCACATCTCGTCATTTAAGCATGTCAAATGAAATACACTCAAAACGTAAAAAAATCATGAAACTAAACCTTGATAAAATGAAATGGCTGAATGACATGCCTCGAACCCTCTTATTGGAGCCCCGAAGCATGCCTTCCAAAGGTGATAAATGATAGAAAAAGTAATGACATAGGCATTATACTACCAACTCACCCAACTGGGGATTGCCACCTAGGCGATGATATGGGCAGAAAAACTTGCGCTCCTCCTTTGTGGGTGTCAACAAGAACACGATCCACTAGCCTCCTACCCACCTTGATCTCCGAGAGAGCCACACAAGCTAGCCACAAAGTGTATTAATCCTCGATAGCTAGGCCCATCCCCCCTTCTCCCCTTTTAGGTCACTTGTCGCAAGCGACCTATCATCCCTCATCAACCATGATTTCGGAAAGGCCCGCACGCCTAGCGACAAAGGGCATTAATCCTAGGCGACATGGTCTGGTTCCCTGTTTTCCTCTCTTTGGATGCCTAGCATAAGGGACCATCCCCTGCTCATCCTAAACAAACTCCAGCCTTAACAAACGATACTCCCGTAGTCATCTTTCCCTGACGCCACCCACAGAGAGGTGTGCCCACCAGCTGTTGACATAAATGAACCCTTGAAAGACTTAAAGGTGATAGCAGATAAGATTTTCCCAACTATATGAGGAAATCCTCTATTCTGTTGAGGGAAATCCTCCCTCCTAATCTGTATAAATAGGAGAGGGACATGTTAATGCATTCAAGCTTCTTCAATAAAGCTTCTTTAATAATTCTTCTTATCTTCTATTCTTTCCAACATGGTATCAGAGCAGGTGAGATGAGCGAGGCTCCACGGCCATTGAAGCTTACCATTCACCACATCCCTTGCCTCTATAAAGCAGAGAAGGGGGGAACTTTTTCCCACCGGACTCACTTACCCGTCGGACTCCCCTCTCCGTCCATTGTACGGTCGTCCGCTATATGGCGCTTGATACCTTCACTGCTACCCTAGCCGCTACCGTGACCACACCTGGCGTCACCATCAAGTGTGGCCACAACAATGAGGGCCTATTTTGGTACGGCCGACTGCTCGCCCTCGATAGTGGATCCCTCTCAAACCCCTGCCCACTCCTTCCCTCTTCTCCTCCATACGGCCTTCTTCTTCATTAGCACCGCCTACACCGACCCTAGGCTCGGGTTGTCCACCGCCATAGTATCGTCTTCATCAAGCTGTGATCTATATCAATCGTAACTCGCTGCCTCACTATCAACTCAATCCTCAACTCTTGCTAAGAGCAAATCACTACAAGTTTCTCCACCAAATCGCTACAGCTTCTTCCTCTACTGTACCTCTGCTGCAGCTTTCTCCTCTATTACACCTCTGCTGTAGCTTTCTCCTCTACTGCACCTCCGCTGTAGCTTTCTACTCTACTGCACCTCTACTACAGCTTTCCTATCTACTGTAGCATCATTGTAACTTCCTCCTCTATGGCTTCTTCCTTTACTACAGCATTGCTATTGCTTTCTCCATTACTGTAGCTTTCTCCTATGCTGTAGCCGTCATCGTCGCCATCGCAGTTGCAACCGTCGTCGTCGCAGCCGCTGCCGCCGCCGTCGCATCAACAACAGCAGCAGCAATGATCCAAGATTGCTTTGCATCGATCCAAGATTGCTTTGCATCGATCCAAGATTGATATCCTTGACAATGGTATCCTTGACAAGAGCACCATCTTGCGGGGTACAATAGCAGATAAGATTTTCCCAACTATATGAGGAAATCTCTGTACTCTGTTGAGGGAAATCCTCTATTCTGTTAAGGAAAAACCTCTCTCCTAATCTATATAAATAGGAGAGAGACATGTGATAACAGAGAGATTTTCTCTGATAAAAGAGAGATATTCTCAACTGCATAGCAGATGAGATTTCCTCAACTGCATGAGGAAATCTCTCTGCTGAGTTAAAGAAATATCCTCTTTCACTATGTATAAATAGACTTCACATGATACTACTTGAAGTGTGCCTTTTTGCTTTATCCTTATAATTTCATTCTTCATTTTCTCATTCTATCATGGTATCAGAGCGGCGTTCTCCTCTTTGAGTCTTTCAACCTCACCCATCAGCTTCACGTCAGGCCATGGAAGCTACTGCATCATCATCTTCCCACTTTTCATCGCCGCTAGTGCCCCGTCACTGACCCTCTGCTCCAGATCTGCCAGATCTGCTCTACTTCCGCGTGCTGGTCCATCGACCAGCTCCTTGCCTTCTCCCTCCAACGCCTCCGCCACCGCTGTCCTCGACTCCGGCAACATTATCCTCACTGCCCAGAGTCCTTCCTATAGAACTGCTGCATAGAAATCTACAGCTTTACACCATCTTGCATAGGTCTTTTCCTTCAACGAAGACCTTATTCTTTCACAGATCTTATTTGCCACCACCTCAGGTGACATTGATCTATACCAACACTTCTTTCTCCCTGATCATATCTTCCATATGTCATCATCATCTACCTCTGATGCTCCCATTACTGTTCCCGCAGGGAACCATAGTATCTTCCCACATACAAACCTTATCTCCATAAATGCAGCAACCCTCATCCCCTTCAAATTATCCAACGGTGGTAACTACGCATCATGGCGTGCTCAATTCTCTAATATATTATTTGGCTATGATCTTCTAGGCTATGTCGATGGCTCTCTTCGTTGTCCACCGGCGATGCTCAACATCCCAGGCGCATCCGATCCAGTACCAAATCCGGATCACAAACTATGGTTACACCAGGATCGCCTCATCCTTCAAGCAATTCAAGCCTCGATCGCTGGATCCCTTGCCCCACTCATTTCTTCATGTGACACTGCTGCCGAAGCTTGGTGCAAGTTGCAAACCACCTTGGCCAATCGTTCTCGCACTCGCATGCTCAGTCTTCTATCCAGCCTCATGAAGATAAAACAAGAGGGAAGTAATATTGCTGATTATCTACATAACATAAAGATTATCATCGATAACTTGGCCTTGGTAGGTCATTCCCTCAGTGATGAAGAAGTTACTGTTCATATCCTCAATGGCCTCGGAGACGAGTACAAGGAATTGGCAGTAGCAATACGGGCGGGTGATTCACCAATCACATTCGAAGAACTTTTCGACAAGCTGATTGACTTTGAGATATATCTCAAGCGCGAGGACAAACCGTCAGGACCATCCATCACAGCTCAAGTCACTCAAAAAAGGAGGGGCAATTCGTATAACAAGATTGTCAACAAAGGTTTGACCAAGACACCTTCTGAACCTATGAGCTCTAAACCAACTATTCCTCCTCCTCATCCTCAACATTCCAATCACAACAACCAAGGTGGCTTCTCCAATCATCCGCAGTCCTGGCGCCCTCACTACACAAACCAACAAAGAATTGTTTGCCAACTATGTGATAAAGTCGGTCACTCTGCAAAGGTCTGTCGATCTCGACCCAGACTTCCTGCTCAATCACATTGGCCTCAAGCAAATCTCACGACTACTCCAACGACTAGTGATCATAATTGGATTGTAGACTCTGGCGCATCCCACCACATTACCTTATATCTCCAGAACTTGTCCATCCACAACAACTATGGTGGCACTGAGGATATCATCATCGGTGACGGTAAAGGAATTCCTATTACTCATACGGGTTCTACACTGCTTAATTCACCTACCACAACCTTTACACTCGATGATGTTTTATGTGCACCTTACATTAAACGAAATCTCATTTCCGTTTCTCAATTTTGCAAACAAAATAATACCTCCATTAAATTCTTTCCTAACTCTTTTCTTGTTAAGGATTTGAGCACGGGGGCATCATTGGTCCAAGGCCAGAGTAAGGACAATGTTTATGAATGGCCGTCACTTCCACAAATAAAATAGCCCACTGCTTACTCCTCCGTTGCAGCATCAATCGATGTGTGGCATCGTCGTCTCGGTCATCCCTCTCTCCCTATCCAAAATAAATTACTTTCTCGTTATTCTCTTCCTACTCTTACAAATAATAGGGTTGCCACTTATTGTGATGCTTGTCTTCATAATAAAAGTCATAGACTTCCTTTCAGTGTTTCCTCTATATCATGTTCTAAACCATTTGAAATTATTTATACTGATGTTTGGGGCCCTGCTCCTGTTACTTCTTTTGATAAGTTTAGCTTTTATGTTATTTTTGTCGACTATTTTACTAAATACACATGGCTATATCCTCTTCGTCATAAATCAGAAGTTTCAAAAGTCTTCACCAACTTTAAAAAGCTGGTTGAAAACTTCTTTCAGTCTACAATTAAAACAGTCTACTCTGATGGTGGAGGTGAATTTCAAGCCCTCATATCCTACCTCTCAACCTGTGGCATCCAACACCTTAAGTCACCCCCACACACTCCTCAACTAGTTGGCTCTGCTGAACGTAAACATCAACATATCGTAGAAACTGGTCTCACACTTCTACATCAAGCCTCCATGCCACCAACTTTTTGGTCTGCCACCTTTCAAACTACTGTCTACCTTATTAATCGTTTGCTCACTCCAGTTCTTTAATACCAGTCTCCATTTGAAAAGCTATTTTCCAAATCCCCAAACATTCAAAAACTCAGAATATTTGGTTGTTTATGTTATCCGTGGCTACGTCCCTATGCCCCAGACAAGTTAGCGCCAAGATCTAAAGCTTGCATCTTCATAGGATATTCTCTTGAGCATAATGATTTTCGGTGCTACGAACCACAATCTCAAAAAGTCTTTATTTCACGGCATGTTGTTTTTGTTGAATCTGCCTTTCCATTTCAAAACCATGAATCTCCTACCATTCATACCACTCCAACAAATATTCATTCCTAGAGTATACATTCGATCCCCTCAAACGAACCTCCTCCCACACCATTCAGTCCTATTGTTGAAGATCCACACTCTTTTATTCTCCCGGTTCAACAACTCTCCACTCCCCCCATTCCTTCTCCCCTTCCTTCTTCACAAGTCTCCCCTACCACTGAAGTCGTATCCTCAGAAACACAACAACTTTCTTTACCTAGTGCCATCGATGTATCTCAACCTCTCTTGCAGCCTGTCGATGCCTTTCCATCACTCTTACCAATAACACAACCTGCAGTTCCTAGCCATCCAATGACAACACGCTCAAAAAGTGGTATCTTTAAACCACGTCAGGTTCTCGACCTCCATACTATCACCAATTCTTCTCTTGAGACCAGTGAACCTACCACAATTACTCAAGCACAAAAATCTTCGCATTGGCGTCAAGCTATGTGTGAAGAATATGATGCTCTTCTACATAACTCCACATGGACTCTTGTACCTTCTCATCCTACACAAAATATCATCGGGTGTAAATGGGTATTCCGAATTAAGCGAAACCCCGACGGGTCCGTTGCTCGATATAAAGCACGATTAGTAGCCAAAGGGTTTCATCAACGACCTGGAGTTGATTTTACAAAGACTTTTAGTCCTGTAGTTAAACCCACAACAATTCGGCTTATTCTAAGTTTGGCCATCTCCAGAGGTTGGAACTTACGACAACTGGACGTTAACAATGCCTTTTTATAGGGGACTCTAACTGAAGATGTCTTTATGCAGCAACCCCCTGGCTTTGTTCATCACCAGTATCCGAGACATGTTTGCAAATTACAAAAAGCCATTTATGGTCTCCGTCAAGCTCCCAGAGCTTGGTATACTGAACTTGGATCATTTCTGATATCAATTGGCTTCATCAACTCCAAGTCTGACACCTCTTTATTCCTCCGACAACATCATGGAAATTCAATATATCTTCTAGTTTATGTAGATGATATTATTGTTACAGGCAATGATCCCTTGGAGGTTCAGACATTTTTAAATCAATTGGCTGATCGATTCTCCCTCAAAGACTTAGGACCATTGAGCTACTTTCTGGGAATGGAAGCAACATTTACATCCTCCGGTCTCTTCCTCTCTCAAAGAAAGTATATTCAAGACTTATTATCAAAGACAAATATGCAGGATGCGAAAGTAGTTGCTACTCCTCTCTCTACTGGTGAATCACTCAAATTATGTGATGGCAGCCCTACCACGGACTCAACTCAATACCGGCAAGTACTTGGCTCCTTACAATACTTGGCTCTCACCCGTCCAGATATCTCATTTGTAGTCAATAAATTGTCTCAATACATGCACCAACCTTCTGCTATACATTGGTCTACGGTTAAACGAATTTTGCGATATCTTAAAGGGACCCTTAATCATGGTCTCTTTCTCCGCAAAACCACTCAACTTCATCTCCATGCCTTTGCTGATGCTGATTGGGCGGAAAACTTTGATGATAGAACCTCCACATCAGGGTATGTCATCTTTCTTGGGTCTAATCCAATCAGCTAGAGTTCTAAGAAGCAAAAGACAGTGGCCCGGTCTACAACTGAAGCTGAATATCGTGCTATTGCTACCACTGCTGCTGAACTCAACTGGATCACAAATCTCCTCAAGGAACTCAAAGTTAGCTTTACTCATACTCCCACAATATATTGTGACAATGTTGGAGCTACCTACTTATGTGTCAATCCAGTGTTCCACTCGCGCATGAAACACATCGCCATCGACTTTCACTTTGTGCGAGATCAAGTTGTCAGACATCAACTTCGTGTCTCTCATGTCCATATGGCTGATCAACTTGCAGACTCACTCACGAAGCCTCTAGCCCGCAAACTATTTTTGTTTCATCGATCCAAGATCGGTATCCTTGACAGGAGCTCAATTTTGCGGGGGCATGATAACAGAGAGATTTTCTCTGATAAAAGAGAGATATTCTCAACTGCATAGCAGATGAGATTTCCTCAACTGCATGAGGAAATCTCTCTGCTCAGTTAAAGAAATATCCTCTTTCACTATGTATAAATAGACTTCACATGATACTACTTGAAGTGTGCCTTTTTGCTTTATCCTTATAATTTCATTCTTCATTTTCTCATTCTATCAACATGTTAATGCATTCAAGCTTCTTAAACTTCTTTAATAATTTTTCTTATCTTCTATTCTTTCCAACAAAAGGGACCTTAATCAATGGTCGGCCACACTACATCGATTGCTGAGGTATAAAAGTCAGCCCCCAAAACCTAAAGGAGGAGGTATCTTGATCATTTTTCATCCCTAACTAACTTTACCATTGGAGGGGTCAGGTCGAGAACATCTCCCGACACCGACCAATTGTGCAGGGATCTCGGCGAGGCTAAGGCGCGCACCTCGGGATGATACCAAATCCACCTTTGGCAAACAAACAATACCTTAGGATCACTGTTGGCCAAGTCTACTCCCGGCTCTAATCTCCTCTTAGGATCCCTCATAGGCCCCTAGGACGAGCTTGCCCCTTTCGGATTGAACCAAGTCGTGTCGACTCCATGGTCAATGGTATCAAGATAACAACATCTAAATTATAATGGAAAACTTCAAGGAGTGTTTCTTTAACATGAAACGGAAAAAAAAATATTAAAGAAGAAATAAATATATTTACCAATTTGAGATATGGAGCGGCCAGAAGAAAACAGGCCACATAAGAAATAAATATCAGCAAGTATTTAGTGTAGGAAAAATAATAGATGAGAAAAAAAGAGAGGGTAAAATTTAATCATATTCCACGCATTTTAACAAGAGTTTAATGTTCATGTTATGGTTGTTGAATATTCATGTACAAAATATATAATATTATCTAAAATGA
Organism: Musa acuminata AAA Group; assembly: GCF_036884655.1. NCBI lineage: Eukaryota > Viridiplantae > Streptophyta > Magnoliopsida > Zingiberales > Musaceae > Musa > Musa acuminata. Next base: position 31,386,794 of record NC_088338.1, on the reverse strand, counting down.
ATGATGAAATAATTCCACAGAAAACATAAATATGGTCTTGCACTCTACTCACATATAATATGAGAAATAACTTGATTTATTAATTCATCTTCTTATGATGCATTTAGATGTTTCAGTCTTATATGATCTGTTGCTTACTCTGAAGTGGATAATATATTAGACTTAATTTAAAAAATAATCTTTTCTTTTAGATGATATTTTTAAGATCTTCGATCAAGATCGTAATCTTTAATTAAGATCCAATTAAAGTTTTTAGATTATAATCTCTAATCAAATTCAAATATGATTTATTCTTTTTTATCCCCTTCATTTGTTTATTTTTTTCCTCTCTCTTGATTAGATATTATGATTTGGCAACTTTTGACATATGTAGATTACCCTAAACTAATTAAATTTATTTGATAAAAATGAACTAAATTGATTCTGCATCCATCAACATATTTGTGATGCAAGTGATTGTGATTGATTGTAATTTCTAAGCATAAAGTTTTCTATGCGCAGTTGTATTCCTCGTAGCACTTTGCTTCATGAAACCCGTCACCGGCGCAAGCGAGATAAAGAGAGACGAGACGCTGTTGTTGTATCAAACATAAAACATCCTTATGTCGAAAGGCTTTGATGGCTTATTTCATCAGTAATCCAAAACAAACACTTGAGACCAATTGAGACACTCGAAATCAGATTTGGTAGCTCCACGTGCTCTCAGCGACAAATCTTGGATAGATGTGATCCGCCATCTTGAGAGCGGCAGATATCTGCTACGCCACAACAGTATACATCAGTTTTTACATTGAACAGTGGAGTGAATTATAGTATATAACCAAAAGTGTTCCTATTATAGTAAAAATAATTCTAAATTTTAAGCTTTCTTGAAGGAAATTACCCGTCATTCATACATCCATGACAAGGATCAGACAAGACTACAAACAAAAAATTTAAAAGAAAAAAAATACTAAAGTAAAAAACATGAGATGTACAATAATTAAAAATATTATCCATGAAAAAAATATCGAACTGAACTAAGAAATAGTAATGGATAGAGAACCCATTAACGGTCAATCATTATCCAACACATAAGTATCACGTGAAAACTAACATAAAAGGAAAAAGATATAGATCACTCTCACCCATCTGCCCATGTAGATAAAAGTCTAAGATAGACCGTTCGAGGTTGTCTTTGCCCCCTATCATCCATATTGATAAAACACCAATAGGAAGGACTTAAGGTCTACTATAGAGGGAGGATTTGTAATCCATTACAGTGGAGGGAGGACTTAAAATCTACCACACGGAGGGAGGACTCAAAATTCGCTACGGCAGAAATATAAAGCAAGATGTGCCCAAAGTGTGCGAGTTAAAAAAAACGACCCATGCAAAGAGAAATCTACCATGATGAAGGTATAGGGTAAAATGGATGAGTATCATAAAAAGGATGAGCTTCTTGTAGAGTGAAACCATGCAATACCATACACTAGATAGATCTTCCAAGGAACAAGACTTTTTTCGAGTAAGCCAATTTATTTAGGACCCTATGAATCTATTCTTTTTCCCGTTCAAAGTTCAGTCCTTTGTCTTTGGGTTTTCATGTCGAGAATTCTTTGCAGATGAAGAGATGTCAAATGTACCTATTACTTCTCAAACAAAACCTTCTACTTCTATGTATAAACGCTGGTTCATTAAGAATATACAAGAAAGGTACTTCGAATTGTTGATTCATCGCCAGAGATGGTTTAGAAACAATAGTCCATTATCTAATGGATCTTTCCTTTCTAATACTCTATATGAGAGTTATCAGTATTTATCAAATATGTTCCTATCTAACGGAACGCTATTGGATCAAATAACAAAAACAATATTGAGAAAGGGATGGTTTTTCTCGGATGAAATGAAATATTTGATTCATGTAACGGGAGAGATTTCTCATTCCTTAGCCATAAAGATATGTGGCCACGACATGAAAAAGGGATTAAGTGGAATAGGATCGGCCTGGTGGTAGAGTCATGGAAACATTTTTTATTCTATATTTTGGACCTTAGCTCCATGGAACAATATGCTACTGCTGAAACATGGAAGAATTGAAATCTTAGATCAAAACACTATGTATGGATGATATGAACTACCTAAACAAGGATTCTTGAACGGCGAATAACCAGAGTCTATTACTCACTATATCAAACAATTTCCATTAATGAAACCATATAAAAATCCATCGAAAAATCAAAAATACGCATGTCCGATGAAATGCTTATTGCTATCTGCTCCAATAACAAATCATTGGTTTAACTGAATAACTAAAGAAAATAGATAGACCTTTCTCTTCGTTTGAGGTCGATGGATCTTCTCAATTGGAAGATCCCCCGTATGGATAATACATATTCTGGTTGATTGAGCCTAATTCTAATCATTTTGTTTCGAAGCAAAGATATCTATAGAGGCCAGTTTGTCCTATTTAGATATTCACGATCAAGAGATATTGGATTCTCTTTCATATAGGCCCTGAAAGGAGAAGGAAGGCTAGAATGCCAACAGACATATATCTCTAATAGATGTTTGTCTATTCTCTAATTCACTCAACTCGATCCATTTTGGGAACGCCCAATGCTAAAGTCATTGAATGGGTAAGTCGTCAATCCCTAAAACAGACTTATATAATGTACTTTATCTACTGGGCTATGGGTACCGGTAGATATTTTACCAGAGGTTTTTATCAATCTACCCTTGTGTCATTCCTCTTGAATCATATACTCGGGGTGGGTGCAGGGCAGACGATTTCCAAACGGAATCCTCATTCATTAGATAGAGAAGATCACTAAGATTTCGTGATCCCCTACCGAACCTATTCCAATTCCAACAGCTCAGACTCGGATCGTGGGGATTGCCAGAATACTTCGTATCAACAGATAAGATGTTCGGTATATTAATATTAATTAGATCCAAAATCTGTTATTGAATTGCTCATTCAATGAGCATTCTCAATATTATGCCTTGAAGAGGACTCGAACCTCCATGCTATTTAGCACGAGATTTTGAGTCTCGTATATAAGGTGTGTGAGTCAGAAAAACCTAACCTATGCCAAGAGAAATCTACTATACTGAAGGCGTATGCCCAAATATGCCCGAGACATATGAGTTAGAAAAACTCGACTAACGCCAAGAGAAATCTGCCATAAAGAAGATGCATAAAAAAGTGTTCATGAGGTATGTGAGTCGGAAAAACTCAAACCATGCTAAGAGAAATCTATCATGATAAATGATCAATGTGAAATGTGCTTGAGGTATATAAATAAAAAAAACTTGACCTACACTAAAAGAAATTCGCCAACTATGATGAAGGCATAGGAAAAACCATCACAACAAAGGCGTAAGGTGAATGTGCCTAAGGCATGTGAGTTGAGAAAATATAACCTGTGCTAAGAGAAATCTATCACAATAGAGGTACAAGGCGAAATATACTTGAGGTGTATGAGTTAGGAAAATCTGATTCGCACCAAGAGAAATATGGCATGACAGAGATACAAGGAAAAATGTGCTCGAGGTGTGTGAGTTAGGAAAACTTGATATGCTAAGAGAAATATGTCATAACGAAGGCATAGGATGAAATGTGCCCGAGGTATGTGAGTTAGGAAAACCTGACTTGTGCCAAGTGAAATCCATCACGATAGAGGGCGTAGGGCAAAATATGCCTGAGCTATATGAATTGAGAAAACTCAACACATGCTAGTGGAAATCTACTACGACGAAAGTACAAGTCAAGATATGTTTAAGACGTGTGAGATAGGGAAACTCGACCTATGCCAAGAGAAATCCGTTAGACCAACATGTGTCCTTTTGGTGTCACGAAGGGGCAGGTTGGTAATAAGCTTATAGGATGAATTAAATGTTGCACTCTAGGCCTCAATACTAAGAGTCTCAAAGCACACCGGGGGGGAGGTGTGGAGGACAAATAATATAAAATACATTAATTGTTAATCATCATCTAACATATAACTACCATATGAAAATTATCTAGAAGAAAAAAGAACCACATCACCCCTGCTCATTTGCCCTTATGGACAAAAGTTCAAGACAGGCCATTTAGAGCTGTCTCCCCCCTACTGCTCACATGAACAAAACATCAATAGAGAGACAACGAAGCAATTACAAGTTATTCCCGCCAAGGCTAGCTATAAAAGGTAATCTCGGTGCTACGTCACGAGGTTCTCTTTTCGAAAAAAAAATCTATACCTATTAAATCCTCGATGACTAACTTGAGTATCGAAAGTATTGGATCGAAAAACTTTTCATAATATTAGTTTTAGTGTAGGCGCTACTTCGGAAGCTTGATACTTTCATCTTGGACACTCTTGTACTTCCAGGTTTGGACTACATTAAGTTGACTCATATGTCAATTATGATTTCTCCTAATAGTAATATTTTATTAAAGATTCAAGGAGCCAGAATATATTGAATAGCCTTGCCCACAACTTAAACTCTTAAGATTCTATAGTATCTGTTATCTATTTAAATCCTAACCAATGCCTCTAAAACTCCATTTTTTAGGAAAATAAATTTTACCAGAGCTAATAGACAAAAATCGAAGAAAAAGGTTGGGCCAAAAGAGTTAAGTGGCTTAAACTAAGTCTCGGATGGGCAAATTAATTCATGTGAAGCTTTGGTTTGAGCAAATGAAGATAAGTTGTCCCATAACGAAATATATGTAAACGAGTGAATTGCTCAGTAAAACTTAATAAGTTCTAACTCTCAAGAATAAGAAAAGTGAACAATTTGAACTCTAAAGAGTAAGGAAAATAAGGTTAATAATTAAGTTACACATGAAAGAAGAAGATTTTGGAAATAATATTCCGTTGAGTGTTGAAAATCCATAATGGATAATTGTGGATGAGTTTGAACTCTCGAGATTAAAGAAAAAGATGATCTATGAATATTAGAAACAATATTCATGTGTCACTTGAAAATAAGGATCAACTATTAACCGGAAAGATTTTGAAATAGTACTCAACCGTAATATGAAATTTAAGATACATTAAGGAATAGTTTTACATTTGAAAAAGCTAAGTAAAACATGATAAATATGGTTCATAATTTAATAGCTTAAACTTTTAAATTAAACTGGTGTCCACCACCTGTCAACTCTGATCAATTCAACTATGACTCGAGAAATTCTAACAATATCGTGTATAACATAATCAGTAGTTGATGTCAATGTAAGTTAAGCATGCAACAATTCTTTTTAGGTTTTTTTGGTGGGTTAATGAGTATTAGGTGGAATCATTTGGGACTTGGATTTTGGGTGATCCCCGTTCATTTATCTTGATAACCTAGTGTTTATCTGGCTTTAATCTGCAATCGACCTGGTTTTATTACAATTTCCACAAAATATGTAAGAAATACTAATAGTTTGTATTAACAAAAAGTCGTAGAATATGACTGATTTGAAATTAACCCACCAGATGAAGAAGAAGGGGGGCTACAAGCACACCAACGTACCTTGAAGGTGCCATTGACGTTGGAGTCCCTACTCCATTCCAGCTCGAGCTTCTTCGCCGCCGCCTGGTAGCTCGCCTTCAGGGCGTCGCCCCGGTCGAGTTTCCGCGCCACCACCAAGTCCCACGTATTGGCCGCCACGTAGTAGGTCGGCTCCACCATCGTCTTCTGCCGCTCACCGTGCTGGTACGTGTACTTCAACTTGCACTCCTCCGTCCCCACGACGTGGTGCACTGCCATCTTGTTGTCCTCGTTGAACTCCACCGACCCGTCCACCTCCGTCCGCCTCTCCTGCAGAGCGTGGCTGTACGTCATCCTCACTGTCTTCTCCATCAACTTGATGGAGTTCATGAACTTGAACTTCGCCTGTGGAAGATCATCCTTCTGATCCGTGCCAGCCTGCACGACGCGAAACGAGTCCTAATCCCACGTAGAACTCTGCATGCATGGCGTGATGAGGGGGAGATTGATGACCTTTGTGGGGGAGTAATCGATAGAGAAGGAGTTGGGCTTCTGGAGGGAGAAGGAGAGGGTCGGGGGCGAGCGGGCGGCGGTGCCGAGCACGAGAGCGTCGGAGACGGTGGCCCGGAGACTGGCGTCGCTAAACTTGGCGTTGATGGAGAGGGTGGTGGTGGCTTTGCCGTCGTCCTTGCCGGTCTCGTACTTGCCTGTCACTGTGGCCTTCATCATCACGAGCTACAAAAGTGTGCCTTGCGTTGGCGGATAGACGAGGAAGGGTGCCGTGACAGGAATAGCGTTCGGTCACCCGGTGAAGCTGGAATCGCTTTCAGATGTCACTTTGGAATCTCTTATTTTCTCCTTTTTTATTTTTTCTAATAATTCATTTTATTCATCTGAATATATATATATATATATATATATATATATATATATATATGTATTCCTGTAAAACTCAAAATTATGTAAATATATATGCATATAGTAATAATCTTGTAGATAAACTTCCACAGTTGACCGTCAGAAGGCTGATAGAGTATATATATTTTGAAATTCTAATTGATACCATTTATAAATTTCATTAAAACTATTTTCATGATGAATCAAATTTAAATGTATTAAAATATTTATTTATATATTTAAAAAAAATTAAATACAGAGAATGTTGAACGAAAGGAACATATAGCTCAAAACACATAGGAACATTTTTTAAGTTTAGATGAGATAGAAATCCTTTTCTTTGATTATTATTATTATTTTTTTAATTGGGAATCGCCTGTAAAGGGTGGCAGCGAAGATAAGAATCTGTTTTTAATTTTTCTCTTGTTTTTCTTGTCTTTTTCTTTTCATACTTTGGATAGTTATTCTTTCTCCTTCTTTTTATTTGTTTTTTTTTCTCCTCCCTTTGTGCAGTTAGCCACATCCTTTGTGTCCGTGGAAGGAATCATGATGTGCTGATTTCTATTTCAACAATCATTTAAGAAAGAGATAATTGGCATGAAATATTATTTATTTACATGCATATATGCAAAGATGAGTTGATTTTTTTTAATTTAGATTACATAACAGAACAACCTTCAAAACAACCATTTTCATAATTGTTTTGTGATTGGACTGCATTCACATTATACATACAATAAGCAGGAAATTGTGGACTTGGAATGTGCCAAGATGCCATTGATTTGCATGTAAATGTGGACTTCATCCTATATTCTGTGTCAGGTAACCTGCAAGGTGGGTTAGGAATATAGTGTCTGTTTTTATTTAAAATACATATATGGATCAAATCAATGAATAGATTTATTTCTATGTATGTCTTCAATTAGACATGGAGGACGAGTAATAATAGATTTTTTTCTGATAATAAAGATTATAAAATGATAATAATGATAAGCTAACGGTGAAAAAAAACAATAGCTTTGGGTCAAGAAGAGAAATTAGGACGAAAGCCTCACGCCTTCTTATATCTAGCGCTTGTAGCGCTTGTAAGATAGAATTAATACGAGGAAATAACTTAATTTAATGTTTCATCTTAATGTAATATCCTTTTTAGGCTGAAGTACAAAGGAAAAAAATAGAAATATGAAAAATTATAATTGCATTATATTTCACAAAAGAATATAATATTGTTAACTTGATTTGAAGGATAATTTTTCTTTTTAATATTTTTAATTGATAGATTTTCAAAGAGGAAATTTTAAGATCTTAAATCAAAATTTTTATGAATGTGTTAGCATAAAATATGTAATCATGCTGTTTGTAATGTGGAAAAACTTTTATGCCAGGATTAAAATCAAATAAAATTAGATCTAACAATATTACGATATTTACCTTTTATTGTTATTCAGAAGAATAAACCTTATCTGATCTATAGACACACTATGGTCAGATCTGAGATATCAATCTACAATAAGAACTCGACATTCCTTCTCTTATCTTCCTATCTTTTCACAATACTACTTTGATTGATGAATTAGGGAGAGGGAGATTGAGAGAAAAACCTTAATCTCTCAACTGTGTTGAGATACGTCTATTTAGTCCCTAGAGGTCATATCTATTTATAGGCGAGAGCAAAGTGTTTAGGATAAGTTATTAGGAGAGTTCCTCCCATCAAGGGCATCCTCTAAGGAATTCTACTATAACATAAACTTCTTTTCTATTGGCCAATAACAGTAATCAGAGTCCAATCATATCTATAATATATCTTACCTAATTAAATAGGGTTACATAATGTAATATTTTCCCACTTGGCCCATTAATTGGTAAGATACAAAAAGACTTAAAATTAAAAATAAATAAATAAAATTTATTTAAAGATAATTTGACCCAATTAAATTTTAAAATTTTAGAAAAAATTATATACATGCGTGCAAATTTTAAAATTAGGCCAATAAGTCCAATATATACAATAATACTACATTAAATCTAAGTAACAATACGAGTCATAGCGGTTGTATGTCATTAGTGTCACACTTCCTTCTATATACCACAACACTGTTAGCCTTTCCTAATATAGTCCAAATTAACCTTTATAATTTGTCTTGTCAAGATAATCTTGTCATCACATTCAACTATAATATGTAAATACATAATTGTGAACCGGATAGTAAAAACAAATAACTATAAGTACATAAACAAGAATATCAATTATAGTATCCACTCAAACATGCCTCACCATATTCTTTGTGGGTTGCTCACAAACTCAATCATAAGAACATGTTCTTTCAAAATACTTTAGGCTGTAAGTCCTAAGTGAATAAATCAGCAATCAATACAATGAAACTCAAGTAATTAATTGACATTGGATGTTTCTGAACTCCTCTTCTCTAACCATCAAGTACTTTATACCATAATACATAGAGATGCAATAGTATTTGTCATTCTTAGAAAAGAAAACTACTGTAATTTTACAAAATATCTTCATAGACTTGACAATTGAGTTTGACTACACCAAGCCATGAGATAAAATTTCACTGTAAAAAAGTTTGATTAGTGGCCTCAAAGCATACCACAAAATCAACTTCTATTATTAATAATAATAAATTACCCCTCTAATTGATATAAATATTAGCGGTGGACTTCATATTATCGAGATAATTTATATAATCAACATTTGAAAAATATCATCATTTCAAGCTGATATAATTTTATACATGTGAGTATATAATCCTTTGTCCCTTCTGGATATCTTATTATTTTCTTTGTAGTCCTTTAGTATTTTTACTTCTAGGTAACTCTAATATATACCCAGTATTTTAATTGTAAAACTGATATCTATTCCGATACAGGCTTGAGCATAGACTTCCAACTGCGTATATACAAAGAATATATTCTTTTTATCTGATTCTTCTTAAGTCATTTTAAAGCATTTACTATTGACTAAACTTTTACTTTTATGATTTACTGAACAAAACTATATATTAAATATTTTCAAGACTCGGTTGATATATAGTCTTCACAATTATTGAGGTCTATCCTTGAATTACTAAATGTTAATAATATAAGATGTTTCATTCATATTAACCATCTTAAAACTCTTAGTGACAAATTTCTTGATTTAATATAATAAATTAAGATCATTATTAGTAAGATAAAATATTATCCATATATAAGACCAATATAATAAACTTGCTCCCATTGATATAAATACTAATCAATAGTATTTTCCTTAAATCTGAAAAAAAATAATGATATCAAGAACCTTTATATATCATTATCTTGAAGCTTTTTTAATACATAAATAGATTCTTGAATTTGTATACCAAAATTTATATTTCTTTCATTTTCTTTGTAAATCATTTAGAGTTACCTATATAAATCTATATCTTAAAAAAAAATTTCATATCATTATGATATAACTCAAACTCATACTGAGTCACCAATGTCACAACGATTCTTAACGAGTTCATTAAAAACTAAATATCTCGTTATGGTTGATACATTCTTTATGAGTAAAACTTTTAATCACAAGTCTGACTATTATATTGCTCGACATTATCTTTTGAGTCACATTTATATAATAAACTCTTTTATAATTATTGAACAATTCGATAAGTTTATCATAAACTATTCTAATTATTGAGTTTAACTCTTCTTTTATTACATAATATTACTTTTCAGAATTATTACTTTTCATGACATCTGAAAACAATAAGAGATCCATTTTGATTCCTATATCATAATATAATTCTGGTAGATATGCTACATAATAACCATAAATAGTATGATTCATTTTCCTTTGAGATATTCTCAAGGTTGTCAATTATGGTTATTCTACAATACCATAATGTGAGTTTACTAATGTTATTTTATTGTTCACTTTTATCAAATCATTTAATGATTGAAGTAACAACAATCTCTCGAATAATAAAGGAGTATTAACTTGTATCTTCTCTATATCAAAATTAAATTTTGAGATTTTCACTCTCACTAATTTGTTATTTTATAGGAATCTTACATTACCAAATTTAATTGTCCTCGTACTATGATTAGAGCAATAAGATATATACCCTTTTAAACTTTTCTGAATAGATAATAAAATATTTAGAAATAGTTATTAAATCTAATTGTCTTTCATGTGAGTTGAAGATCCTTATCTCTATAGGACAATCTCAAATATGTAAATATATTAAGTTAGGTTTCCTATCATTTCATAACTTAAAAGAAGTCATGTAATTTATTTACTAGGAACACCATTCAAGAAATATATAGTTATCCTTGGAGCTTTTTCTCATATTGATTTAGGTAGAAAAGAATAACTTAACATGCTCCTAACCATATCTATAAAGGTACGATTATATATTTAGCAATCATATTTTGTTATAAAACATTTGGTAAATCATATTAAACACATATATCTTATTTTTTCAAGAATTTAACAAAAGAATTATAATTATAATTGGGTTCATCATAAATATCATAAAATTCATTACCCTCATCAGATATGATGATCTTGACTTTCTATCTAATTGTCTATTGACTTCATTTATATAAATTTCAAGAGTGTGAACAGACTTTACATAAATTAGATATATATAATCATATCTCAGCAGATTATTTATATGGTGATAAAATATCTCTCTTTAATAAAATGAAAGTATAGAGTGACCTACAGATATAAGCATAATTTCAAGAAGTTTATAAAACTATATTTCATTTCAATATTTAATTATAGGATCATTATAAACTTAAGATTCATATTAATTCTGTATAGACTATTATATAAAATTCAAAGGTTAATTTTTATTAAATCATAGTAAGTTTACAATCACCAAAAAAGGAAAATAATATTCTAACAATTATAGGTAAAGAATTCAAATTCCCATAATTATAAGAACATGGTGTGGATCCTCAAGGTCTATCAATTGAATCATCTTTAGATGTAGGCGATAAATACAAACTAATATCGGTTTCACTTTAAAATGATTCCCTATAATGATAAATATCTCATTCTCTTTTGGTTTTATCCCTATTCATTTTTTTTATTTTAATGAATATCTATTATTGGTAACATATGTTGAAGCATCAAATTAATCCATCAAGTATTAGAAAAATAATTTCTGTAACATTTGATTTGAACCATATAAAGGTTATATTTATACCTTTTCATTTTAAATCAATTCTTATATTTTTTTTTCTTCTTCACATAACTTTCTTTGGTATAGAAGTAATACTTTATTGTGAAGATATTCTTTTATGAGTTTATATAGTAATTATAAACTCAAGTGACTTACGCTTTATTCTTATTTTAGTGTTACCTACTCCCTGAGTAGTACTTAAAATATTATGAGTCTTGAGCTTATAAATTTATCATTTATATTGATGATATAATCTTGAATTTTTTAAATACTATCATTTTAAGGTGTCAAATAATGACTTATCAGAAAATTTAAATTGATCCTTATATATTCTCATGCGCTAATTGTAAACTATACTGAAGTCTAAGTATCATAAAATTGAGTCTTTCATACCTTTCCTAACTAGTCACCTCAATTATTTATTCCATAGAACTTTCAGTAATTAAGTTTATGTTCTATTCAATTAATCTAACGAAGGTCTCACTCACTCAATACAACTTTCATATGCTCAAGCCATTTATTTCAAAAGGTATAGAGATATTTATAAAAATACAATAAAGGAAGTACCACTGTAATAATATAACATTAATGCTTTGAGTTTCCAAAATATGATGAACTATTGATATCATCTATATTTTACCTTTGAGTGAAATATTGACATATCTAGTGTTCACTCATAATCATTTATGGAGGGCTGATACCATCCTTGTGGAATAGTGTTGTTATTGTTGAATCTCATATTTTAATGATGAAACCAATTGATACTGTTTATGATTTGATCTGTGTTTTGAGTGACGCAAGAAACTTCGATCAGGGAGAGATAATTAAAGCAGGAAGAATCATGTTAGGCCAAAGTGGAACATGTCAAAATATTGGACGTCGACTAGGAGGATCAGTCGACGTATCGGCAGAAGGCTTCGGGCCATGGGTTCGGGCATTAGACCAAGAAGAGTAGAAATTACGCTAAGAAAATCGGAGTTGCAGAGTTCAACTAGTCGATTGGGCAATAGGCTGCAAGAGAGGACGATGTGCCGAAGAATTGGATGAGGCACCGATGAACCAATGACATGCCGGACAACATTTGATTAAGCTTTGTAATAATTGTCTAGATCGAAGAAAGTTTTAGGTGTAATTGAATTGAAATTAGGAATTATAAGCCAATTGGGCCCAAGTTTAGGCTAAGTTGGGCTAAGTGAAAGGCCCAAATAGTGACTCAACAAGTAGAATCATTGGTGGCACAGTCTCCGAGACTATGTCAGACGGTGGTATCGCCTAGACATAGTCTCCGAGATAGTGTCAGGCAGTGGTACCGCCAGTCTAGGCGGTGGTACTATCCAGACATAGTCTCCCAAGCGGTAGTACCACCAGATTGGGTGGTGGTATCGCCTAGTATCAGTGCTGCAAGCGATGGTACCACCCAACACAGGCGGTGGTACCACCAGGACCCGGGAAACCCAGGATGAGACCCTTTTTTGCTCCAATTTTGAAGCCAATTGAGGGCTATAAATACCTCAACTATTTCTACATTGAATGGCAAGAAAGTTGAGTAAAACTCTGTGATTCTAAAATTGTAAACCCCATTAGAAAATTAAGTTTCCTCCTCCTAAAGCTTAGAGAGAGTTCTAAGGGAGGTGTGTGAGGGAAACCTTGTAAAAGAGGGATGTAAATATTGTCTCTTAAACCTATGAAAAAGAGAAAGTGTAAAAGGGTAGTTGATCTCCGCCCATTGAAAGACGATCGGGTAGTGGAAGCTGGTGGCCTCAAGTGAAGAGGAATCGAGAGTGGATGTAGGTCACGATGACCGAACCACTATAAAAATCTGATTTGCATTTCCTTCATGCTTTTTCCTTATATTGCAAACTAATTTCTTACTTTCACTACACTTCTGTATGCTCTCAAGTTAAACTCTTTCTGATACGTTTTTTATCGTATGAAGATTTTTGACTTAACGTAATTTTACCACTGCACTAATTTACCCCCCCCCCCCTCTTATTACCGACTCAATCCTAAAAATTTGTATTAGAGCTACGTTCTTTCTTGTTTGGTTTAACAATAAAGAGAAATGATTCTTTTTGGCTTTTAAAAGGGTCACTCTATCATTCGTCCTCCTATGTTCAATGGGATAGATTTTACATATTGAAAAACTTGAATGGGAGTTTTCTTGCTTTCTTTGGATTTAAATTTTTGGAGTATTATTGAAAATGGCTTTCAGAAACTCTCTAAACCAATGAACGAATGGATTGATCTAGAGAAGAAAATATTTTTTTTTAAATGCTAGAGCTATGAATGCTCTATTTTGTGCCTTAGACAAAAAAGAATTTAATCGAGTTTCTATTTGTGAAACGACTTATGAGATTTGACACACTATTGAAATCACACACGAGGGCACTAGTAAAGTTAAATACTCGAAAATCAATTTTTTGATGCATGATTTTGAATTATTTCGGATGAAACCAAGTAAGACCATTATAGACATGTACACCCGGTTTACAAATGTTGTCAACAGTCTAAAAGCGCTTGGTAAAAGTTTTTCTAAATTTGAACTCATTAACAAAATATTGAGATCTCTTCCAAAGAGTTGGGACCCTAAAGTAACGATCATTCAAGAAGCTAAGGATTTGAACTATTTTCCACTTGAAGAATTTATCAGGTCTTTAATGACCTATGAAATGAGTTATAGGCACAAAATGAACATGAGAACAACCTTCCAAAGAATAGGAAGGATTTGACACTTCGAATAATAGAATACCACTTGAGTGATAACTCAAGTGATGATGATGATGACTTTGAACTTCTCACTATAAAATTTAAAAAGTTTATGAAATAACAATTAAAAAATAAAAACGAACTTAAACTGGATAAAACAACTTGCTATGGATATAATCGGCTAGGGCACTACAAAAGCGAATGTCTGCAAAAGAAGAAGCTATAAAAGAAGAAGCTACAAAAGAAGAAGGCACTCAGATAGTGGAGGTTGAAATGAGTGCATTCGAAGACGAGGTTGCAAACCACGCTTTAGTGACTTTCGACAACGAGATAAGTAACTCAACCAAAACTCCTTTACCTTATTTTAAAATTACTTGATGCATTTCATGAATTATTTTTAAATTAGTTTAGAAAAAATTATATATAAATTGTTTAAAAAAATGATCATGACAATTACATTTCTTTATGATAAAGGAACAAAATATTACACTTAAATCCAATTCTTGTATACCTAATAAGATTAATCACATGTATGTTTTTAAGAAGCAATAATGTGTATCTTGATGTTTTCCATATTGCTTTTTGATTTTAATTTAAGATGCTTTATGTTCAATGAAACTATGCTTGATGATTTAATGATGTAATAATGTAATGATGATTTGATGCAATCATGGTTTGAAATCATGCCTAATGAACTTATATTTCAAAATTATGCATGATGATCTATCTTTGTTATAATGAAAGTTACTTTTTTTTTATTTTAAACGATGATGCATATTTTTGTTTGGCATAAAAAAGACAAAGATATGCTTGCATGAAATCAATCATAAAATTTGAAATTAAAAGAACTTGAGCTATTTTTAATCTATCTATGTTGCTTTCGTTACATTATCCAAAAAGTGATTTTGATGATCATTTTGGATTTGATAATTTATTTTTATATTTAACCAAACACTTGATTTATTCTTGTTTATGACATGAGATATATTTTATATGAATCATTTTGTTCTCATATTATTTTATCATCTAAAGAGGAAAATTATTCAAATGAATCATGATTATTCTTTTGATTACAAGTTGAAAGTTTTCGATGAATCAAGATTTTTCATACTTTGTTCTCCTATGATTCTTTTTGCTATTCACTAAAAAGGAGACTTATCCTAAAAAACCATGATATGCTACTTGATATCTTGAGAATTTATGACTTGAGTTTTGTTATGCATTATTTTTCTCTTCTTTTTTCTTATTTACAATGACAAAGGGGAGAAAAGAAATCACTAGCATTTCAAGAGATCGATAAATCTATTGATTTCATTTTGAATCTCTTGAAAGTGATTTTAATGATTTTGGTTATTTGAATTTGAATGAGTTTTTACCTATATCGTGATTTTGAGTCCTCAAAATTATAACTTGAATTTTTTTATGAATCAAGATCTCTTATTATGTGTTCTCATATTATTTAAGATGAGATTTTTTATGAATCATGATTTTTTGAATTATAGCTTGAAAATTTTCTTTAATATATAAATCATGATCTTGACAACTTGAGATTCTCATGAATCAAGATTGTTTAATATGATTTTTTTTTTTTGCTATCCAAAAGAATCATAATGTGTCTCTTGATATTCACAATTTGTCTTCATGTGTATATCTCATCACCAATTTTTTCTTGATATCTTCCATGTGATAACTTGAATATTTATACCTTTGTGTTATTCTCCTCTTTTTGCTTATGACAAAGGGGGAGAAAGAATTGCTAATGTACACCTCTCAAGAAAAGCATATTGCTAGCTTGCAAAGAAAGGCAAAACTTGTAAAAGTACATATCTCAAGAGAGATAATCTTGCTAGCTTGTGCATCACAAAAATGAGCAGAAGTGCTATCTTGCAAATCTCAAGAGAAGCAATATTTGCTAAGTTACACATTTCAAAGATGCAAAAATAGACTATCTTGCACATCTCAAAAGATGTAAAATTTTGCTTTCATATGTGTAAAATTTGCTAGCTTGCATGCTCTAAAATGATATAAAATTTGCTAGCTTGCATATGTTGAATCTCGAATTTTGATGATGAAATCAATTGATGAGTTTCGATCTAATCTGCGTTTTGAGTGACATAGGGCTAACTTCGACCAGAAAAGACAAATTGATTAAAGAAGGAAAAATTAGATATTGGGCCGGAGTGAACATATCATAAGATTGGATGTCGGGCCAGAGGATCGTTTGACATATCGGCAGAAGGCTTCATGTCATGAATTCAGGCATCGGGCCAAAGGATCGGACATCACGCCAAGGAGATCGGAAGTTACGGGAGTCAACATGTCAATTGGGCAATACGCCGAAGGAAAGGATGATGCGCCAAAGGATCGGACGAAGCGCCGGAAGAACCAATGACATGTCGAAAACATATAATTAAGTGCTTTATAATAATTTGCCTAAATCGAGTTAGTTTAGGTTTAATTGAGTCGGTATTGGGGTGAAATAATGTCAACTCAATTAGGGGCCAATTGGGCCTAAATTAGGAGTGATTTGGGCTCATTGGGAGGCCCATTCAGTGACTCAAATGTTGTGTCAGGTGGTGGCACCGCCAGAATAAGAGGTAGAACTACTTGTGAGTTGAAAAACTCAAAAAACATAATCTCCGAGGCTGTCAGGCGGTGGTACCGCCTGTACACGAAAGACCCGAAATTTTAAATTTTTGGCTCCATTTTTTAAACTATTTGGAGCCTATAAATACCCCACTTGGGCACAAGAAAGGAACAAGAATTCTTGAGGAAAAAACTAAGTAAACTCTACCAAAACTTTGAATTTCCTCCTCCTACTGCTTAGAGTTAGTCCTAAGAAAGGTGTGTGAGGGAATACTTATAAAAGAGTGACTTGTAAGGGTTATCTCCTAAACCCATGAAAAGGATAAAGTACTGTAAAGAGGTAGTTGGTCTTCGCTTATTGAAGGAAGACCATTAGTGGACACTAGTGACATTGACGGAGGAGGAATCAGAAGTGGATGTAGGTCACAACAACCGAACCACTATAAATTCCGATGTGTTCATTCTTTACTACTTAATATCTTTACTGCATTACTCTCTAAGTTAATTGCTTAGTTCATCTATTTTAAGTCAAGTTTAAACACTCTTTTTCGAGATCGATTTTAACGAACGAATATTTTCCAAAACCAACAAATTTGTCACTACACTAATTCACCCCCGCGCCCCCCCCCCCCCCCCCTCTTAGTGATGACTTGGTCCTAATAGCATGTTCTAATATAATGTAACACTTGCTAAATTTGGTAGCTTACAAATTACAAGGAGAAAAGCTTACTATGAAGTAAAATTGCTAGCTTGCACTTCTCGAAAGAGAAGAAAGAACTTGCTATCTTGAATATCACTAAGAATTGCTAGCTTACAATCTCAAGAGAAGCAAAAGTGCTATTTTGCCTATCTCAAGAAGCAAAATTTGCAAACTCGCATAACTCAAAATATTGCTAGCTTGTATGTTGTAAAACTTGTATATCTCTAAAACTTGATAGTTGCACTTCTTCTTTTTATTGATGATAAAGGGGGAGAAGATACGATGATATAAGAATCATACATGGTAGGATATAATATATTTTGATATTTTGATACCATGATGATTTGAAATATTTATGATGATGCATGCAATGCAATGATATGCATATAATATATTACAAATATTCTTGATTAAATTTGCTTTGACTTTAATTCAATTTGAATTCAAGGTTATATCAATATGGCATATTGATAGGGGGTGTTAAGGTTAACTCCATCATCAATTGGTTGTCATCATTAAAAAGGGGAAGATTGTTGAATCTCAGATTTTGATTATGAAACAAATTGATATTGTTTATGATTTGATATGTGTTTTGAGTGACATAGGAAGCTTCGATCAGAGAGAGAAAACTAAAACAGGAAGAATCTGTTAGGATCAAGAGCGGGAATTAGTGCAGCGAAAAACTTTCATGATTTCAGAAAAATATTCATTTTGATTAAAATTGATTTCGACAAAAATGGCTTCGATTCAATTAGTTTTGGAGAGAAGTTAAACTTGAAAGCTTTCACAAAAGTGCAAGAGAAATTAAGGATGTTTACAGTAATGTAAATTGCACAAATGAAAAGCAAACCATAATTTAAAGTGGTTCGGTCAATGTGACCTACATCCACTTTTGGAATCCTCCTCCGACGAGGTCACCAGCATCCACTAAAGGCATTCCTTCAATAGGTGAAGATAGAACACCTCTTTATATTGCTTTTTCCTTTTCCCGAGTTTAGGAAATAACCCTTACAAGTCCCATTCCTCTTTCTTGAATGGTTGCAAGGCTAAGAGATAGAGAAGAACTATAACTTTTATAATACTTTTATAACTCAAGAATTCAAGACTAAGCCAATACTTTCATATCCTTTCATGCAGAAAAGGGTGAGGTTTTTATAGACCCCAATGGCTTTAAAATTGAAACCAAAAAGTGTCACATCCTCGGAATCCGAGATAATGGCAGTACCACCGACATTACTGGGTGGTACTACCACGGTTGATCTGATACTGGGCGGTACCACTGCCTAATAAGGGTGGTACCACCACTGGCAACATTTACTACCGGTAGTACCACCTCCCAGATATCCTGAGGAGCACTACTTTCCAAGCGGTGCCACCGCTGGCCAAGAATTCAGGGGCTGAATTGGCTGATCAATTCGGTCCAATTCAGCCATGTTAAGGGCCCAGTTGGCCCCTAATTAAGTTAGTAGATTATCTCCCAATACTAACTTAATTTATTCTCTAACTATGATAATTAAGACATAATTACAGTGCCTCTTGTTTCGGTGCGTCAATTGCTCTTCCGGCGAGCTTCCGGCGTACTTCCGGCGAACATCCGACGAACTCTCAGCAATGTTCCGGCGGACTCCCGGCAAGCTCCTATACTTTATGGTGATCTTCATGGCGAGTTCCGATGAGCTTCTTTGGCAAGCTCCTGGACTTCTCGGTTGGTTCCGGTAGAATTTCCGATGAACGTTCGGACTTCCGACGAATTCTCGAACTCCCAATAAGATCTCGATCTTAACTCCGGCACAATACCTGCTTTATGTCTTACTACTATTGTAGTTGATCCTACACACTTTTCTCAATATATAGATTAGATCAAATATTACAATTGACTTCATTATCAAAATCTGATATTCAATAATCTCCCCCTTTTTTATGATGATAATCAATTGATGACGGAGTTAACCTTAACTCCCCCTATCTATATGCCATACTTGAGAAAATACATTCTTGAATTCAAGTCCTTTGAATTTAAGAAACAAATTGATAAGATAAGTTCTTTAAACTTATCAACATGCACATCATGATTCCTATCATGATCTAACATTTTCAAAATACGATGCCAAGTATTTCTCAAAATGATGTCAAGGCATGACATCCATTTTCAAGTATGATATTTCAAATATAAAAGATGACAAAGATAGCAATTCATCATTCTATGGCAGGATATCAATAGTAAGTTAAGCTCTAGATATCTTATCATAATGAAAGAAATTTATTAAGCAAACATTTCAAGTATATATGATGAAATACATTGCATACATTTGTCATTAATTTATCATATTTTGGTATTATTTCTCCCCCTTTGTCATCAACAAAAAGGAGAACATTTCAACAATGCAAGTGTGGTAAAAAAAAAAAATCAAGCAAGTTTCACACTCAAAAGTTCTCATCATTAAATGTTATTAACATTAAAGCGATAGATTACAACAACTTCTTCTCCTTTGTCATCACAATTTTGCATAAAGTGGAGGAAAGAAGGTAAAGAGGGAATCTATTAAGAACTAAATTTGTGAAATGATTTGAATCAAGTTGAAAATGATAAATAAGTTTTCATTAAAACATACTTTCATTTTGACAAAGAGAAGGGATTCATGAAAAGGATCGAGATATCCATATGAAATCAAATCCCCACGAAAATTATCACACACATGCTTTTATTATTACACATGAGAAGGGATTCGTTAAAACATGCTTTCATTATCACACATCGAAAATTCATCTTTCAAGGATTAAGATATCCATTGGAATTCCTTCAATTTTCATGAGAAGAATTCATGGGAGAGGAGTATCACATGAAGGAGAAATTCATGAATAAAACTTCATAGTGAGAAGAGCATTACATCAAATCTATTTCTCATTAAAAATTCATAAGAGTGAAATCCGTGAGAGATGCATTTGTCAATAACTTCCATATATCAAACATCAAGATATGTATAAATACTTTCATGCATTTATAAAATGTTTCGTCATAGCCTTTCATCACTACTTGCATGAGATAATATCATTAGTGCTTATAACACTCAAAAGTTAAGAATCCGATGCATGATTAAAACTTCTCAATATTCAATAGAGATCATAATCATTATAGAAATTTTCAGCATCAAAGTAAACATGATATTGCATCATTGTATGATAACATGCTCATCATTTAAAGAGATCACAATATCATAGAAATTTCTAGCATCAAAGTAAACACGATATTGCACCATTGTATGATAACATCATTTAAAGAGATCACAACATCATAGAAATTTTTAGCACTAAAGTACAGAATTCCAACATCAACGTAAACATCTTATTGTCGTGAAGCACACAACCTTATATACATCATCATGTAAAATTCGCATTATAAGAGGAGAAGATTTAAGTGAGTGATCCAAAGAATCAAGAAAGTTCAAAAATAAAATTTAACAAATTCATTCATTCGAACAAATTAACATTCCTAATTCTCTTCTGATAAAATCAAATTATTATTCACTTAAGGGCTTTGTAAAAATATCGGCTAATTGATGTTTCGTATCAATAAACTCTAAAATTACATCATGATTATTAACATGATCTCATATAAAGTGATGCCTAATATCAATATATTTAGTTCTAGAGTGTTGAATGTGAGTTTTTGTTAAACATATTGCACTTGTGTTATCACATTTTATAGGAATATTTTTAAGATGAATCTTGTAATCTTCTAAAGTGTTTTTCATTCACACAACTTGTGCACAACATGCACTAGCTGCAATGTACTCGGCTTCGATTATAGATAGTGCAACTGAATTTTTTTTCTTAGAAGACCAAGAGACAAGTGCATGTCCTAAAAATTGATATGTTCTGGATGTGCTCTTTCTATCTAATCTATATCCAGTAAAATCTGCATCAGCATAAGCAATTAGCTCAAAGTTCTCGGACTTTGGATACCATAATCCTAGATTTATGGTTCCTTTAAGATATCTAAGTATTCTATTAACTGCTTTAAGATGAGATATCTTAGGATTAGATTGAAACCTGGCACAAAGTCCTACACTAAACATGATATCCGGTCTAATTGCGATGAGGTAAAGTAAACTTTCTATCATACCCCTATAAGCTTTTTGATCAAAGCTTTCTCTACTTTCATCAATTTCTAACTTAGTGGAGGTGCTTATAGGAGTGTTGGTAGGCTTTGAGCTATCCATATTAAATATTTTTAGCAAATCTAAAATATATTTTGTTTGACTAAGAAATATACCATTACTTAGTTGTTTGATTTGTAAGCCCAAAAAGAAAGTTAATTCCCCCATCAAACTCATTTCAAATTCAAGACTCATACTTTTAGCAAATGACTCACATAGAGTTTCATTCATAGAACCGAAAATAATATCATCAACATAAATTTGAATAATAAGAAAATTATTTTTAAATTTTTTAATAAATAATGTAGTATCAATCTTGGCTTTAGAAATTTTATTTTCAATAAGAAATGAGCTAAGTCTCTCATAACTTGTTTCAATCCATAGAGAGTTTTAGTTAATTTAAATATATGATTAAGGAGATTATCATTCTCAAATCTGGGAGGTTGTTCAACATAAACTTCTTTGAAAATAAAGCCAGTAAGAAAAGTACTTTTAACATCCATTTGAAATAACTTAAAATTATTACTACTAGCACAAGCAAGGAGCATCCTTATGGCTTCTAATCGTATCACAAGAGCATATGTCTCTTCATAATCGATCCCTTCTTCTTGGTTGAAATCTATGGCCACTAATCTAGCCTTGTTTCTAACCATGATACCAAATTCATCTTGCTTGCTTCTAAAGACTCATTTAGTACCAATAACTAAATGGTCATTTGGCCTAGGAACAAGCTTTCACATCTTATTTCTCTCAAATTGATTGAACTCATCTTGCATTGCAATGACCCATAAATCATTTTTCAAGGCCTCATCAATGTATTTTGGTTTAATTTGGGAGAGAAAAGCGGCGTTGGCATAAAAATTCTTAAGAGAAGAACGAGTTTGAACCCCTTTATATGTGTCTCCTATTATTAGCTCCTTAAGATGAGCATCTACATACTTCCAATCCTTGGGTAAGGATATTTCGGAAGTACATGCATCCAAATTACGAGATGGAGAAAGGGTTTCATTTAAATTCAAAGCATCAAAATTAACATCATCATCAAAATCATTTTTCTTAACTTCGGAAACCTAATTAAAACAAGAATAGATTCTTCTATAATCAAAGTCTTTTATTAAAGATACGAAATGCTTTAGAAATAGAAGAATAGCTAAGAAAAATTCCTTCATCGGATTTAGCATCAAATTTTTCTAAGGTGTCTTTTTCATTCAAGATAAAACACTTACACCCAAAAACTTTAAAATATGAAATATTAGGTTTTTTGTTGTTCTACAACTCATAAGGAGTTTTGGTGAGTAAGGGTCTTACTAGAACTCTATTCATGACATAGCATGCCGTGTTTACAACTTTGGCTCAAAAATATTTGGGTAGGCTATGTTCATTCAATATGGTTCTTGTCATTTCTTATAAGTTTCTATTCTTTCTTTCTACTACTCCATTTTGTTGAAGATTTCTTGGAGTAGAGAAGTTGTGGTTGTATCCATTAGATTCACAAAATTCTTGGAAATCATAATTTTGAAATTCACCACCGTGATCATTTCGAATTGATGAAATCATAAAACCCATTTTATTTTGAATAAGTTTACAAAACTTAGAGAAATACCTAAAGCATTCACTTTTGTGTGCCATAAAATAAGTCCATGTGTACCTACTATAATCATCCACGATGATAAATGCGTATTTGCTACCTTCTAGGCTTGATGTAGAAATTGGTCCGAACAAGTCCATATGGATCAATTACAAAGGTCTAGAGGTGCTTATTTGGTTCTTAGGTTTCAAGCTACCTTTTATTTACTTTCCTAGTTGACATGCATCACACACATTATCTTTAATGAACTTGATATGAGGAATTTCTCTCACAAGTTTTTTAGATGAAATTTGAGAAATTAGTTTCATGCTAGTATGACCTAATCTCCTATGCTAAAGCCAAGCATCGTCATTCAAAACCGAAAACATATTTCATTGCAAAGATCATTAATGTCAATAATGTATACGTTATTTTGTTTTAGTGCAATCATAGATGTATTTTTGTGTAGTTTTTCAATAATGTAAGCATTAGATTCAAATTTAATAGTATATCATTTATCACACAATTGACTAATGCTCAAGAGGTTATACTTTAAGCCATCAACTAACAACACATCTTCAATAAAGAAGTTGGATTCGTTACCTATGGTTCATTTACCAATAATTTTACCCTTGTTGTTGTCTCCTAACGTGACATATCCTTCGTCTATACTAGTGAGCTTAGAGAATTGAGATGGATCTCCGGTCATATGCCTTGAGCATCCACTATCAAGGTACCATCTCTTGCTCCTAGCTTATGATGGTAAATGTTTCTATAAACAAGGATGATTTTTAGGTACCCATTTGACCTTAAGTGCCTCAAAAATCGATCTACATAGCTTATTATTTTGCATTGAGTCATTTGAGGTTCTTTTCAGGAACCCAAATCAATTTGTGTGGACTACATTTCTTAAATGGACAATGATAAGCTACATGCCCAAATTTATAACAAAAGTTACATTTCTTTCAGGGTGAAACATGCAAAGTACAACCTTTAACAATGGTGGTTGGATTTTGGTGAGAGCTACTCATAAATCCGATTCCGCCTTTTTTATGAACGTGACCCTTGTTGGCAAAGATCATGCTCATGGACTTGCTACCAACCTCAAATTTCTTCAAGGCTTCTTTGAGTAGCAAGTTTTTCTTTTGAAGTATTTCTAGTTCATGGCATTTTTTGCAAGATGCCAAGCTATTTTCATGCTTAATCATTACTCTATCAAAGTTGTTAATAACATAAGCATGTTCTTTTTTCAAAGAGTTGTACTTTTTACTTAAGATTCTACATTCATCAAACAATTCATGAAAAGCACTTGAAAGCTTATCTAAAGTTAAATTTACGTCTAATGAACTTGTTACCTCATCTCCAATAGGCATTAGCACATAGTGAGTAACTTGCTCGGTGTTGGTTGGTTCTTCTTTAGAGGCCAATGGGATGAAGCATCAGTTGGGATCACTTATTCTGAAGCCTTAGGAACCATCTTCGATAATCCTAATTTATCTATTTTTCCAAAAAACTGTGAACATTTATTACCTTTCAATACCAAACTACTTCATCACACCTTGATAAGCATTATATTTCCAAAACAATATCATCATGATGAAGTTAACCAAATGGAAGTAGGAATGATGTATTGGATTATAAAAGGATATGAAAATTGTTTTGGCTACCTAATTCAATAAAATATGATTGAACTATCGAGAAAGGATATGATAATTCCATATGGTGGCTTGATCACAAGACTAATCCATGCTCATGACATAGTTATCCTACCTAACAAAGAAGTTATGAAACTAGATAGATTTAATGTCATAAATAGAAACCTACTTCGAAGATTGAGGTGTACATTCAAAAATGGGATATGGTCTAGATTACCTAGAATGACTTATCCACTTCCACCTGAACCATAACCGGAAATACTAATATTTAGGGGTAATCAATCTCCTCCTACTGGTCCCTTTGAGGTAACACCTCCAACAAAGCAAGTCCCCCCCTCATCAATCGACGACATAGGGACTCGAATGGATCAATTTGAACAACGTTAAGATAGATTTGAACAATGTCATGATCAAATTTTAACTGAGTTACAACATATGCATCAATAGCTTAATACCTTATTTAGACATTTTGACTTGCCTGAATAAGTTGTGTATGTCTTTTTGCTAATGACAAAGGGGGAGAAGTGGACGAAATTTCTCTCTTTTATTGTGTTTACTTTGATGTTGTAATCTTATGCTGTTTTACTATAATGTTGTAATCTTATATTGTTTACTTTGATGTTGAAACTTTAAATGTTGAAAACTTCTATGATATTATGATCTCTTCAATGCTAAAAATTTCTATGATGTTGTGATCTCTTTATCATACAAATGATGCATTATCAGATTCTTAATGTTATGAACTTTTGAATACTAAAATGTAATAATAATGACATTTCATGCAAGTAGTGATGAAAGGCTATACCAAAATATTTTATAATGCATAAAGTGATTGTGCATTTAATATCTTGATAACTTGAAATTATGGTGATGCACAATACATGTGATTTTTAGTTTCAATCAAAGCTTGAATTCAAGGCTATGAATTCAAGTTTGTATGGCATATAGATAGGGAGAGTTAAGATTAACTACTTCACCAATTGGTTGTCATCATAAAAAAAGGGGAGATTGTTGAATCTTGGATTTGTTGAATCTCAGATTTTGATGATGAAGTCAATTGTCATTTGTTGTCTAATTTATGTGTTGAGATAAGTTTGCAGGATTAACTATGATGAAAGTTAGACATGCAGTAGGAGTTGCGCCGGAGTCAAGACAATGATCACGTTGGGAGTTCGAGAGTTCGACGGAAGTTCGGACAGTCGTCGGAGGTTCTGCGGGAACAAATCCGAGAAGTCCATAAGCTTGCCAAAAGAAGCTCATCGGAACTCACCAAGTGGATCGTTGCAAGTCCAGGAGTTTGCCGGAAGTCCGCAGGAGCATCACCGAGGGTTCAACGGATGATCGATTGAAGTTCGCCGGAAACTCACCGAAAGAAGCGATTGACGCACCGGAGCAAGTTGCAGAAATTGTCTTAGGATTTATCGTAGTTAGCACAATGATTAAGTTGGAAATGGGAGGTGATCCCATTAGCTTAATCTTGGGGCAATTGGGCCCTGAAAAATCCAAACTGGGCCGAATGGATCTACCCATTCGGACCCTGATTGCTGTGGGAGGTGCAACCGCCCAAGCCAGGATGTAGCACTGCCTGGGCTAAGTCTCCCAGGGAGATTGGGCGGTGCAACCGCCCTAGCCAGGAGGTAGCACCGACTGGGCTCAGTCTCCGAGCGAGACTAGGCGGTGCAACCTCCCCTGACAGGAGGTAGCACCGCCTGAGCTCGGTCTTCGAGCTCTGGCAGGCGGTGCAACCGCCCCAGTCAGGAGGTGCAACCGCTTGAGCTCGGTCTTCGAGCTCTGGCAGAGAGGTGCAACTGCCCCTGACAGAGGTGGCACCGCCCAGAGGCTCAGTCTTCGAGCTCTGCCAGGCGGTGCAACTGCCCCAGTCAGGAGGTGCAACCGCCTGATCCCGGAATTCCGGGAATTGACAGTTTTGAGCTCCAAATTTGAACTGGGTTGGGGCCTATAAATACCCCACTCATTCAGCACTGAAAGAGAACAACTTACACTCAAAATCTTGATCTTTTTCTGTGATTCTTAGAGCTCAAAATTGTTGTAAAGGCCAAAAGTTCTCCTCCCTCTGTTCTTCAAAGTTTTGAGTTGCAAAGAGAGGAGAGAAAATTTCTGTAAGGGTTGTCTCCTAAGCCCATCAAAAGGAGTGAAACTGTAAAAGGGTAGTTGGCCTTTGCCTATTGAATGAAGGCCTCTAGTTGACGTCGGTGACCTCATCGGTGGAGGAAGCCAAAAGTGGAGTAGGTTAAGATTGACCGAACCACTTTAAATCTCGGTTTGCATTTACTTTGAGCATTTTATCTTTACTGCAAACCTCCTAAATAGCTACTGCCTTCTGCGCTTTTACGAACGAGTTTCTAAGTTCAGAGCTTTCCGAATCTGCGTTTAGACGTAAATCAGCTTTTTCGTACGATCATTACATTTCAGTTTACGTTTACGTTTTGATTTCAATCATAACTGCAAACTACCTTCTGCGCATTTATAAAACTTATCTCAAAGATCAGTATCTTCAAAATTGGCATTTAGACGTAAACCGATTTTATCGTACGAAAGTCGCATTTCAGTTTGCGCTTGCATTCTGATTTTCATCATAAACTGCAAATTGCCTTCGTAGATTTACTTTAACATCATCTCGCTTAATCTTAAGTTAAAGTAATCTTAGAATCGACTTTTACATCGAAATCGTTTTTATCAAATGAACGCAGCTTTCGATTTTAATAGTGAAAGATTTCCGCTGCACTAATTCACCCCCCCCCCCCTCTTAGTGCTCTTGATCCTAACAATTGGTATCAGAGCGGGGTTAACTCTCAAACGGATTAAAACCCAAGAGAGATGGCTTACACCGGAAACCAAGAGGGCCATTCTATTACACGTCCACCCATGTTCAATGGGACGGACTACACCTATTGGAAGACCCGAATGAGGATCTTTCTTATTTCTATGGATTTTGAACTTTGGAATCTTGTCGAAAATGGTTTTTCGAAGTCTTCTCTTCCAATGATCGATTGGAATGATTTGGAGAAGAAGGCTTTCGCTCTTAATGCAAAGGCTATGAATGCCTTATTTTGTGCACTTGATAAAAACGAGTTTAATCGTGTTTCGATTTGTGAAACCGCATTTGATATTTGGCACATACTCGAAGTGACTCATGAAGGCACAAGTAGAGTGAAAGAGTCAAAAATCAATCTTTTGTTACACTCTTTTGAACTTTTCCGGATGAAACCGAGTGAGACTATTGGCGACATGTTTACCCGTTTCACGGATGTCGTCAACGGTCTAAAAGGACTCGGAAAAAGTTTTTCGGATTTTGAGCTCGTAAATAAGATTCTAAGATCCCTTCCTAAAAGTTGGGATCCTAAAGTCACTGCTATTCAAGAGGCGAAAGATCTAAACAACTTCCCTCTTGAAGAACTAATTGGGTCATTAATGACATACGAGATGACTTGCAAAGCTCATGAAGAGCAAGAAGACATCCTTCCAAAGAACAGGAAGGATATGACACTTAGAACTTCAGAAGACCACTTGAGAGAAAACTCAAGTGATGAGGACTGTGACGATGACTTAGCATTTCTAACAAGAAAATTTAAAAAATTCATTAAAAGAAACAAGTTTAAGAATGACACAAAAAACAAACTTGAACCCAAAAAGGACCAAGTCATTTGCTATGAGTGCAAAAAGCCGGGACACTATAAGAGTGATTGTCCCCAAATCAAAAAGAGAATACCAAAGAAGAAGGCGCTCAAAGCAACATGAGATGATTCGAGCGCATCCGAAGAAGAGGGGTCCAACACCGAGTAAGTTGCTCATTACGCCCTAATGGCCATCGGAGAAGAGGTAACGGATTTAATTGATGCAGATTTACCTTATCATGAATTATTAAATATTTTTCATGAATTATTTGATGAATGTAAGACAATTAGTAGAAAATACAAATTGCTAAAAAAGGAGCATGATAGTCTTATTTGTAATTTCGATAAGTTAAAAGCTGAATATCATGATAGTTTAAGCTCATGCATAAAATGTCATGATCTAGAAACTCTCCAAACGGAAAACTTGCTACTTAAGGACACCTTGAAGAAATTCGAGGTTGGTAGCAAGTCATTAAACATGATCCTTGCAAACAAGGGTCACGTTCCCAAAAGAAGTGGAATTGGATTTGTGAGAAGTCCTCACCAAAATCCAACCACCTTCATAAAAGGCCCCATCTTACATGTTCGACACCAAAGCAAATGCAACTTTTGTTGCAAACTTGGACACAAAACGCATTATTGTCCACTTAAGAAGATTAGTCCGAATAAATTAATTTGGGTCCCTAAAGGAACCATGATAAACTCTATGCAACATGATAAACAATGTAGATCTATCTTTGAGGCACCCAAAAGCAAATGGGTACCTAAAAATCATCCTTTCTTGTAGAAACTCATACCATCGCAAACTAGGAGCAAGAGATGGTACCTTGATAGTGGATGCTCAAGGCATATGACCGGAGATCCATCTCAATTCTCTAAGCTCACTAGCATAGACGAAGGCTATGTCACCTTCGGAGACAACAACAAGGGTAAAATCATTGGCAAAGGTATCATAGGTAACAAATCCAACTTCTTTATTGAAGATGTTTTGTTAGTTGATGGTTTAAAACATAACCTCTTGAGCATCAGTCAATTATGTGATAAAGGATACATTGTTAGATTCGAATCTAATACTTGCATCATTGAAAAACCACACAAAAACATGTCTATGATTGCATTAAAACAAAATAACGTATACACTATTGACATCAATGATTTGTGTAATGAAATGTGTTTTTCGGTTTTGAATGAGGATGCTTGGCTATGGCATAGAAGATTAGGTCATGCTAGCATGAAACTAATCACTCAAATATCATCTAAAGATCTTGTAAGAGGAATTCCTCATATCAAGTTCATCAAAGATAATGTATGTGATGCTTGCCAATTAGGTAAACAAATTAAGGGTAGTTTCAAATCTAAGAATCAAATAAGCACCTCTAGGCCCTTACAATTGATCCATATGGACTTGTTCGGACCAATCTCTACATCAAGCCTAGGAGGTAGCAAATATGCCTTCGTCATTGTGGATGACTATAGTAGATACACATGGACTTTCTTCTTAAAATAGAAAAATGAATGCTTTAGATCTTTTACCAAGTTTTGTAAACTTGTTCAAAACGAGAAGGGTTCTATGATTTCGTCAATTAGAAATGATCATGGTGGAGAATTTCAAAACCATGATTTTCAAGAATTCTGTGAACTCAATGGATACAACCATAATTTCTCTACTCCAAGAAATCCTCAACAAAATGGAGTAGTAGAAAGAAAAAATCGAAATTTACAAGAAATGGCAAGAACCATGTTGAATGAACATAGCCTACCCAAATATTTTTGGGCCGAAGCCGTAAACACTACATGCTATATTTTGAATAGAGTTCTAGTTAGACCCTTACTCACCAAAACTCCTTATGAGTTATGGAACAACAAAAAACCCAATGTTTTATATTTTAAAGTCTTTGGGTGTAAGTGCTTTATCTTGAATGAAAAAGATAACTTAGGAAAATTTGATGCTAAATCCGATGAAGGAATCTTTCTTGGTTATTCTTCGGTTTCTAAAGCTTTTCGTATCTTCAATAAAAGAACATTAATTATTGAAGAATTCATTCATGTTGTTTTCAATGAGATTTTCGAAATTAGGAAAAACGATTTTAATGATGATGTTAATTTTGATTCCTTGAATTTAAATGAAACCCCGTCTCCAACTAGCAACTTGAATGCATCCACTTCCGAAACATCCTTACCCAAGGATTGGAAGTATGTAAATGCTCATCCTAAGGAGCTAATCTTAGGAGACACATCAAAGGGGGTTCAAACACGATCCTCTCTTAAAAATTTTTGTGCCAACACTGCTTTTCTCTCCCAAATTGAACCCAAATGCGTTGACGAAGCCATGAAAGATGATTCATGGATTATCGCAATGCAAGATGAATTAAATCAATTTGAGAGAAATGAGGTGTGGAAGCTTGTTCCTAGGCCAAATGACCATTTAGTTATTGGTACTAAATGAGTCTTTAGAAACAAGCAAGATGAAAATGGTATCATGGTTAGAAACAAGGCTAGACTAGTGGCCAAAGGTTTCAACCAAGAAGAAGGTATCGATTACGAATAAACCTTCGCTCCTGTGGCTCGATTAGAAGCCATAAGGATGCTCCTTGCCTATGCTAGTAGTAATAATTTTAAGCTGTTTCAAATGGATGTTAAAAGCGCTTTTCATAATGGTTTTATTTCTGAAGAAGTCTATGTTGAACAACCTCCTGGATTTGAAAATAATAGCCTCCCTAATCATGTGTTTAGATTAACTAAAGCTCTCTATGGTTTAAAACAAGCTCCGAGGGCTTGGTATGAGAGACTTAGTTCTTTTCTTATTAAAAATAATTTCATAAAAGGCAAGGTTGATACTACATTATTCATCAAGAATTTTGAAAATAATTTTCTCATTGTTCAGATTTATGTTGATGATATTATCTTTGGTTCTACGAATGAATCTCTTTGTGAATCTTTTGCTAAAACTATGAGTCTTGAATTTGAAATGAGTTTAATGGGAGAGTTAACATTCTTCTTAGGTTTACAAATTAAACAACTAAGCAATGGCATCTTTATTAGTCAAACTAAATATGCTATGAATTTACTAAAAAAGTTTAATATGAATAACTCAAAAGCTATTGACACTCCTATGAGCACCTCCACTAAGTTAGAAATTGATGAAAGTGGAGAAAGTTTCGATCAAAAAACTTATAGGGGTATGATAGGAAGTTTACTTTACCTCACTGCAACTAGACCAGACATCATGTTTAGTGTAGGACTTTGTGCTAGATTTCAATCAAACCCTAAGATATCTCATCTCAAAGCAATTAAAAGAATACTTAGATATCTTAATGGTACCATAAATCTAGGATTATGGTACCCAAAATCAGAAAATCTTGAGTTAATTGCTTATGCTGATGCAGACTTTGCTGGCTGTAGACTAGATAGAAAAAGCACATCAGGAACATGTCAATTTTTAGGACATGCCCTTGTTTCTTGGTCATCTAAGAAACAAAACTCGATTGCACTATCAACAACCGAAGCTGAATATATTGCAGCAAGTGCATGCTGTGCACAAGTTGTATAGATGAAAAACACTTTAGAATATTATAAAGTTCATCTTAAAAATATTCTCATTAAATGTGATAACACAAGTGCAATATGCTTAACAAAAAATCCTATACAACACTCAAGAACAAAACATATTGATATTAGACATCACTTTATACGAGATCATGTTACTAATCATGATGTAATCATAGAGTTCATTGACACTAAACATCAACTAGCCGATATTTTTACAAAACCTCTAAGTGAAGAACAATTTGATTTCATAAGAAGAGAATTAGGAATGTTGATGTGTCCGAACACATAAACTAGTTAAAATTATCTTTCGGACTTTATTGAATGATCAAATCACTTGACTACCATTACATGCCTAAATAACATGTTGGAAATTATGTGTTGAATACAAAAATATTTTATCTTTTGATTATATTTGAAAATATGTAGCATAGTCTTGTCCGAATGCATGAAAGAGTTAATTTCATTTTCGGATTCGCTTAACAATTGGAATGCTAAAAATCGGATTTTCTTGTACACTCTTATGAAAAATATTTTTCTGAAATGGATTTGATGAAATGATTCCATCTTGAAATATGGATGATAGTATTTCTATTTACAAAAAGTTGTTTCACATATCTTGACTCAAAGCAAACTCACAAATAGCATGAATCAAAGCAATCAACATATCATGTTTTCCTTTATGTGCTTGAACAATTAATTTCCTATCATTTACTATTGGAAATAACATGAATCAAGTAAAGGCATGAAACAATCATCGCACTTATACTCAAAATTTACTTGTATTGTTCTCCTGATATCACAACTACCTTGCTTTTTGTTGATGAGAAAGGGGGAGAAATATATGAATTGATGCTATAAACACTGATGCTATAATTATGCCATGCTTGCATCACCAAGAGATATATGAATAAATGCTATGATTTGCATTATGCCTTGTATCGTGTCAAGATATCAAACAAAAAACTTGCATCGTAATTTTACGAGTTGATATCTTACCGTGTGATGAAATGCAATACTTGCTAAAATATTTGAAATGTGTACTTGAAATGTGTACATCACGTAATGATATCAAAATCTTACTTCACAATTTTACATGCTGATATCTTACAATATGATGAATTGTTACTATTACCATCATTCAAACTTGTAATGTAAAATTTGAAAATGAATGTCAAGCCTTGACATCATCTTCAGAGAGATACATCATGATAGGAATCATAATGGGAATATTGATAAGTTCTAATGATTTTAACTTATCAATATGTCTCTTGAATTCTTAAGGTTTTGAATTCAAAAATGACTTATCTCAAGTATGGCATATAGACAGGGGGAGTTAAAGTTAACTCAATTATCAATTGATTGTCATCATCAAAAAGGGGGAGATTGTTGAATCTCAGATTTTTATGATGAAGTCAATTGTCATTTGTTGTCTAATCTATGTGTTGAGATAAGTGTGCAGGATTAACTACGATGAAAGTTAGACATGCAGTAGGAGTTGCGCCGGAGTCAAGACAATGATCACGTTGGGAGTTCGAGAGTTCGACGGAAGTTCGGACAGTCGTCGGAGGTTCTACGGGAACAAATCCGAGAAGTCCATAAGCTTGCCAAAAGAAGCTCGTCGGAACTCACCAAGTGGATCGTCGCAAGTCCAGGAGTTTGCCGGAAGTCCGCAGGAGCATCACCGAGGGTTCATCGGATGATCGACGGAAGTTCGCCGGAAACTCGCTGGAAGAAGCGATTGACGCACCGGAGCAAGCTGCAGAAATTGTCTTAGGATTTATCGTAGTTAGCACAATGATTAAGTTGGAAATGGGAGGTGATCCCATTAGCTTAATCTTGGGGCAATTGGGCCCCTGAAAAACCCAAATTGGGCCGAATGGATCTACCCATTCGGACCCTGATTGCTGTGGGAGGTGCAACCGCCCAAGCCAGGAGGTAGCACCGCCTGGGCTAAGTCTCCCAGGGAGACTGGGCGGTGCAACCGCCCCAGCCAGGAGGTAGCACCGCCTGGGCTCAGTCTTCGAGTGAGACTGGGCGGTGCAACCTCCCCTGACAGGAGGTAGCACCGCCTGAGCTCGGTCTTCGAGCTCTGGCAGGCGATGCAACCGCCCCAGTCAGGAGGTGCAACCGCCTGAGCTCGGTCTTCGAGCTCTGGCAAAGAGGTGCAACCGCCCCTGACAGAGGTGGCACCACCCAGAGGCTCAGTCTTCGAGCTCTGCCAAGCGGTGCAACCGCCCCAGTTAGGAGGTGCAACCGCCTGATCCCGGAATTCCGGGAATTGACAGTTTTGAGCTCCAAATTTGAACTGGGTTGGGGCCTATAAATACCCCACCCATTCAGCACTGAAAGAGCAATGAACTTACACCGAAATCTTGATCTTTTTCTGTGATTCTTAGAGCTCAAAATTGTTGTAAAGGCCAAAAGTTCTCCTCCCTCTATTCTTCAAAGTTTTGAGTTGTAAAGAGAGGAGAGAAAATTTCTGTAAGGGTTGTCTCCTAAGCCCGTCAAAAGGAGTGAAACTGTAAAAGGGTGGTTGGCCTTCGCCTATTGAAGGAAGGCCTCTAGTTGACGTCGGTGACCTCGTCGGTGGAGGAAGCCAAAAGTGGAGTAGGTCAAGATTGACCGAACCACTCTAAATCTCGGTTTGTATTTACTTTGAGTATTTTATCTTTACTGCAAACCTCCTAAATAGCTACTGCCTTCTGCGCTTTTACGAACGAGTTTCTAAGTTCAGAGCTTTCCGAATCTGCGTTTAGACGTAAATCGACTTTTTCGTACGATCATTACATTTCAGTTTACGTTTACATTTTGATTTCAATCATAACTGCAAACTGCCTTCTGCGCATTTATAAAATGTATCTCAAAGTTCAGTATCTTCAAAATAGGCATTTAGACGTAAACCGATTTTATCGTACGAACATCGCATTTCAGTTTGCGCTTGCATTCTGATTTTCATCATAAATTGCAAACTGCCTTCGTAGATTTACTTTAACGTCATCTCGCTTAATCCTAAGTTAAAGTAATCTTAGAATCGGCTTTTACATCGAAATCGTTTTTATCAAACGAACGCAGCTTTCGATTTTAATAGTGAAAGATTTCTGCTGCACTAATTCACCCCCCCCCCCCCTCTTAGTGCTCTTGATCCTAACAGGATTTTGATGATGAAATCAATTGGTAAATTGTTTAACCTAATCTATATGTTGAGATAAGTGTGCAGGATTAACTATGATAGCAGTAAGGTGTAAAGCAGATGATGAGCTGGAATCAAAGATTCGGATGATGTACGAGGAGCTCCCCGAGAGCTCGTCTGAAGATCGCCAAGAGTTCGTCGGAAATTCGCCGAGAGTTCATCACCGGAAGCACGTTGGAAGATCGCTGAGAGCTCGTTGGAAGATTATTGAGAGTTCGTCGGGAGTTTGCCAGAAGTGCGCCAGAAGACTTGCCGAGAAGTTCATCAAAGGATCGCCGAGAGAAATCGACATATCGAACTAATTGCTTGCCTTAATTGTAGTTAAGTACATTCATTGGGAGGTAATCCCACTAACTCAAATAGGGGCCAATTGGCACCTTAACATGGCTAATTTGGGCTGGATTGAATAGCCCATTCAGCATCTGAAATCACGGCTGGCGGTGGCACTACCTAGGACTCGATCTCCCAAGTGTTGTAGATTGTGGTACCGCCGACAGTTAATGCTGTCAGGCGATGGTACCGCCCCTATCAAGTGGTAGTACCATTAGAGCTCGGTCTTTGAGCTTTGTCAAGTGATCGTACCACCTAGACTGAGCGATGGTACTGTCTAGTGTCAGTCTGCAAGCGGTAGTACCGCCCAATAATGACGGTAGTACCGCCAGTACCCCAAAATCCAAGGAAGTGACACTTTTTAGCTCCAATTCAGAAGCCATTGAGGCCTATAAATACCCCATCTTTTTTGCATGAAAGTGTAACAAAGTGCAATTGATAGTGTGAAAAATTCTAAGTGTTTAGTGTGTTAAAAGTATTGTAAAAGTGAAAAGTGTCCTCCTCCTCTCTCTCTTAGCTTTGTAACCATTTAAGAAAGAGGAGTGAGACTTGTAAGGGTTATTTCCTAAACCTGGTAAAAGGAGAAAGAGCTATAAAAGGTGGTTGGTCTTCGCCTATTAAAGGAAGGTCATTAATGGACACCAATGACCTTGACAGAGGAGGAATTCGAAAGTGGATGTAGGTCACACCGACCAAACCACTCTAAATTATGGTTTACATTTCGTCTTAAGTAATTTACCTTTCTTGCAAGCTACTTTACCTTCCTTGCAAGCTACTTTACCTTCTTACTGCCTTCCCTTCGCTCTAATACGCTTTTAAGTTAAAATCTTTATGAAACGGTTTTCGTTGGAATCGTGTTTAATTGAAACGAAGACTTTTGAAATGAATAATTTTTCCACTGCACTAATTCACCCTCCCTCTTAGTGCCACTCTTTATCCTAATAGGTACCACTGCATGGGAGACTGTGTATGAGCGATACCACCGCCTAACATAGTCTCGGAGATTGTGTCATGATGTTGCCACTTGTTGGGTCACTATTTGGGCCTTTCACTTGGCCCAACACAGTCTATACATGGGCCCAAATGGCTCCTAATTAGGTTAGCTTAATTCTAATCTTAATTATATGCTAACTACAAAATTTAAGGCATACACTAAGCAAATCTGGTCTGATTAGTCTTGGTTTCTTCTAGCGAGCTTCCGGTGATCTTCTGACGAACTTCCGACGATCTCTCGGCAATATTCCAGCGAACTCCCGGCAAGCTGACTTCACGATGATCTTCATGGCGAGTTCTGACGAGCTTCTTCGGCAAGCTCCTGGACTTCTCGATCAATTCTAGTAGAACTTCCGACGAACTCTCGAACTCCCAAAGAAATCTCGTTCTGGACTCGGGGGCTTCATTGTGCTTTATGCCTTGATCACTATCGTGGTTAATCCTACACAAATAAAACCTACTTCGATCTAGACAATTATTACAAAGCTTGAATCATGTTGTCTGGCATATTATTAGTTTATCGACGCTTCATTCGATTCTTCGACGTATCGTCCTCTCTTATGGCCTATTACCCAATCGGCTAATTGACCTCCGTAACTCCGATTTCCTTAGTGTAATTTTCGCTCTTCTTGGCCCAATGCCCGAACTCATTGACCGAACCCTTCTGTCGATATATCGACTGAACCTCCTGCTCGACTTCTAATCTTCTAGCATGTTCTATTCCGACCCAACATGATTCTTCCTGCTTTAATTGTCTCTCCCTGATCGAAGCATCCTACATCACTTAAAACATAAATCAAATCATAAATACTATCAATTGGTTTCATTATCAAAATCCGAGATTCAACAAGAAATATAATATTTATTTCTTATAGTTCACACATGAAAATGAAATGTAAACTATTTACTTCCTAAAAATCCAATCACTCATTAGAAAATAAATTAATTAATAATTTAATTAATTAGTAGAATTCCTAACTTATCTACATGATTAAGAAAATCAAATTTAATCATTTTCTTAACTATAGTATACAAACAAAATTAATAATAAAGTAATACATCATTTATAGTAATTAATTTATGTTAATAGATTATTTTTTAATGATAGAGTACTAGAAAGAATGATAACAATGAAAAAAAAACAAAAGAATGACTACCATTCTCACTCTAACTTAAGTAGTAAACTCACATGATGAAAGTGGCATATCTCCCCGAGTCTTGCATATAAAATTTGGCTGTTCAAAATGGATAAAAAATCGAATCAAATTGGAACTGAACTCGAATTGAGTCAGTAACAAATCAGTTCGGTCTAAACTGTTTATAAATTATTCGATTTTGAAGACTATAAATAATTTTAATTTAGAATATCCTTTTTTTATTCACTTAATCAATTTAAATCAAATCAAACATAATTTAATTTAAAAGATATCGATCAAGATCTTGGTTTGATTCAATTGAATTGAATCAGTTAATTTAAAAACTATCATTTTTTAAAAAATAATTTAAAATTATAAATTAGTTAATCAGTTAACTAAATCAGATTGATTAATTTTAAAATAATTTGATTAAATAAATCTAAATCGATTTCAATTTAGACTATACCAAACCAAAAATAGTTTGGTTTAAACTGATTTGAACATCCCAAACATAAAGGATAGAATATCATACAGTTACAAATCAAACTATGAGTTTCACCACTCACATATAATTTGTGAAAAATTTCTCATTTCATTAATTAATATATTATAATATTTTAGTTCCTTTTAGGGGTTCAAATAAAAATATATATAAATTAAAAAATTATAATTTTATCAAATCAGATATATAATTTGTTTTGGAAGATAATATAATGAATTGATTTGAGAAAAGCAGATAATATTCTTGAATTGATTTGAAAATATTTTTTTAATATTCTTATTGATATAATTACAAAAATAAAATTTTTAAGATCTTCAATCAAAATTATAATCTTCAATGAAAATCGAATTTGATTTCTTTTCTGTTTTCTCTATTTGTTTTTTTTTTTGCCTCCTTAAGTGGATATTGCTATATGACAACCACTTACAACATATACAAAATATGTTTAAACTAATTAAATTTATTTAATAAGAGATAAACTAAATAGGTTTTGCATGAATGACACTACGATCAAAAGATTAGCGTACATACTCCAATTCCATTAGTTAAATAATCAACATAAACACATAGAATATACTAGGAAGGCTTTTATGCTATAAGAGTTCCAAGTTTTCTTTTCTTCAAAACTTTATGTGGATTATATTTTCGATGAAGGAATGATGTAACTGAGGACATGCAACCAAAGTAGATATACTGTATTGAGTAGCCTAGTGCAAGACCAAGTTATGTTCATGCTTATAAAGCACAAATTGTTTCGGAATACTTACGTGATTCTTACAGATACCTTTACTATGAACAAGTTATGTTAATGTCTATGCAGCACAAATTACATCGATGCTTATAGATATAGATACAGTTACTAACGAACAGTAGAAATTGTAATTGCACTCTGTTTTACCCCTAACGAGTCATTAATGGGCTTATCAAACCTTTAATCCAAAAGAAATCCAACAGTCCGACATACTTGTAGCCGACACTAAGCAGCCTTATGTTTATCCTTGGACGCGATTGGTTGCTGCATGGGTCTCACCAGTGGGTCCTCATTCCCGGGGCAGTCACGTACACGACGTCGGCAATTTTATTTAATGTCGACGGACTTGCTTCGCAAGCCATCACCGCACCGCCTTCGAGTCGAAGATTCTGCTTTGACTATCCGAATGACGGCGTCATCTCAAACGTCACCCTTTTCCCCGCCGCCGCCTCAACGTTGTACAACCCACAATGGTCAACTGTCCCCCATCCTTGGATGCCGTTCACGCCTCTCCAACATTCGTGGCGATCTCTCACTTGCGGAAACGAATCTTCGATCGTCCGATTTGAATCTGACGGTCCTAATATGTTCCTTGTGGGGCGTGCCAAGTCGGCCCGGCAAATCCCTGGTTTGGCTCACCAGTCTCGGCCCAGCATCAGCCAGTAAATTGGAGCTTGCCATTCGTCAGAAGCTGATTGCAGTCGAAAGGTCCCGTGGCGCCGCCAATGAGAAATGGTCTTTTCCTCAGTGATGGCTAGGACAAAACACGATAATTGCACCCGTTGCTCCACTCGGAATCACGGAGAACCAACGAGGGACCCACTGGCCTTCTGACTGTGGGAAGCTAAGAGAACCGCGTGGGTCCCACTTTTGTTTTCTCTAATCAGAAGGTCGGCATAAGTCTTTAACGGTTACATAAAGCATCACTCCTCATCTCTATGGATCAGCCTGAAATGTCCAAATAAAGACAATTACAATATTATTTACAATATTAATAGATAATAATTACTGTTGCAAAAATTATTATTATTAGGTGGATTAACTTTCTCGTTGAATCTTCCGTGTTCTCTCGATTGCATCATCCATTCTCTCACCACACCACAGCTTTACATATATATATATAGTCCCATCATTTGCATCCCCTTCGCAATTCTCCGTTTACTCTCAGAGCAGATCGATAGACATGCCTTGCGAGGTGATGGCCGCCTGCGTCCAGAGCTGCTGCGCCAAGTCCGCCATGATCAAATCCGTCGCTTTTGACGCTACCCGATCTCTCATCCACGGGACCGGTCTCTGCCAGCTCATGGTCGACCTCTCCCTCGTCGACGAGGTGTGGTGCAGGATACAGGAAGAGGCGCGAGCCGTCGCCGAAGAAGAGCCCCTCCTCCACAAGCTCTACGACGACCTCGTCCTCTCTCATGAAACATTAGAATCCGCTCTCTCCGCCAACCTCGCCAGCAAGCTGGCCGTACCCGCCCTCCTCTCCACCAGCGTCCTCCGGGATCTATTCTCCGCGGTTCTGGGGAACGACCCTGAGATCCGACGGGCCATCCGCGTCGACCTCCGCGCCGCTAGGGACCGTGACCCGGCTTGCGATAAGATGGTACATTGCTTCCTCTACTACAAGGGCTTCATGGCGCTGCAGGCGCACCGGGTGGCCCACCGACTTTGGATCGAGGGTCGTAGGTCGGTGGCACTACTGCTGCAGAGTCGCGTGTCAGAGGTCTTCGCGGTAGACATCCACCCGGGGGCTCGGATCGGGGCCGGCGTGTTGTTGGACCACGCCACTGGGTTGGTGATCGGCGAGACGGCGGTGGTTGGAGATGACGTCTCGTTCCTGCACGGTGTCACGTTGGGCGGCACCGGAAAGGAGATCGGCGATCGGCACCCGAAGATCGGCGATGGGGTGCTGATCGGCGCTGGGACACAAGTGCTGGGAAATGTGAGGATCGGGAAAGGGGCAAAAATCGGGGCCGGGTCGGTGGTGCTGAAGCCGGTGCCGCCGAGGACAACAGCAGTGGGGAACCCAGCAAGACTGATCGGCGGCAAGGAGAAGCCGGTCCGTTTGGAGAGCCGAGCCGGCCTGACCATGGACCACACCTCGTGGTCGGCTTGTACCACCTGAGAACACTCGGTTGCTGCGATCATCATCATTAACAGTGTAATTGTCGAGTGCACTGAGGAAGGAGCTCAGCTCAATTTGTTTTGAGCCGTCTCTCTTTCTCTCTTCCTTTCCCTTATTACCTTCATATAATATGGTCCAGAAACAAGCAAGAAACAAGGTTTTCGCGGGTTCCCTTTTCCCTTATTTTACTTTGCATCAAAAGGGAGCTTCTGTAATCTTTTTTGTCTGCGTCTCTGTGTCTGGTTTGCCGTTGATGATAGCTGCAGAAAGCATCTGGTAAGGGTATATGCTTCTGTTGTACAGCAGTGGCTGCTGCTCCCCTTGCGTGAGATGGAATGGACGAGGAACTGTCTCGCTTCCTATACTTTTATTGTGGTCTCGGAAGAATCCCCTTACAAGATACTGTCTCTTGGTTTCTTCTCGCATTGTTTTGATCGGAAAGCTTGCACGCCATCGGTTGGAGAATTCAGACTAGGTTTGAATGAGCGCCTCTTGCTTTTTTCACACACTTTATAGCGGCGCCCACATTTACTACACGGATTCATGGATATCGCTGTGCCACATTTCGCTTTGACGACCAATGGAAAACAGCACCCTAACGTGCCACCTTCTCATCCTCGATCTAAAATAAACCCACATGTACCAGTGAGATTTCAAAGTACTAAGCTAGCTTGTGCGTCAATTACGTGTCGTCACCGAGTAGTAAAACAAAAAATATTTTTAATTAAAATAAATTTATTTAAATCTTTATTTTACTAGATCCTTCTCTATCTCATCTCTTCTGATTACATCATCCATCTACAAATCTTCTTGGTATATGTTAACGTGTCTACTTAATTCAACTTATTCGCTCTCACTTGCACTGCCTCTTATGTCCTCTTGCTTTATTCGCCCAGTTTTGGGACCAAAGACAAGTTGATGGTGCCGCCAGAGAAGATATGGTTAGATAAGGTAGGATAAGCATAAGCACCAACGTTACCGTTACTTTTGTCATTATCACCAATACCATCATCGCCAAAGATATTATCCCTACATGATTAAATGAACGTCCTCATTCCCATCACTTTCTTAAGATCTCAAATCTTCTCTAAAACATCCCTAATTTCATTTTCTTTCGAGAACATGAAGCCAATAACTCAAAGCCCTTTTTCTTGTTTTTTTTTTCCTGCCCAGCGGCAAAGAAAACATAACATGGTAGAAGAAGAAGAAGAAGAAGAAATTTGAAAGATTCTACAGGACCATTGAATAGATTTAGAAGTTATGCTCCTCTCATGTACAAGAATCTTCCCATGAATTTAAGGTGAAATTAGCCAGCCCAAGATAATGCATTCTACCTTAATGTTGTTCCATTTG
Source organism: Musa acuminata AAA Group (assembly GCF_036884655.1). NCBI lineage: Eukaryota > Viridiplantae > Streptophyta > Magnoliopsida > Zingiberales > Musaceae > Musa > Musa acuminata. The sequence continues at coordinate 31,344,340 of NC_088338.1, read as the reverse complement.
CACTAGATGAGATGAGACCTTGCAAACCCCAGCGAGTGAAGCCAATGCCACATCCTTGTGGCAGGCTACCAGCTCAGCATCTGTAAGTAGGTCACCTGCACCTTCTCACAGACCTGGCTGATCTTGGCACTCCAAATGGTGTCAGGCTCACCAGAATACCAAGGAAACGCCACTCACTCTCTTACTACAGCTGATGCAGGTGGGTCAAACAATTCCACCTGTAATTTAATTACCATGTTAGCATATCGTAGTCAACCCTTGAATAAAAACCCGAAATACCAGTTTTCTAAGTTGTAGTTAGGAAAGCAACTTATTTGAGCTATAAATAACTCATTTAAAATCCAGAAGCAGAAAGATGAAGGCTATTAGGTCAAACTTAAACATCGTACAATCCATCATTAGAAGATAACTTTTTAGAAACTTTTTATGATGATAATAAATTAAGTTCCCAACAATATTGTACTCTTAGGACACCTAGTCTGACCGAAAAAAACCTTCTAAAACTGTTGCCTAAATTTGACTCTGATAATCCTGGGAAAGAAATATGAACCAATTCTTAGAAGTAATAATTTTCATCGATTTTCTATCAATCAACACAAAAAAGTCATATGCAAGAATGAAATTTATAGACTGACAAGACCCTACTCCATAAATAAATAAATTGATGAAGATCTACATTGGGGCTTTTCCTCCACAACTAATATGTTTGAAGAGTAGAACTCATGTTTTTGGCAAATGCTATCTTTGACTATATTTGATGTCCACAAGTTTTTTCCATGATCAAAAGCCTGACAAGTAGAGCTTCGACCAATCGTGTGATTCAATGTCCTCATGCTAATTGTCATCCACCAATCTATAAAGGCAAATTGAAGACCTGGCATGTTATATACCATGTTTTATCCAAACATTTCAATGCACCTTAAGATATGTTGATGTGTCAAATACCCTGTCTTCCATTGCTTTTAATCATCATAGAGGTGAACTAAACAACACCGTGGATCTTCAAACAGGTCATTTCATATATTAAAAGCTTAAGTAACAAAGGGAAAGCCAAAGAAGTTGTTCGAAATAAGCATAAACCTATTAAACCTGCTCTCAAATTTTTGGATCAACACCCCAACAGTTTCCCATATTTGATAACAAGAATTCTTGAGCTAATGGCCACATGTGAACACGTGAAAGGTATTGTATGTGTTTGCTGAGTTTGTACCGAAACATGCCTAAGCTAATGTTTGCCTTATGCTGATCATCATAGAGGAATGTAGGCCAATATCGTACAATGTCATGCTATCGATAGAGGCATCAGCATATGACCTTATCCATAATTATCCTTGTTTGAGGACAGCGAAACTGGACTTGTTTTTATGGAACCAAAAGCTCACCACTAATAACCTGCACTCAAACCTGTTAATCTATGCTGTTAAGGTTCATTCAGCAAATTCTTCAGGAGGAAGACAAGGTAAAAACTAAGAGACATGCCAATACAGAATTCCAACTTGACTCCCAGGATCAGCCAAACCCAATCTGACTGAGCCAATCAGAATCAGAAGTGGTTGAGTCTGATCTTGAGTAGCCCAGTCACAAGGGGAATTTTCAGGACTCAGAATTAGACAAGAGGAGCAATGTCCTTATTTTTGGTCTACTCTGGGCAATCCTGCCCGATACCAACAAACTTCTGCTCGATCTTTATTCTGGCAAATTCCAGAGTTTTGTCCAAGTATAAGCCACTTGCACCAATTGCTTGCTGATGTCCAGATATTGTAAAATAAAACAACCGATAAAATAATCCACTTAAACTTAAATCCTACACGACCATTTCCAATTCTATGAACCTTGATGTAGAAGGCTCTCTATGAGAAACTATAAATCTCCAACCTTAGAGAAGGAGAATTCTGGTGAGCCCTAGGAGAAAAAGGATTCAGAAAAATGATCTTTTGAGGGCACAAAAAGTAAGCAATGGTTATTTAGAACTTAAAAATCAAATTCGCTGCAACTAATTTCATTTTATATTTATAAACAGGATGCCACAAGTATATAAGCTTAAATTACTTTAAAAGATCATCCAATAAACTTATTACCATCACTAATAACTTCGAATTTTAGTACTAAACAGAGGGAAAATTACTGATTAAGAAATATATAACAAAGATTATTGGGAAGGTACAAACTTGTCACAAGTCTCCCTGGAGGAGCAATTCTCCTTCATAGCCCTGTCTCGGCAGCGATCCGGTTCGCTTCCATCCCACACATACATACTGCATTATACCCTCGAATCCAGCAATATCAAGCAAGCACATCCCCTTTCAAAACATCTTAATCCAAAATTAGAAAAAAGGTCTCATATCTCATTCTCATAACACTAAAAAGTCCTGAAAGAATCATTGTTTGGAACGAGAAAAAAAGAAGAAAACATAAAATTGGATGGGAAAATTACATCCACGTTGTCGACGTTGGGAAGGGAGCGGCGGTGGTAAGGAGGATGTTCCGGTAGTAATGCAAAGGAAGCCTGGGGGAATTCTCCGCCGACGTGTCCCCCATCGCCAACTCAATCGAGGCGAAACAGAGGAGAGACTAATTAGGTCCGCCGATGGTTTTGTCCACGTTTCCATAGGGATTTCGAAGTAACTGATCGACATTCGTCCGGAAGCCAAACAAGAGGAAGAAATCGCACACGATGATCGTTCATGGGTTTATGACCGTTTGGATTGCCTTAAGATGCGCAAAAAGAAAATCCAACGGTGAATAGAAAATTATTACAAGGAATGCATGCCCTGACGATTAAAATGTGGAACAACTTGCAACGGATATCGAGCTTTTTATTCACACAACCCCCACATTTAAACATACATACGTATATAATGGTTTCATTATTTCATTAATATTTATTCTATCAACATAGGACTTATCCCCTGAAATAGAGTCGGAAGACTTTTTAGCTCACCAATAGCTGATTACCGCATTATCAGATCAGCAGAAACAATTGATTTCATACTGAGCAATTCACTTACTGTTCTACTTGTGACACCTACTGTTGAGACACAGGATGAAGACGACAGAGAAGACTTTTTTTAGAATATATATAGATATATATTTGGTGTGCTTTGCTTATTTCTAAGCATAAAATGTTTAGTAAAATGCTCTATCCAACTGTCTGTATCAGCTGAAGTATGCAAACTGATGCACTAGTGTTTCTGGAGGTGGATCCGATGAATGAATCCTTTTTTCTGCTAAAAAGAGATCTGCTATGTTAGTGATGACGCAGGGAATGCTCACCATAGAAACCACTATTTGATTTGTGATTACTGTTCCGATAATAGGAACGAAAAGAACACAGTGACAACCAACAAACCATGAAAGAAGAGACTGACAACCCAGCATACATGTTATAGGTGAAGGACTGTGTGTGTAGGTGGCAGTGTGAGTGATCGCTTAACAAGGAAGCGATTCTGTCTTACTGCATTAATTCACATAAACTGTTGATCCAGGATGATGCGAGGAGAAACTATTTAAGAAGAATAAATTTGTAACAGGTCCTTTTCTTTTGAGAGGCTTGGAAGATGGACTCTTCTCCAGCTTCCACGTCTTCTTCCAATTCTAAAATCTGATCAAACATTTGTTTGGTTACAGAGGAAAAAAATTAAACATATTTGTTTTATTTTATTCTACAGGTGCTTGCATCATCATGGGAGCACCAACACCAGTGAGCCCAGTCTAAGCAAAAATTCTGTTGGATCAGAAATTAAGCTAGATACATCTGATCAAAAGAATTAACAACAAATTTAATGCATGTGAGAAAAAGAGAGTTCAAAAAGAAAGAACCTGGAATATTTTGAGTTTTATCTCTTGTTTCCAATATATTGGTAAGTTGCCTCTAATACCTCATGAGTTGTTATTAACATGGGAGCAGTTTCAAGCTCTTATGTCTGCTAAGTTTTTATACCTTGCCTTGGAGTCATTAGGAATAGCCAGTTTCATAGCAGTTGATGCAAGCCGTTCTTTGTCATGCTTCTTTTTCTTGTTCGGAGTACTGCTATAATCTTCCAATCCCCATCCTTATTTTGCTTGTTCTCTGAAATAGTCCTTTGGATGGTCCTGATTTTCCATTTGCCATGGAATCAAATTCATCAAAATAGATTTTGGGATGAGTTGCAACATGGTCTCTAGGATGATGGATTGACAATAAGCAAATAAGAGCATTATAACTTAAAACAGGACTGTATCATCATTAATGAATCAGCATGCCCAAGTGCCAAAAATATGCCATGGATTACCATCTTTTGGCAATTTCAGAGGGGGGAAGTTTCCACCCTCATAACAAGGTAGAAGCTGATTCAACCTATGGCTTCAAAGAACATTAAGATGCAATCGTGAGCTAGATAACATGAAGGTTTAGGCAGTGAATAACTTAATTTTGGAAGAGAGAAAAGAAGAGTAAAAAATGAGTGAGAATTTGAATGTCTGAAGAAAAGAAAAATAAGAACTTTTCATGCTTAACACAGTTAGCTCTACCACTGATTACTAATTTTCAAAAAATTAAACGAATGCTGTACATGTTATGATATTAAATAAATAAATGTGTTCCTCTGTTGGAGAAAGGAACAGAACCAATAATTGCCAAGTAAAACTTTTTCTCCTACTAAAGCGAAAGCTAAATAAAGCAAAAGCTACGTAAAGCAAACAAGTAATTATCTTAAGGAAACAAATAAGATACAGTCAAACACAGCAAATTTTATTATAAAAAAATGGTTTGTTTTGACGTGAAAAACACATGGACTGAAAGTCCACACTGCAAACTTCCACTATATTGAATAGCAACCTTATAATGACGTCTTCTTTAGTCAAACCAGACAATAACTACGGCAATTACCATCAGAATAATGCAATCTTGAAATATTAGCATATACATGGCCATCACCATTATTATGATGGAACCAGATCAGGAGAAGAAAATGGACGGATCTCATAAAGATGGGCTGTAAAACATCATACAAAAGGCTGCTGTAAAGAACTCCAGTCCCGCACATGTTGGGACCGAAAATCGTGTAGATTATCAAGGTTGGAAAATAAGGTCATTCACATCAATTGTTAACTGGTGGCTTTTCTGGGCTTCTTTTCTGGGTAGTCCTCAGAATATGATTCCCAACATTACCACACATTATACTTTCTGAGTGATAATTTATTCATATCAGTGTTATGAAAAGGCACTAGAGCGAAATGTGATGCTTTTCAATATAAAAATTATATAAAAAAATATATATTTTTTGTGAGAGAGGGAGCAGAAAAGAAAAATTTGCATTTAGTTTTTATTGATTTAGAGAAAGCCTATGATGGCATTGCTAAAGATTTATTATTGTGGTCTTAGAAAACAAAAGTATATCCACTAGTTATATTGATATTATTAAGGATATGTATGATAATGTAACTACTAACGTTAGAGGTATAAGGAGTGTGTCTAGTGAGTTTCCTATTAGCATGGAATTATTTTAAGAATCTACACTATGTCCCTATCTTTTTATATTGATAATGAACCAATTTACTAGTCATTTACAAGATAAACCTCCTTGGAGTATATTATATGTTGATGATATTATCTTAGTTGTTGAGAGCCTAAAGAAATTAATTATAAACTTAAGTTATGAAGGCAATATTTAGATTTAAAAGTTTTAAATTAAATAGGACTAAAATTAAATATATGAGATATAGTTTTAGTAACTCTAGGAATAACAAGAGGATATGGTTAAGTTGGATAAACATGAAGTTCCTTTAAGTAAAAATTTTAGATTTTTTAGATTAATTATTCAACAAGATAAAAAGATTAATAAAGATATTATCCATAGAGTAAAATCAAGATGGTTAAAATGGTAAAGGGGCATCAAGAGTCTTGTATGATCATTAGATATATTTGAGATTAAAAGAAAAATTTTATAAAACAGTTGTTAAAACAACAATGCATTATGGATCCGAGTGTTGAACGGTTAAGAAATTACATATACAAAAAAATTATATTACTAAGATGAGAATATTAAGGTGCATGTGGAGTTAGTAGGAAAGATAAGAAAAAAATTATTTTTTCGTAAACAACTAGGTATTGTTTCGATAGATGATAACGTAAAAAAATTATTTAACATGATATAAACATTTGTTTAGGAGACTTACGAATATGATAGTTAGAAGAGGTGAAATAATTACGTTAGTGGTATCAAAGGTAAAGGAAGCCCTAATGAGACTTTAGTAGAAATTATAAATAAAGTTTTAAATATATTTAACTTAACTAAATATATGACTTTTTATAGAACTCAATGATGGAAAATGATCTGTGTAGCTAACCCCAAATAGTGGGACTTACGACTTTGTTATTATTGATATGTTGTTTAGGGTGGTTTAGTACCAGTAAAAGATCAGAGGGATGATGAGGGTAGCTTGAGAGCTCTTCTTAAGCTGATTTGGTTCAGGCACTCACCCTAAGCTTAGGCTCAAGCGTATGCTTGGAATATTCCTAGTTAAAATAACCCATTGGAACCCAAATGAGGTGATCAGACCTCGCCTTACCCAAGTGCCTAAATGAACACCAACCATTATTCGTACACAAAAACCAAAAGTTGCCTATACAAACAAATAAATCTTGGGATTCTTTCACGGAGACAACTTCTTAAGTTCATAACTAATAGACTATAAATACTTGATAAAGTAACTAAAGCAATAAAACAGTTGCCACCCAGTATGATCCACACCACATATAATTTAAACTTTTGGTGCAAAAGTGGTGCATGGACCAACCACGCTGACAATTCCAAGCAGGTTAGCCCAAATCTTAGGTACTCAATTTTGTTTAAGTTTAATATTGGGCTAGTTCCATACTCAACCAGTCCAATACTTTAAGCATCTCAGTTCAAGGTTATCAACAGATTTGGGGTGCGCTTGAGAACACATTTGAAATGTACATTGAGGGTTCAATACGCGTTTCAAATCTGAATTGGTGTTTAGAATTTCTTTTTTCAAATTCAATTTGGCTTGGATGATGTATTACCAATGCTTAAACACTAATGCTACCTTTGAATAGCATTAACATTTCAGCATTTGTGGAATACTAATGAAATTTTCAAAATTTTCAAAGTACCCTATGACATTCTCCAAAATCCACTATATAATAGGAACCATAACCTTATGATATTTTCTTAATGTAATGACATGATTTAGTGAGAAACCAATATGATTTGTCTTCTATAAGGTAAAATTGTATTTATTTATTTTCAAATATTATTTTACACTCATTTATATGATTATTTATTTATTATATATCTAGGCCATATGAATTTTTTTTTACAAGATTACATTAATTTATTTACTTATTATTTAAATAAAAATATGTATTCGCTTTTGAATGAATATTAAAAATGATACAAGGGTAAATTTATCACATAATATTCAATGAATTTTTGAAATATAATTTTATCAAACAACACTTCTGTCAATGCATATTTAAAATGTAATTTTCATATAATTTTTACCAAACACTCAAAGCATTTCATAACTACATATTTACTCAAATCTCTTTCTCCAAATGCACATTAAAAATACAAATGTGTTCCCTAATGAACACTTGATCCTCTACTTCATATATCAATAAGACGAAAAGGATTCTTGCACAAGACAAAAACAGAATAAAAACGATAATAAGCAAGATATGAAACAAAATGACACAAAAGATGCTAGAAGAAGAATAAACAAACAAAAGAAAACAATGTTGCAAATGAATTCCCCCCTTTCCAGTCTCTGCATGGAGAGTCTAAAGTTTGGCTCTTCTATTATTTGTTCTTTTTACTTTTGCAATATCTTATTAGGAAGTTATCTTGTTGTCTTTGGTTGACACAGTAGCAAAAAATGAGATGAAACACCTTTTTAAGGAGGATATTAGTCATATCTAACGAATTACTATGTAATAGAGGCTAAAGATCCTAAAATAACCTTTATCGCATATTTGATTGGAGGCTTGAATACAAAATGTAAAATTATGTTGTTGTATCAGCTAGTAACCATATAATCACATCATTTCACACTTTATCAATGAGTCTCATTGAAATATTTTATAGTCAAGAAGAATATACTTTTGAAGTGAACACTTCAATGTACATCTTTATTGTCTAAATAAGTAATCCATCTTTCACAAAGATGGTGACATGCACTAAAATATTATCATTTGACAAACAAATGGGATAATATAATCATCATTGTAAAAAATCTTATTTTAAATTGGAGTTAAATACTACCTTAAAATTGTTTGGATTTCTGGTTAAGAACTTCCGAGCTGTTTCTGCATTTGCTCGAGCCTCCCATTGGCATACTTCACTCATTCTCTGAGGGAAAAATCCTGGAAGTCGTACTTGGTAAGTTGAAAAGAAAAAAAGTAATATAATCTACTAAAAGATGATACTAGCATTTTTTTCAAGTTACACATACCTTTTGTTCGATCCCACTAATGACAAATATGTATTCAGCTGAAAAGTTGATTCTCATGAGAAATGATAGAATGATTACTGCAGAATTAATTTGTCTGAATCTGAAACTCACTTCACTTGGCTGACCATCAATTCAGCAGCTCACCTGAACAATGCCTCAATATTCAACAGCTGAACAAGAAATTAGTCTCAGGTCTCCAGTATCTCAACTATTGAAGTTTTTGATGATTTGTCTTTTGCAGACAATTCTCTGGCCAGAATAGCATGAGTATGTAAAGTGGGCTTGCAACCCTTAGCTTCCATTATCTGGAGAAACTCTGTGCATAGAGTTGGTTTGCCTCCCTTTATAAGTCCATCAATTAGTATTGTCCAAACAACTTCATCAGGGCTCCAGTGCTGCAGAAGCATACAATGGAAAAGATTCTGAGCTTCTTGCACCCTATCAACTTCGCATAAGGCACATATTAGTGACTTATAACCCATTAGACATGGCTCGAATCCAATGGAAGTCATTGCATTCAGTAATTCCAAAGCATGTTCAATTTTCAGATTATTTGCATAAACTTGTAGCAAGGAATTATAGATCTCTTCATCTAGAGGCAGGCCTTGCACAGCCATACTTTTGACAACCTGATCTGCCTCAGACCACCTACCTTCTCCACATAAGCCACATACCAAGGTTCTATACTCATCAATATTCAGTTCATATCCATACTCGGGTAATCTCATTAATAGACTAGAAAAAATATCTACACTGGTAGCTTTTTCATCTATGCTACATGTGGAGACTGCATTTGGCACAGCTGCAAGTTTCTTTGCTGTCAGTTGTTTCTCCTTCCATAATCCTTTCATCAAAACACTGTACGTCCAATAGTTAGGTTTATTTCCGGTAGTGACCATCCGCTTCAATAGTGAAAAGGCATCATCGACCCTACCTACCATAATCCAACCATCCATCATCGAAGTATATGTAACCTCATCTGGAACTAATCCTCTGTCTTCCATTTCCAAAAACATCTTCTCAGCATCCTGAGCCTTGCCCTCCTGACATAAGCCATGGATGAGAGCACTATAAGTATGAAGATTTGGTGAACAGCCTTGCTCAACCATTTCATCCATGACTCTTATTGCAACAGATGTGGCACCATTCTTGGACAACCCATTGATCAGAGATGTATAAGTTACAACATTAGGCAACAAACCTCGTTGAACCATCTCACTACATAGTTTTTCTGCTTCTGCTAACTGATTTTGCTTTGCAAAACCACTAATAATAGCATTAAAAGTCTGCAAATTTGGCTTGCAGCCATTTTCCTCCATATTATTCAATAAGGACAAAGCAATATCTAGCTTCCCTTCCTTGCTATACCCATCAATTAAGGTAGTGTAAGTGACTACATTCAACCTTAAACCTTGTTCAGCCATTACTTCAAGTGCCTTGCAAGCTAAATCCAGCTCACCTCCTTTGCAAAATCCACAAATAAGTTCAGTATAAGTCCACTCATCAGGCTTGTGTCCATTTTCTTTCATCAGATAAACCATCCGAATGGCATTATTATGGTTGCCAATCTTACAGTATCCATATATGATAGTGTTATAAGTAATCTGGTTTGGTGGAGGACCTGATATGAGCAATCTGTGAAAGAGAACCATTGCCTTTTCAACAGCACCAACCAGGCAGAATCCCTTCATCATCTCATTGTAGGTCTGCAAATTCGGCATGCAACCTCGCCCCTCCATTGCTTCAAAAACCTTTGTGGCAGATTGAATTCTCCTCTTCTCACACAACCCATCGATCAAAGCATTATATGTGATCGTATTCGGAGTCATTCCTTCCCTCAGCATCTTATGAAACAACCCAATTGCCAAGTGAAGTCCATCAGATTTGCAGAACCCACTGATAAGGGCTGTGTAAGTTTGCACATTAGGCATGCATCTCCTACTCCTCATATCAATCACCAACCTGCAGGCCTTGCTTACCTGCCCAGAGTTGCAAAGGACTGAAATTGGGACAGTGTATGTGTATACAGTTGGCTGCACGCCCTTCTGCACCATCACATTCATTAGCCCTAATGCTTCATCCACCTTACCATCATCACATAGTCCATTGATCAGCGTCGAGTATGTCACAGAATTCGGGTTGCATCCCTCCTTAACCATCCATTCAAAGATCCAAAATGCTGAATTGAGATCACAATTCCTACAATGCCCAAGTATCAGCGAGGTGTAAGTAAAAGTATCGGGCTTCATCTCGAGCTGCAAAATCCTACTCAAGATGCATCCAGCCTCCTTGACCTTGCCATCCCTACACAAAATATTGATCATAGTATTGTAAGTCAAGAGATTCGGCTCCATGCCACGGCCCAACATCTGGCGGTAAACATTCATCGCAACCCCGACCATCTGAAGCTTCCCCAGCTGGATCAAGATGCCGTTATAGCAATAAAGATCGAGCACCAATCCGTCGCTCCTCGAGCCATTCAAGAAATCGATGACGCGGATCATATCATCCATAGTCTCGAAAGATCTGACCATCTGGCTGCAGGCGCGATTGGCGGGCGTGAGCATCCTCGCGGCGAGGAGCCGATCGATCAGCGCGAAGTAGTCGTCCGGACAGGGTTTGTAGAAATGCCGCTGAGAGAGCCAGCGGAGGAAGGAGACGGCGCGGCAGGGGTCGAGGTGGGTTCGCAGGATCTCAGGTACGTGGCGGGGGAGGAGGGCTTCGGCGAGGTGGATGAGATCGGGACTATTGGCCCACTTGGTCTGGGAGAGGATATGCTGGGCTTTGGAGACGACCCACTCTTCTTCCTCGTCGTCTTCTCCTCCCCCTCGTCTCGGTCGTTGCTGCAGAGATTCCTGGGAGTGGGGGAGGAAGGAAAGGAAGAGGTGGGAGAGAGGAGAAGCGAGGGAGAGGAGAGAGAAGGATGAAGGGTGACTCGGGAGAGAGGGAGGGAGGAGGAGTCTCACCATTAGAGGTGACGAAGAGTTTCATCTCATCTCATTGGGAGATAAAGCAAGTAGGTTTCCAGAAGGGAACCGCCCCGGGGGCGCCCAGGGAGTGGGTGGGTGTGTGGGTGTGTGTGGGGAGGGGTTGGGTTTGGGGAGAGAGAGAGAGAGAGGAGAAATAGCGTTTCTTGGTCAATGAGAAGCCATAGGTTTTGGATTTAGGTTTTGGATTTAGGTTTTGTTAACAGGAAGGGGGAAACCAGAAGAGGATCCGTACATTTAAGGTGGGATACGTGTGGAGAGAGAGGGGAACGACTTGTGGCCATTTGAGGTAAGTGATGATGTATTATAGACGGCATTATTGTGTATACTAAAAAAAAATTACTATTCACATTTCTCTCTTTATAATCCCTTTATTATTAATAATCTTTAAAAAATAATAAAATATTATTTTATTATTTACATTTTTAATATTACCGATTTTATCATTTTTTTCTTCATAAGTCTCACTTGCCTTGAGTACCATCAAGTATGGTTGTCAACGTTGAGCCATAGCTCAAACTCAACCATCCCAACCTTTGTGCGCTCCATATTCTTCCAAGCTTGCTTGTTCTCATGGTGCCTTTTGCGCGAAGGGTTGACCATTCCTCTGAATGCCAATCTCAGATGCTCGATCCTCTGAGCGACTCCTTTTCCCTACATCTCCATGCCCGTTTTTCCCCAAATGGTCACGCGTGTGCTGACTGCTCTCAACGCAGCCCCACTAGGTCCCCCACATTTGTATGCTAAATGTTTCTATGAGTGCTTGTCCCGCTCTTATACTATCTGTCACGGACTTAGCTGGTTTTACCTAAGTCGTACGGCACCCTTGCATGTCCATCCGCAAAGATCAGCCTCCTCGAAGCCTCCCATGGTCCCTTAGGACCCACAAAAGAGAAAACGGGTTAGAGAGAATACCTCACTCGGGATCCATAAGCAAACATTCCAGGAAACACTTCATAGACAATGCAAATTACAAACAGACTTTACAAGCTCTGAAAAGTTGCACAACAAAGGGTCAAAATGATCCATTACAGACCGAAAATCTTTCACAAGTGTCCATATGACACAACCTTTATTTGCATACCTAAAGCGGCCACCAAACCCAACTAAAATTGGATTATTAAGCCTTCGGTCATCCCTTTACATGTTGTGCATAGCATAAACATACCAAAAGACATGGACATACATAAGTATTACATCAAACATCTTGTTTAGAAGTTTGTTCGTGACAAGTTGTCACGGGTGGTAGGCGGTAGCACCACCCAGCTAGCGATGCCACCGCCCGTAACCTGCCCTTTATAAACAACAAGTTAGGGCCGACGGTAGAATCAACCCCAACCCATTCTGCACTTCTCCAAATAGCACCAAACTTCTTGAATCTCTTGCTCTCCCTCTAGCAACTCAAAAATCCCCACTTCCTCTTAAAACATGGATCAATCTCCGACATCCTTTTGGAGATCACTAGAAGGAAAAACTTCTAAGGTAAATATCTAAACCAAATTGATTTCCCCTTTGTATAACTTATTTTTGTCACTTATTTGTCTTCATAATTGTAGTCTCCATGAGTTCTAGAAGATCCTCTAGGGATAAAAGGAAGAGGAGATTAGATGAAAACTATGACTCCTTACTTTTAGATTCTAATCAACATGTCCTTAAATTTTCATCGAGTCTAGAAATGTTCATAAGGGTAAATATATTGATTTAGAGAAATTAAGTGATTTGGAACCCATTCAATGGTTTGCTAATCTAGACATTTGCCCAATCCTTCAAATAAGTGAGCCTATCTACCCTAGAATTGTTAAGCTATTTTACAATAATTTACCTATAGATGAAAACAAAAAGGTATCTACCTATCTCTTAGGACATCATATACCCATTTCGGATAACATAATTTGCAACCTCATAGGAATTGCAGAGAAAGAAAAAGACAATTATTTTAGAGGACAACAGGATGAAGAATCAGTTAGGACTACTTATACTGATGCCTTATGTCACGCCCCTCCGAATAATATCGATAATATTAAAATTTTCCATCACAAATCAATCCAGGATCCAAACTAACATTTAAGGACACCGAGAAACATTCAGTCAAATTCACATCCATAAAACCTGTGCAGTTTATAATCATGTATCACATCACTCGATAATTCACATTTATGGAAACCCAAGCCAACTTAACAAAACATTAACAACACTTACAAATCCATAAGCTAAACAATTTATACAATCAAAACTTCAACCATTTACCACCAGTTCATATCATTGTAAACTAAATTTAACATTCCGAAATTCCAAATAAGAGAGATCTTCTAACACTTTTACAAGATATATCCATTCAAGTTTATCGACAACATTTCATTACATACAAAATATGCTTATACAACAATAACATAACAACCTACAAGACTTGCCCACAATTCTAAATAGCTCTCCACTGTCTCAGTCTAATTCAAACATCTCAAAGAGTGGTAAGCTAACTTGAAAGATTTATATAATAATGGAGTGAGCTAAAAAAATACCTCAGCAAGTGACAAAACATATCCAGAACAAAAGGAATAGTTTCAAACAAGTAAGGTATCACAATGCAAGGTAGAATACAAGAGATTCAAGGATACCATCTCATTAGATACAAAATCGTAAATGTTATTTCAATCAAAATATATTTGGTTCATAAAAATGGAGCACAGAGTAATTGAAGCATATCAATAGCGTATGAGATGTTCTGGAGCATATCAATGACATATGGAACATTTCGAAGCATAACAATGACAGATAAAATATTTCGGAGCATATCTATGGCATAGGAAATGTTTCGGAGTATATCAATAACGAATGAAACATTTCGGAGCTTATCAATGGTGTATGAAATATTTTAGAGCATATCAATGACAAATGAAGTATTTCAAAATATATCAATGGTATATGAAATATTTCAAAGCGTATCAATGGTGTATGAACATTTCAGAGGCATAGGGAGCATTCCGGAACATATCAATAGCATATGAAATATTTCAGAGCATATCAACGACATATGAACCATTTCGAAGCATATCAAAGAACAAATACGAAACAGAAGCTCAAACGTCGTATTTGACGTTGCATTCATATCATTCTTATCCAAAGCATGTATAGAAAAACATAACCAAAACTCTAGATATTATATCAAACATACAGAAGGTGTAGTGGAACCATAGACAGAATGTGATTCATCCATTTCTGAATGACCACCAGACATAAGTCTCCCACGTTTGGGAGCTCCAACCACCTACGTCTAGGTGAAGTCAAAGGGGGCCGGTAGAGCATCGTAGGCTCTATGTATAACTCCCTTTACCATTTCTAGCAAAGGTTCATAGTATCTCACAAACACCAAAGTACAAAAGGACAGTATGAACAATAAAATTAGCACATATCAGAAGCACATGCGGAACAACGAAACATACATGTGCTTTTATAAGTCAATACGATGCAAACATAATCTTTCACAAATGCATTCAAACTTGAAAAGAAACCAAGGCAAGAGCATACAAGGATTTTAGCATATATCATACGCACATGCGGAACAACGAAACATACATGTGCCCATACGAAACAATGCGATACAACATAAACTTTACATAATAGGTTTCAAGAATGCAAATAATTTAAGGACAAGAGCATACAAGAATACAAAGCAGTAATATAAAGCTCATTTGAAGAAAGAATGCTAAATAAAATCAATTTCCAAAGGAAATGGAACAAGAACAGGCGAAATCAACCAAAGCTCAATTTCTAACAGAATTCGAGAGGCACATTGGACAAATGATTCAAACTATC
Source organism: Musa acuminata AAA Group (assembly GCF_036884655.1). Taxonomy (NCBI): domain Eukaryota; kingdom Viridiplantae; phylum Streptophyta; class Magnoliopsida; order Zingiberales; family Musaceae; genus Musa; species Musa acuminata. The sequence continues at coordinate 31,329,083 of NC_088338.1, read as the reverse complement.
AATTATACTCTAATTTACTCAGGAAATATATCATTGAAAAGATATTTCAACCTACTTTCAGATAAAACAAGCTTTATATGAATTGAAGTTCCCAATAGAGAGTTACAAATAATTTGGTAAACAAAAGTCGGAGAACAAGATCTCTATTTGGTCGAATTCATAGGATCGGTTTCAACAGATAGTTAGGCAAGTATTTGTACTCCAAATCTTTCATTCTAGGTATAAAAAAAAAGATATTGGAGTCTAGTTTCCAACAAAATAAATTTACATAAATCATTATTCTCAGCATAGACTTATAAGCAATTTAGTATCAAAAGGTTAGAAGGTACGGACTCTGTTTTGTAGAATCCGTAGGGTCAATCGAAACAGAAGTTTAGGCAAGCAAATATACTCCAAATTATTCAAACAAGCTGTCAAAAGAAAGGTTTCCGAGTCTATATTCCGATCAAATAAGTTTTGTCCAGATTGAAAATCTATGTAGGGATTTATAGCTAAAACAATGTGGAAGGGTCAGAATCTCGAAAGTTTTCTATATTCAAATCATTACGTCTAAACAAGAGATGTATCAAATATAAGGATAGAACAATTCAAAGTTTTAATATTCAAGGCAAAAACAAAGATGGAATTGCAGTAGAAAAGATTGAAACACATGCAATAGGAAGGATCAGAACACTTGCAATAGGAAAGATCAGAACACTTGCAATAGGAAAAATTGAAACACTTGCAATAAGAAGAATCAGAACACTAGCAATAGAAAGGATTAGAACACTTGCAATAGGAAAGATCGAAACACTTGCAACAGAAAAGATCGAAATCGAAACACTTGCAATAGGAAAGATCAAAACACTTGCAGAAGAAAAGGTTTAGGACACTTGCATGAGAAAAGATTGGGGCACTTGCCTTTCGAAGGTTTTGATCCAAAGATCCGAAGAAGGTGTAAGCCCAAATCCTTCTTTTACTTTTCCTCCATGTCCTCTCCCTATTTCATTTTCTGCACCTATCTTCTTTTTCGCAGTCGCAGACGTAGCCACGGTCGCAGCCGCAGCCACCGTCGCAGCCCCTTCCACTTCACTACTTCTTTTCTTCTTTCTCTCATTCCTTCTTTTTCTTTCCCAAATGCCGCAGCCGCAATCGTACCGCTGCCACAGCTGCAACCACAACCACTTTTCCCTCTTCCTCTTCCCTCTTTTCTCCCTCTTCTTCTTCCTTTCCTTCTCTTTTTTCCCAGCTGCAACTGCTGCAGTCGTAGCCGCAGCCACGACCGCAACCTCTTCTTACTCCTCTGCTCTTCTTCATCTCCTTCTTCTCTTCATGATGCAGCTGCCATTGCCGCAGCGCAGCCCCTTCTTCTTCTTCTTCTCTTCTTCCTCTCCTTCCCTTCTTTCTTCCTCTTCCTCTTTCCCGGCCACAGTTGCAGCTGCCACAGTCGCAGCCGCAGTTCTCCTTTCTTCTTCCTCACCTTCTTTTCTTCCTCTCCTTCTTCTCTTCCAGCTGTAGCTGCTACCGCCGCAGCCGCAGCTGCAGCCCCTCCTTTCCCTTCTCTTCTTCTCCTCGTCGTCCCTGCTTCTCTTCTTCTTCCCTTCTCCTCCCCGATGCACAGCGTCTCCTCTCCTTTGTTTCCTCCTGCAGGAAACAGAGGTGCTGCAGCTACCTCTCTCTCATCTCCATCATCCCTCTCTTCTCCTTCTTCTTCTTCTTTTCTTCTCTTCTCCCTCTTCTTCTTCTTCTCGTCTTCTTCCCTTCTCCTCCCCGACACCCCACACCTTAGTTTCCTCGTCCAGGAAACTGTCACGCCCCCCCCCCCCGAATTATCACATTCAGGAGGTGTGACCCTGTCTAAAATCAATTATATTATAATTCATCATTAATTCAATCCAGGATCCAATCTAGCAATTTGAGGATACTAAGAATCATTCAAAAATCAATATTCACAATTCATAAACCTGTACATTACATAAATCATAATCCACTTCAATCAGAGATTCACAAAATCCAAAGACAACTCAACTAAACATCAACCACAACACAAATCCCTAATCATAGAAGTATATACAATCACAAAAAGATAATTATTTACCATGAGTTCTTATCCTTACACATCTTAAACTTATCATTTCATACACATGAGCGGTCCTTTGACATTTTACAACATATAAGTATCAATAGATCCTTAACATTACATCAGAAGTAAAGTTTACTATACAACAAAAACCATCATCCAACAAAGATTAGCTCAAAAATCTTCTAGCCTTTCACTGCTTTAACCCAATTCTAGCTTTTCAGTGCGTGACAAGCTACCCTAAAAAATTTATATAGCAACGGGGTGAGCATAAAGAGCTCAGCAAGCGTCTAACATATCCATGGCGATAGGAGAAGTTCAAGCAAGCTTAGTATCAAGATACAAAAGTAGAAATACAAGTGTTCATTTGAAGTCATCTCATTTGATATAAAATCACAAAGGTTTACCTCGTTCAAAACAGGCATTAGACATAACAATAGGAGAAAGGAAATTGGAGCATATCATTGGCATAAGGAACATATCGATGACATATGGTAATTTCAAGGCATAACAAAGACGTAAAGAGCATTTTAGATATCAATGGCATATGGAAATATTTCGGAAGCATAAGAAACATTTCAAAATATATCAAAGAACAAATATGAAATAGAAGCTCAAACGTCGTACTCTAGCATAGTGCATGTGAGGATTAACTCAGTGGTGGCTCCACGCCGTGATGAGTTCTCGACTCCATCCATGGGTAGCCCTTTCCTACTCGAGCCCTCTCACCCTGCCCAAGTGCTAGGTCGGCTCTGAATTTTATATCAAACAGATAGAAGGTGAAGTGGGATCATAACATAATATGGTCCATCCATTTTTGGATGACCATGTATAAGTCTCCCACGTTTGGGAGCTCCATCCACCCACGTCTGAGTGAAGTCAATGGGGCCGGCAGAGCAATCGCGGGCTCTAAGCATAACTCCCTTTACCATTTCTGGCAAAGGTTCACAATATCCCACAAAACACCAGAGTACAAAAAAGGGTAGTATGAACAATAACATTGACACATATCAGAAGCACAAGCGGAACAACGAAGATATGCATGTGCCTTTATTAAACAAGGAAATGCAAACAAAGCATTACATAATAAATTTTAGATATTCAATAATTTCAGGATGAACAATACAAGAACTTCAAAGGACTAATATAAAGCTCAATTGAAGAAGAATTTAGCAAAAATCAATTTTCCAATAGGATGAAAATTGAATAGGCAAATTCCAACAAAGTTTTCAATTATGACAGGATTTGAATGGTATAGTTTCTGAATTGTTTGAGTGACCAAATATGCTCCAAATCACTAAAAATAGGTGTCATTGGAAAGCTATATCAATCTATTTTCCGATGAACTCAGATTTATAATTTTTTTGAGTTCTTAACAGGAAGTTACAACAAATAGAGTAAAGGAAGGTAAAAAATGATCATCCCTGTTTTGCAGACTTGATAGAATCGATTTAAACAGAAGTTTCAGAAGGCAAAAATACTTCAAAATTTCCAAATAGGTGTCAAAAGAAAGATACACGAATCTAGTTTCCAAAGAACTAAGTTTTGCTTAGTTCAGAATTTTCTCTAGAGAGTTATGAGCAATTTAGTAACAGAATGTCAGAAATTTCAGTCCCTATTTTGCAGAATCTGTAGGGTTAATTGAAACAGAAGTCTTAGTAGGCATTTAAACTCCGAATCATTCAATCTTAGTATCAAAATAAAGATATTTGAGTCTACTTTCAAATGGAATAGGTTTTGTCTAAATCAGAGTTTATTACAAAATGTTATGACCGAAACATTGAATAGAGGTCAGATTACCGAAAAAATTTCAGATTCATGGATTTGTATCAAAAGGAAAGAACGGTTTGGTACTAAGCTGAAATCTTTTGCATTATGAAGAATTAAAAGGAAAACAAAGATTAGGAATTATGTAGGAAGATATTAGAACACTTGCCTTAAACAAATTTGATTCCCAAATGGGGGGAGTTGATGCAAAACCTCAATCAAATCTTCTTCTTCCCTTCTCTTCTCTTCTTAAACTCACGTTGGATGCAGCATCTGAAGGTTACATTTAGTTTCTCCTTTAATCTCTTACTTAATTACTTTTGGTTAACACAAGAGTTACAAAGTTTCAAGGTGGCAAGCATGCATGAAAAGTGCTAGGTGTCATCCTTAGGGCAAACTTAGGTGGCATCATTAAGCTAGCTAGTGACACATGTCCACTAATTTTTATTTTATTTTATTTTTATTTACTCAATTCTGAATATTCTATAAATCATATCAAAATTTTAATATTTACTCTTAGGTCCTTAGCCATAAACTTTAATATTATTTAATATAAATAATTATTAAATAATCCTTATTTTTACAAACAAATATTTTACTAAATTTTTAAAAATAGAGAATGTTACAGAAACAGAGGTGCTGCAGCCCTAGCAGCAGCTACCTACCTTTCCTCTCCCTCTTCCCTCTCTTCTCCTTCTTCTTCTTCTTATTTTCTTCTCTTCTCCCTCTTCTTCTCCTTCTCTTCTTCTCCTCTTCTTTTTCTTTTTCTTCCCTTCTCCTCCCCGACGCCTCACACCTCCTCGCTGCAGCCCTTGCCGCAGCCACCTTCCTCTTTTCTTCTTCCTCCCTTTCTTCTCCCTCTACTTCTTCTTCTTTTCTTTTTCTTCTTCTTCCCTTCTCCTTCCTGACGCCACACACATCCTCTCATTTGTTTCCTCCTACGGGAAACAGAGGTGCTGCAGCCCTAGCTGCTGTAGCTACCTCTCTCTCGGCTGCTGCAGCTACCTCTCTTTCCTCTCCCTCTTCCCTCTCTTTTCCTTTCTTCTTCTTCTTTTCTTCCCCTCATCTTCTTCTTCTCCTCTTCTTCCCTTCTTCTCTACTTCTTCTCCCCAACGCCCCACAACTTCTCTCTCGCGTGGGAGGCGGTGGGATAAAACCTTCACCCTTTCATTCTCTTTTTTTTTTTTTACAACTTAACAGTTTAGTCTTTAAAATTTTTATATTTACATATAGGTCCTACGATTTACATAAATTTCAGAAAGGATATTACACCTTAGAAATAATTTTTGGTAATCCTAACTTATCTATTCTGCCTAACAACTGTGAATATTTATTACCTTTCAATACCAAACTACTTCATCACATCTTGACAAGCATAATAATTCTAAAACAATATCATCATGATGAAGTTAACCAAATAGAAGTAGGAATGATGATTGGATTATGAAAGGACATGAAATTTGTTTTGACTACCTAATTCAATAGAATATGATTGAACTATCGAAAAAGGATACGATGCTTCTATATGGTGGCTTGATCACAAGACTAATCCATGCTTATGACATAGTTATCCCACCTGACGAAGAAGTTATAAAACTAGATGGATTTAATGTCATAAATAGAAACATACTTCGAAGATTAAGGTGTATATTTAGAAATGGGATATGGACTAGATTGCCTAGAAGGACTAATCCCCTTCCACCTGAACCAAAACCTGAAACATCAATTTTTAGGAGTAATCAATCTACTCCAACTGGTCCCTTTGAGGTACCACCTCTAGTAGAGCAAGCACCTCCTTCATCTACCCATGACATAGGGACTCGAATGGATCGATTTGAACAACGTCAAGATCGACTTGAATAATGTCAAGATCAAATTTTAACTAAGTTACATCAGATTCATTAACAACTCAATACCTTATTTAGACATTTTGACTTGCCACCACCTGAATAATTGTGTCTTTTTGCTAATGGCAAAGGGGGAGAAGTAGACGAAATCCCTCTCTTTTACTCTGCTGTTGTAATCCTATGTCGTTTACCTTGATGTTATAAACTTAAAATGTTGCTTACTTTGATGTTGAAATTCTGAGCTTTGATAATGTTGTGATTTCTTTAAATGATGAGCATGTTATCATACAATGATGCAATATCGTGCTTACTTTGATGTTGAAACTCTGTGCTTACTTTCATCTCTATGATAGTGTGATATCCTTAAAAGCTGAGAATTTTGAATGTTATATTGGATTCTTAATATTATCAACTTTTAAGTATTACAATGCTATAATAATAATATTTCATGCAAGTAGTGATGAAAGGCTATGGCAAAACATTTTATCATGCATGAAGTAAGTGTGCATTTGATATCTTGATAACTTGAATTTACAATAATGCATAATGTATATGATTTCCAATTTCGATTGTGAATTCAAGTTTATATTTTCTCAAGTATGGTATATAGATAGGGGGAGTTAAGGTTAACTCCGTCATCAATTGATTGTCATCATAAAAAATTAGGAGATTATTGAATCTCAAATTTTGATGATGAAATTAATTGTTAATTGTTTGATCTAATCTATATGTTAAGAAAAGTGTGCAGGATTAACTACGATGGCAGTAAAACATAAAGCATGTGTTGTGCCGAAGTCAAGATCGAGATCTCGTTGGAAGTTCAAGAGTTCATCGGAAGTTCTACCGGAACCAACCGAGAAGTCTAGGAGCTTGCCAAAGAAGCTCGTCGGAACTCGCCAAGAAGATCATTGTAAAGTTCAGGTGCTTGCCGGGAGTCCGCCGGAATATTACTGAGAGTTCGTTGGAAGATCGCCAGAAGAGCAATTGACGTACCGGAACAAGAGTGCTTTGATTATGTCTTAGTTATTGTAGTTAGATAGTAGATTGAGTTAAAATTAGGAGATAATCCCACTAACTTAATTAGGGGCCAACTAGGCCCTTAATAGGGCTAAATTGGGCTGGATTGAATAACCCATTCAGCCCCTGAAAACATAGTCGGCGATAGCACCGCTTAGGAGACCCGTTCTCCCAGGTGGTCTGGGTAGTGGTACTACCCCTGTCAGGCAGTGGTACCACCTAGTGTCAGACTGCAAGCAATAGTACCGCCTAGTAATAGCGGTGGTACTGCTAGTACCCCGAAATATGGGGATGTGATACTTTTTAGCTCCAATTTTGAAGTCATTGGGGCCTATAAAAACCCCATCCTTTTCTGTATGAAAGGGCACGAAAAGTATTGGCATAATCTTGAGTCTTTGAAGTGTTAAAGAGTTGTAAAAGTGCTAGAGTCCTCCTCCTCCCTTTCTAAGTATTGAGATCATTCAAGAGAGATGTGAGACTTGTAAGGGTTGTCTCCTAAGCCCGTGAAAAGGAGAAGGCGCTGTAAAAGGTGGTTGGTCTTCGCCTATTGAAGGAAGACCTTTAGTGGACGCTAGAGACCTTGACGGAGGAGGAATCCGAAAGTGGATGTAGGTCACAACGACCAAACCACTCTAAATTCTAGTTTGCTTTCCATTTGTGTAATTTATATTACTACAAACCTCCTTAATCTTCTCTTTGCACTTTTACGAAAGCTTTCAAATTCAATCTCTCTCCGAAACGGATTAAATTGAAATGAATATTTTTTGTAATCGGGTTTAATCGGGAAAGTTTTTCGCTGCACTAATTCACCCCACCCCCCCCCCCTCTTAGTGCGCTCTTGATCCTAACACCATCATTACAAGATGAGTCTGATTCGATGATATACCCTCGAGGGACTCGACCAAGCATACCATATCCTCAAAACACCGATGACATCTCTATGTCATAGGCAAGATAGCAAATCGCGATATAGGTGAGTATCGAGGGACTCAACCAACTTAACATATATCGAGAATCGGTCCCTACATATAACGATGGAAGGTCACGTGGGTCAATCTAATTGCCTCACGTTTACCGACTTAATATTATCGAGAGAGGAGATTTTGATTTGGTCTCCTAATATGATATGTCACACACATATATACATATTTAATATATATCTATATCATACGCAAATATATATATATATATATATATATATATATATATATATATATATATATATATATATATATATATATATATATATATATATATATATATAGTAGGTGTACAAGCAATCACACATCACATGAGCAATCACACCAGATGATCATGAACCACAACCTAATATGATCAAGCCCGAGCCAATGGGCCTAATCACTCACATCACGATCTATATGTGCAGCGGTGCATCTCTATGCCCTGTGATCATCTATCTCATCCTCGTTAATTCTATCGGCATCTCGATGCATCTCCATGCATCGTGATTGTCCGCCTTGTGGATCCCGCTATCGCTTCTATGCTCCCGCTATGCCTCCTCGTGTGATTACAACTTAATCATAGGTATGACCCGACAATAAACGAGAAATAAAATCGAGGCTCGCAGGCCCCAATAATAATAATAATCACAAATACACATACATCACATGATCCATGATCATCCATCCACGTCATACATCACATGCACACATCATCATCATGTAGAACTACTAGATAATAATAATAATAATAATAATAATAATAATAATAATAATAATAATAAAAATAAATTAACATATTTAATTAATTATTATTTTCTGAAATTAGGGATAGATAGAGAATTTTTTAAATTATTAAGGGTATTTAGGTAATTTAGATAAAAGGACATATTATGGAATTTCTAAAATTCACGGGGGGTAAAAATATCTTTTGCCAAAAAACCTAATTCCCTAATGTTCTCCAACATTGTGGCCATCGCCACCCCACCGACGAGGCCATTGGGCGAGGGTGGGGGGAGCCGTGCCGCCCTTGCCCGCGGGCGTAGTGCCCGTAGGTGGCTCGCCCGAGAGGCGGCACCCCCCTTTTACGGGCACTGTGCCACCCGCAAGCGCAACGCCTGCAAGCGCCACCACCCCAACAAGCGAACTGCCTACAAGCGTTGCCATTAGCGAGCCTCACCCCTGCGGGTGGCTCGCTCACGGGCGGTGCCGGTTGTTGGGGCTCTTGCGCAAGCCCAATGCCCACAACTGTTGCCCTTGCGTGCGAGCGCAGTGTTTGCACGCAGGTGGCTATCGCTGCAGGCAGCCTTGCTTATGGTTGCCATGCCTACAGCAAGCAGACTACAAGCGCTTGCATGTGTAAATGGCAATGCTCCCATCTATGAGGGCAGCAACAGTTGCTGCCCTTTCTCACTATTGCATCAATGATTTTAATGTCAAAAGCTTTTCTAAAATATAATTCATAATTTAAAACTAATCTATCGCACGAACAACCTGGCTTTGATACCACTATTGGGAAATCTAGGGCGTGACATCACATGGACAATGGAAGAATAGAAAATAAAATCCCTAACTATCCCAAGAGGTGTTCATCGTCGTGTGAAGATTAGTGCGTAAAATCCATAAAACTGAAAACTACGTATATGAAAGATTGTGTTACCTAGGGAGATCATATATCCTTGAATCCCTATAGATCTGTAGGAGAGGGTGAAGAAGGTCAGGCGTCCTCCTCTCTAGCGATGATCCACATAGTAGGGCTATGATTACGCTCCTCGAATCTCCAGACCTGCTATTTGAGGAGGAGAATAGGAGGTGGCAACCAAAAGAAGCTCTAGCCTATGAACCTTTGGTTCCCTCCTATTTATAGAGGCCTCATGTCAACTTAACCCTAATAAATCCTGCCCTATTGGGTATTGGATCTCCATCTAACTACCAAAGCCTCTTAGATTATTGGATCTATATCCAATAATATCTCATTGGCTCTTATTGGATCTCTTCCATAGGATCAAATAATTTAGAAGCTTATTGGATATCCAATAAGATAGGGTCTCCAGCAGATATCTCATATCTGAATCTCTACTCATCGCAATACCTACCATATATATATGACCCTTTAGGCTTAATATCGAGCTGGCTATTAGTCATACATATCAGAACTTCTTTTTACTTAGTGAATTATTATCTCCATAATAATTTACTCGACTCATCGATTGCCGACGTACTAGGCCACTACGCTGTAGTCCCTAGACGATATAGGGGAATCCAATCTATTAGACCTGTCTATCCTCAGTTACTGTGTACCTATAGTCCCTCATCCATGTAATATCCTAGAGATCGTATATCGTGCATGGTGTTGTCAGACCCATATGGTTTTTGCTTGAGTCTCGCTCTAATCAGATTCTCCCGAAGAATTCTTTTTCTCTCAATCTGAATGACCCTGGTTAGGGATTTGTCTGAGCAAGAACACATGATATATTCCTCTCATGATACTAAGAGCAGATGATCCTCTATCGACATTCAATAGCCCTCGTAAGGTTGGCTATCACTTCTGATGACCGGCTGTTCTAGATCTAGAACATCTAGACCTATAAGTCCGGTATCAAAGAGTAGAGTACTCATACATGACATCTTTAGTGACTCAAGTTTAAGGACTAGATAAACCGCTGGGACTAGGGAATCACTATATAACAATAAAGCATCATCAACCATCTAGCATTCTATGAGCGGATCAATCAGTGAACTCATTCTCCAATGAGCACATTGTAGCCCTAGTGTCCTCACATAAGCAATTATGAGATCAGTCACCTCCATCATATTTACGGGTATATAGTAAACTAGTCCATCCGGTTATCTCAATGTCTCTCTCGAATAACCTATGACCGGGATTATTTAGGGTATATGTTTAAAGGTGAATCGGTCTCATTATCGTGATCTCATCACGATCCGATTCCTATTACACAGATCCATGGACATCACTATATATATATATATATATATATATATATATATATATATATATATATATATATATATATATATACGTGATTGGCATATTGGGCACTTATAACTAGCATGATATGAAACTTCCACACCTATAAGTCCAGTATCAAAGAGTGTAAAAATCATACAGAACATCCTTGGTGTCTCAAGTCTAAGGACTAGATACACCACTGAGATGACGAAATCGTTGTTTGACAATAAGGTATCATCAACTATCCAACATTTCGTGAGCGGATCAATCAGTAAACTCATTCTTTATTAAGCACTTGTGCGGTATCCCTAGTGTCCCCACATGAGTAGCTATGAGACTAGCTACCTCCATCATATAAACGGATATACAGCATACCAGTCTATCTGGTCATCTCGTTGTCCCTCTCAAGTGACTTATGACTAGGATTATTTAGGGTCTATGTTTAAAGGTGAATTGGTCTCATTATCGTGATCTCATCACAATCCGATTCATAGTGCGTAGATCCATGTACATCACAATATATGTAACATGCAAGATAAAATGATAAAAATACTAAATAATATAATAAGCAAAAATAATGTATATCATGTCACACGTGCCATCACTTACTTGATTGGCTTGTAGGGCACCTATGACTAACAATCTCTCACTTGATCAAAAGCCAATCACCTATGTGTCTGATCTTCATCATACCCCTATGACACTCAAAGACAATATAAAACAATAGCTTTGTTAGTGGCTCTATAATGTTATATTTGTTGAATCTCGAATTTTGATGATGAAATCAATTGATTTATGATCTAATCCATGTGTTGAGAAAAGTGATGCATGACTAACTATGATGATGAAAAGATAAAACAATTAGAGAATTAAACGTTGGGCCGGAGTCAAAGATTGGGTATCGGGCCGGAAGAATCGAACAATGCGCTAAGAACAAATGGATCGGGCGTTACATCGAAGGTTCAGATGATGCACTAAAAGCTCATTGGGTGTTTGTCAGGAGTTCATCGGAAGTTCACTAGAAGTTCGGATAAACAATTGACATGCCGAATAATTGAGATTGCTAGTATTGTAATTATTTTAGCCTTAATTATCGTAGTTAGGTGTCAATTTGAGTTAGTTTGGGGAGTAATCCTACGAACTCATTTGGGGCCACTAGGCCCAAATCAGGGCTAAATTGGAGCCACGATAGGTGGTGGCACTACTAGGACTAATGGTGGAATCGCTTGAGGCTCGACCTCCCAAGTATTGATTAGGCGATGGTATTGTCGGCAGTTAATGCTATCAAGCAATGGTATCGCCAAAGCCTAATCTCTGAGACTCTGTCAGTTTATCGTACCGCTTAGACTAGCGATAGTACCGCTAAAGTAGGGTTGTCAAGTGATAGTACCACCCAATAATGACAGTGGTACCGCTAGTACCTTAGAAACCCAAGATAAGATATATTTTGGTTCTTTTTTTAAAGTCATTTGAGGTCTATAAATACCCCAATTTTTCCTGATTGCCTAAGCACAAAAAGTGAACAAAAAATTTATGATCTAAGTGAAAAAACGTTGTTATAATTCCTTGAGAGTTCCCTTCCTCTTTCCTAAGTATAATTTCTATTTAAGGGAGGGCTGAGAGAATCGTAAAGGTTATCTCCAAAAATTGTGAAAAGGAGAATAGAGCTATAAGAGAGTAGTTGATTTTTTACCCGTTGAAAGAAGTTCAATAGTGAAAATTAATAACCTCAACGAACAAGAAATCGAGGGTGGACATAAACCACTTTATATCGTACTTCTACATATTGGTTGTTAGGCCTTTATCAGAAAGTTCATCATTGTTCTCCGCCTTTGCTAGGTAAAGTGACAACATAGCACATTCTTTTTATGGATCCACGTGGCTGTGGAAAACTACTGCATATGGTGATGAACTTCCTGTCTTAAGTGCTGATTTTTCATTGGTTTTATCCAAGTTTACTTTCTTTTAGTATCGATTTATGTTGCTTTGGTTTATCAATTGGCCTACAGACGAAAAAATGTTGAAGTTGATATAGGAAGATACCAAGGAACACGGAAATCTCCACAACCTACTGGAACTTATCAGCTAATGTTCTCTGTTCTCTAGTCTCCACAGCCAACTGGATAAAGCCATTTTTGTTGGAAGTTACTTTCTCGACGCAGCATGTTCTTTGCGCTTTGTGAGTTCGATTTACCATGTTTTCGAAATGGAGATGCAATCTTAGTGGTCAACCACACTGTTTTGACCTCTTGAATCAACCAGAACCAGTTTAGGGTTGCTTACTTCTTAGGAGAAACTGCAGAATTAAAACATTAACATTAACATTAGACTTGCTTACCTCTTGAATCAACCAGAACCAGTATCCATCATCAAGGAGGGATACAGAACAACATTAACATTACGCATGTTCCTTAGAAATATCTAGACAGAAGTACAAACCTATATTCGTTGGGTTCTTTAACATATCAAATATGGATCAAACAATTATTTTATAGAATTAAAATCAAATTTTGGTCCAAAAACAAACTTAATAGATCCAAAACAATGAATTAAGAATGTTTTCATAATATTTATTAAATCCATTATAATATGCATAAAATCCTACAACAATTAAGAAATATATTAATACGGAAGCGTATCTGATGAATCCATTAGAGTATTTTCTAAATTAATTGGTGATTTGGTCTTCCAATTGCAAGTATCCTTAAGAACTTTAGATTTCTCCTTGACGGGTGAAGAGAAACTTTATTCGATACTGCAACTGGGGACTATAATCTTATTTATAGTCATGACTGATGAATCTATAATTATAATTATATTCATAATTGATGAATCTGTAATTATGCCTTAAGAGTTTCATATCCTAACTTATCTCGTCATTACGTTAGAAATATGACTGATGATATCTACACAATTAATTTTCATAATAATAATTATGTCCCTTAGCCAAATAACTTTACTTTAATTGGATCACTTTAATTTTGGCTAATAAAAAATAATGGCTTAACATATTTAATTATACATGTGTGACTCTTAAAATTCTAATAATCTCCCACTGAGTCACATATGTATCCTTATAAATATGCTATACTTTATGAGCTCAAAACTGTTGTCATTTTTAAACAGAACATACAAAACAATCTCGTCCATTAACCATATTAATATAGGACCAAAGCGATCTTCGCTATATCAATCATAGCTAAACCCATCAATGATCACTAATATTAACATAACCAAATGACATAGATCAATTATGAAATATGTAGTATGAAAATTACATGAATGTGATATGTACATGTCAATTTTCAACTGGTCCAACTTTATCTTTATGAGATCATTAATAACTTTAATAGCCATAATGTACAAAGTAAAATAAACTGAAGCTTTATTTCTGATCAGAAAATATCTGTACAAATATAGAATCTGGCATAGAACATATAACAAACATATAACAGACTCCTACTAAACTAAAGTTTTCTCAAATTCTGATATACCCATATAAGTAGTATGCTCATGAAAGACCTTGGGCGGTACAACTTTTGTGAGAGGATCTGCCAACATAAAGTTTGTTCCCAAGTGTTCTATAGAAATTTATTTACTTTGTACCCTTTCTTTCACAACTAGGAACTTGATGTTAATGTGCTTTGACTTAGTCGAGCTCCTATTGTTGTTGGAGTATAAAACAACTGATTTGTTATCACAGTATATCTTTAGTAGTCTTTCAATCCCTTATACTATTTGCAGCCTTGTGACAAAATTCCTTAGCCAAATTTCATGATTGGATGCCTCAAAACATGCTACAAATTCCGTTGCCATAGTGGAAGAAGCAATAAGAGATTGCTTGGCACTATGCCAAGAAATCGCCCCAGCCAAAATATAAATATAGCCCGAAGTGGATTTCCTACTATCTTAGCATCCAACAAAATCGGAGTCAGAATACCCAATGATCTCCAAATGGTCTGATCTCCTATATGTGAGCATATGATCTTTTGTCCTCTTTAAATATCTCATGACTCTTTTAGCTGCCTTCTAGTGATCCATTCCAGGATTGCTTAAGTATCTACCTAACACTCCAACAATATACGCTATATCCGGACGTGTACAAACCCGTGCATACATTAGACTCCCTATAGCTGATGCATAGGGAATCTTCTGCATTTCTTGAGTTTCCAAATTTCCTTTAGGGCACTGATTGAGACTGAACTTGTCTCCCTTTGTGACAGGGGTGTCTCCTGATTTGCAATCCTGCATGCCAAACCTTTTGAGTACTTTATCGATATAGCTCCTTTGTGATAATCCTAGAATGCCCTGAGATCTATCTCGATGTATTTGGATTCCTAATACAAAAGAGGCGTCACCAAGATCTTTCATCTCAAAATTTCTAGATAGAAATCTCTTGGTTTCGTGCAATTAGCCTATATCATTTGTGGCAAACAAAATATCATCCATATACAATATCAGGAAAATGAATTTTCTCCCACTGAGTTTGTGATACACGCAATCATCAACATCATTCATCTCAAAACCAAATGAGATAATTACTTGATGAAATTTGTGATACCACTGACGGGATGCCTGTTTTAGTCCATAGATGGATTTTATCAATTTACAAACCATTTTCTTTGGGTCTCCTAACACAAAGTTTTCTGTTTGTACCATATAAATTATTTTATTAATGTTTCCATTGAGAAATGATATTTTAACATCAATCCGATGAAGCTCTAAATCAAAATGTGCGGCTAGAGCCATAATTGTCCTAAAAGAGTCCTTTGTTGAAACCGGAGAGAAGGTCTCTTTAAAGTCAATCCCTTCCTTTTGAGTATAGCCTTTTGCCAGAAGACGTGCTTTATACCTCTCCACATTACCTTTAAATTCCCTTTTGGTTTTAAAAATCCATTTACAACCAATAGGTTTCACACCATCTGGTAACGGGACAAGTTCCCAAACTTTATTGTCTTGCATGGACTTATACTCTTGATTCATTACTTTAATCCACTTATCCGAATTAGAATCCTCCATGGCTTGATGGAAGTTGATTGGATCATCTTCTATTATACCACTACTTTCTTCATGTTCTTGGAGAAATACTATATAATCATCCGAAATGACACTTCTCCTTTCCCTAGTGGATCGTCGTAAAGGTGCTAGCTCTTACGGCACAAATTCTTGAGGATGTTGAGTTTGTTCATTATGAACAATTTCCTCGTACTGTATGGGAGTTGAAATAACTATATTCTTTTGAGATATAGATTTTGCCACATTAGTGGCAACTGTATGAATCAGATCAAACTGAACAAATTCTTCCTCAAAGATAAAGTCTTTAACCTTATTTCTCTCTCCAAACTCAATATCCTCAAAGAATCTTGCAATACCCGTCTCAAAAATATTTCTTGATTTGGGATCATAAAATTTGTACCCCTTAGATCGCTCAGAATAACCAATAAAGTAACTACTCACTGTTCGGGGTTCTAATTTATTTTCATTAGGCCTGTAAGACCTTGCCTCAACTGGACAACCCCATATACGAAAGTGTCTTAGACTAGGCTTTCTCCCAGTCCAAAGCTCATAAGGTGTTTTTGCAGTTGCTTTAGTTGGTACTCTATTAAGAATGTAGACTGCAGTTTTTATTGCTTCTCCCCAGAGTGACTGGCAAAGTAGATTGAGGAATCATACTTCTTATCATGTCCTTAAGTGTGCGGTTTCGTCTTTCAGCTACACCATTCATGCTAGGTGACCCAGGCATTATATACTGAGGGACAATTCCACACTCCTCTAGGTATAAAGCAAATGGTCCTGGACGTTGTTTACCTAAGCCATCATTTCTACCATAATATTCCCCTCTATGGTCAGATCTGACGCTTTTTATCCTTTTGCTGAGTTGATTTTCAACTTCAGCTTTAAATGCTTTGAACACATCCAAAGACTGAGATTTTTCATGTATTAGATACAAGTATCCATATCTAGAGTAATCATCTATGAATGATATGAAGTATTGTTGACCATTCCATGAAGGTATAGGAAATGACCCACAAATATCTGTATGTATCAATTCTAAGACGTCCGTAGCTCTATATGCACATAATCTCTTAGGTTTGGTTTGTTTACCTTTAATGCATTCAACACAAACATCTAAACCTAATAAGTCAATGGGATCAAGAATCCCTTCTGACATAAGTCTTTCAACTCTATTTTTAGAGATGTGACCCAAATGTTTATGCCATAATACATCAGAATATTCAATTTTATGTTTAGTACCTCGCAATTCCGTATTCAGGGATTCATGATAGGATGCTATAGTATCAAGTAAGTATAGATTGTCATAAGCCATAAGTGAATCAGTTCCAATTATATTTGAATTTAAATACAAAGTAAACTGATTGTTTCTAAATGAACAAAAATAACTAGATTTGTCCAAATAAGAAACAGAAATTAAGTTCTGTCTAAATGACGGTACAACAAAAGTGTCTTTCAAATCCAAATAATATCTAGTACACAATAACAATCTAAATGTGCCTATAGCTTCCACATCGACCGATTTTTCGTCTCCCACATAAATGCTTCTCTCAGTATTATTGGGCCTTTGGTAGCTCAGGCAACCCTGCTTTGAAACACTGATGTTAGTAGTTGCACCAGAGTCTAACCACCAAGTGTTTCTAGGTACTGAAGTTAAATTGACTTCAGAACAAACCAAAGTAAGGAACATACCTTTTTTAGCACGCCAAGCGTGATATTTGGCACAGTCTTTCTTCAAATACCTAGATTTTTTGTAGAAGAAACAAGTATTATCCTTATTTTGTTTCTTCTGTACTAGACCCTTATCAGCCTCATTCTTTCCAGATTTATATTTTCTTTTCTTGCCCTTGTCCTTAGAGGTGTTGGCCAAGTTGGCACTTTCAATCTTTTCTTGCTTTAACCTTTCTTCTTCTTGCACACAATATGAAATAAGCTCATTAAGAGTTCATTTATTTCTTTGGCAGTTATAACTGACCTTAAACTGATTGAATTGTGTAGGGAGAGATATCATAACCAACTGGACAAGTAAGTCCTCTGATAGGCTAAGTTTTAATGCTTTAAGCTTAGAAGCAATATTAGACATTTCCATGATATATTCCCTTATATTTCCTTTGCCGTTGTATCTCATAGTAAATAAGCTTTGAAGTAGAGTGCTTGTTTTCGCCTTATCGTTTTTAAGAAAATGCTTTTCTATTTCGGTAAGAAAATCTTTGGCTTTGGTAATCCCTTCGGATACCGCACCCCTAAAGGCTTCTGGAATGCCACGCTTAATGATCATAAGACTCATGCGATTAGGCCTGTCCCACTTCTCATATAGTCTCCTATCATCATGAGTACTATTTTCTATAAGAGAAGCGGGTTGGTCTTCTCTTAACACAAGGTCCAGATCCATGCAGCCCAAAACGATCAAAATGTTTTCTTTCCGATCCTTAAAGTTGGTTCCGTTTAGAATTGGTACAGAACTGACGTTAGCAGGTATTGTTGCAAGAGAACCTAAATAAGAGAACAATAGACAACCATAAATTATGCTCATATTTATTACCATAAACTTAAGTAAATTCAAATAATGATATAACCCGTCTCAAGATACCATAATAAGGCATGTCAAATGAGAAACCCATCTTTGGATTGATTTATCATTTACATGTATAACTTTATAATTGTCACGTGTTTACCATTATAAGTATGTATAAAATCTTGCCAGTGATTAACCTTCTTTTGGGCCGGGTAATTATCGCATATATGTAAATACATAATACATTTAATATTTTCATGAGAAATATTATATATGAGAGGTCACTTTGGCGACTTCATATATTAGATTACTCAATCTAATATTAAACAATCACTAATTGAATTTGAACCATATTAGTCAAATTAGCTTGACCTTAATTTGTTGACTTAAAATATTTAAAGCATGTAAATCATTCAATTTATGTCAACAAACAACTTTATAGAACCAATATTATGTTTAAACCAACATAATATTACAACAATATTATTAAACCAACATAATATTTCAATAATATCTAATTAATTAAATTCATATTAATTAGATAAAATCCAAAAATGAATTTGAAAATTTTATGCCTTGTAGATTTCAATACTTTGAAAAGGAAAAGATACGAAGAGGAAAAGACATTTCAAAATTGAAGTGAAATAACATCAGAAAAAAGACACTGAACTAGATATGAAGCTTGTTGTAGCATAATTACATAAAACCATCATTTTTCCATGATAGAACCAAATCACTTTAAAATACTGATGAAAATATCATTAAAATACATAAAAAAAAACAAGCTTAGATGTTCATCAATTATTGTAGGATAGCTCTGGTACCAATGTTGGGTTCTTTAACATATCAAATATGGATCAAATAATTATTTTATAGAATTAAAACCGAATTTTGGTCCAAAAACAAACATAATAGATCCAAAACAATGGATTAAGAATGTTTCCATAAAACTTATTAAATCCATTATAATATGCATAAAATCCTACAACAATTAAGAAACATATTAACACGGAAGCGTACCTGATGAATCCATTAGAGTATTTTCTGAATTAATTAGTGATTTGGTCTTCCAATTGCAAGTATCCTTAAGAACTTTAGATTTCTCTTTGACGGGTGAAGAGAAACTTTATTCGATACTGCAACCGTGGACCATAAACTTATTTATAGTCATGACTGATGAATCTACAATTATGATTATATTCATAATTGATGAATCTACAATTATACCTCAAGAGTTTCATATTCCTAACTTATCTTATCATTAAGTTAGAAATATGATTGATGGTATCCACACAATTAATTTTTATAATAATAATTATGTCCTTAGCCAAATAATTTTATTTTAATTGGATCACTTTAATTTTGATAAATCAAAAATAATGACTTAACATATTTAATTATACATGTGTGACCCTTAAAAATCTAACAATATTTAGCACACATTGAGAAGTTTCCACCACCAAACCTTGCCAAATCAAGTGACAGGACAGTTTCAAATACTAGATTTATACGAACGTCCACATGTCTTATAGTTGCTCTTCCTCTTCTACTCTTCTGCCTCAAATGCCGGCACCGGGAAGCTGTCGGAGAGCCCAGTGCCAGTCTTGAAGGTGATCTTCCCGGAGGAGGGATCGTCGATGAACACTTCGACGACAGAGAGCCAGAGAAGTAGCTCCTTGGTCTTGACACCTGTGATCTTCTTCAGCTTGCGTTGCTCCACGAAGGCGGTCACCTCGGTGGCATAGGAGACGTGCTGCTTGATCTTCTTGAACGTGTGCTCTATCTTCTTCTTCTGGACGAGCCACATGAATCCACTTGCGCGGTGGTAGCCGAATTCCTGGACGTCCTCCAGGGGTAGCAGTCCCTTGGGGAGGCCCAGCTCTTGGAGTAGTTGCATGGATTTCTTCTTACAGAGGGCAAGATCTCCATGGTAGACCTCGGCCTCAGCCTTGTAGTTCTCGATCATCTGCATCGCCATCCTCGCTAACTAGCTTGGACTATAAACACCGAGAAACGAATTAACGAAGAAAAAGAAAGCTTCAGGGGATGAGAAGGCTCAAGGCTGGTGGTGATACATGGAGGAGAGGAGGAAGAATTTATAGGGCGGGACTGCTGCCACAAACAACAGTCTTTGGACCAATGCATTGGCAAAGGAAGTCAACTTCGATTGGCTACTTCTCGCTGCATTCTTGACTTTGGATGATTTAGCTGTGATAGCTTGAAATCGTCTCCCGTGGATCTGACGTCCTAACGTAAATGCAACGTAGCATTTACGTTGCAGGCGCAGTTTGGTTGGAAGTTGGACGTCTACGCCAATCTCTGTGTTTATTTGAATGTCAATGGAAGTAGGAGCGGTGTAATAATAATACCTTAAACAAGACGCTAAAATGTTGTCGCGGTCAACTTGAGGCTGAATTGCTCTTTTCGATTAGTCAACGTTGGAGTTCGGCTTAGCTCAAACATTCTAATTATATATTTTATTATACAAATAATGTAGCTGGCTATAGTCTAGTCTTGGCACTCATGTTGCAAGCCTTGACCCAAATCCAACATCTCCATCAATCTGATATACTAATTTTATGTGGCAGGAGCAAGACTGGTTCAAGTGGCGACAATTGGCTCCTTCCAAATTGAGGCTGACTTCCCTAGTAAATGTCGAGTTGGAGGTTTGGCTTCATGCATTTTGCTTTGGACTGTTTTTCTTTTCTATATATTTGTTGGGTCCAGCCCATATGTGGGCTTGGACAAATTGGGCCTATTGAGCCCAAATCACTAATTAAGGTGAAGTAAGGCAAATTAGGGCATGCAGAGAAAATGCAGAGCAGGGTGCAGCGTGCAGCGTGCAGCATACGTGCACAGTGAACAGCGAAGACGAGAAGAGAGAAATAGAGAGAGAAAGTAAGGTTTCTGAGTTTTCTGCTTGACGATCGGTGGCCAAACGTTATCAGTTTCGGCCCAAATTTTATGTGGAGAATCCTTGCAGTAAACTCTACAATCCTAACGGTGTTGATCTACAGTTTACCCTCTCTAAGGTACTTTCCTGCGGTATCCACTTTGTGAGACCTAGAAAATCTCTTTGGAGAAGATCCATCTATGTGATGAAGATATGCTATTCTTGAGCCAAGATCTATGTTCTTGATGTCATTCTGATCCTCTAGTTATTCTAGAGAAGACCTACTGTAAACCTGTTATCATTGTTATTGATAGTGGAAGTTTGAGGTGGACTACGGTCCCGTGGTTTTTCCCACATTGGGTTTTCCACGTTAAAAAGATTTGGTCTCACTGTGTGATTGATTTATTGCTCTATTGTTTATGCTGTGCTGATTGATATTTTCATTTGGATATCAAGTTGGTATTTTGATGAGGAACCTATTTTGATACACAAAGAGGGAAAGAATTATTCCGCATTAACAGGTTTCTTCCCAACAAGTGGTATCAGAGCATCAGGTTGTTTGGTGCTAGTTTTCTTGTGTGATTGAAATGGAGCAGTCAGATGGTATGATTAAATTGAACTCATCAAATTATTCCACTTGGAGGCGTCTGATGGAAGATTTGCTCTATTGCAAAGATTTGTATAAGCCTATCAAGGTTAAAGATAAACCTTCTATTATGGACGATGAAGAATGGGAAGTTCAACATAGAAAAGCTATTGCCTATATTAGAAGATGGATGGATATAAACTTGCATGAGCATATTTCAGATGAAACCAGAGCTGATGTTGTTTGGCAAAGGTTAGAAAATCTTTTTGCGAAAAAGACAGTGGGAAATAGAATTTCTCTCCTCAGAAGGCTTGTAAATTTGAAGTATAAAGATGGTGGTAACATTATTGAGCACATAAGCCTATTTCAGAGTCTTGCAAACAAGTTGGTTGCTATGAAAATGAATATAGATGATGAGATGCAGGGATTATTACTTCTCAGCTCTTTACCAGAAAGTTGGGAAACATATGTGGTGACTATTTGTAACTCCACGCCAGAGGGGACTCTAACCATAGATATGGTTAAAGACAGTTTACTAAATGAAGATGCAAGAAGGAAAGAACAGGGTGAATCTTCTTCTGGTGCATTTGTTACTGAAAAACAAGAAAGACGTGGAAGAAGTCATAGCAGAAATCCATATGGTTATAGAGGAAGATCCAAGTCTAGAAGAGATATCAAATGTTTTCACTGTAACAGACCAGGTCACATGAAGAAAGAGTGTAGGTTTTGGAAGCGAGAACAGAATGAAATGAAGAAAAATGAGAAAGAGACCAATACAGTTGCTGCTGAAGGTAATATCACTATTGTCTGTGATGAAGGTTGTGTTAGCCTTGTAGCTCAGGACAGTAATTGGGTAATTGACTCTGGTGCTTCATTTCATGTTACTTCTCATGGTGATTTCTTTAGATCTTACACTGCTGGTGATTTTGGTAATGTCAGAATGGGAAACAATGGTACATCTAAGATTGTGGGTATTGGAGATATTTGCTTGGAGACCAGTATTGGGAGCAAATTGATACTCAAAGATGTAAGGCATGTTCCAGATATTCGTCTTAACTTGATATCTACAGGTAGACTTGATGATGAGGGCTTTGCACATTATTTTGGTGAAAGTAAATGGAAACTCACAAAAGGTTCTCTAATTGTGGCAAAAGGAAAGAAGATTAACTCTTTTTATGTCATGGAAGCTAAGCTACACAAAGGAGAGATTAATGCAATTCGAAAATGTGAAAGTATAGATCTTTGGCATAAGAGGCTTGGACATATCAGCGAGAAGGGACTTCAAACTCTTGCTAGAAAGCAGTTCTTACCAGAGTTGCAAGGTACATCTCTTAAATCTTGTGATCATTGCTTAGCTGGAAAAACACATAGAGTTGCATTTCAGACATATCCATCATCTAGAAGATCTGATGTTATTGATTTAGTTCATACTGATGTTTGTACTATGCAAACTAGAACTCTTGGAGGTGCTCTTTATTTTGTTACTTTTATTGATGACCATTCTAGAAAAGTTTGGGCTTTTGCTTTAAAATCTAAAGACCAGGTACTCGATGTTTTCAAGGAGTTTCATGTCAATGTTGAAAGGGAAACTGGCAGAAAGCTAAAGTGTGTTCGATCAGATAATGGTGGCGAGTACAGGGGTCCTTTTGAGAATTATTGCAGGTTCCATGGTATCAGGCTTGAGAAAACAGTTCCTAAAACTCCTCAGCAGAACGGTGTGGCAGAAAGGATGAACAGAACCATTGAAGAAAGGATTAGGTGTATGCTTTCCCATGCCAAGTTACCAAAGTCATTTTGGGGGGAGGCTATGAGAACTACAGTTGATCTGATAAATCTTTCTCCATCAGTTCCTCTGCAAGGTGATGTTCCAGAGAGAGTATGGAGAGGAAAAGATATATCTTATAATCATTTGAGAGTCTTTGGGTGTAAAGCATTTGTTCATATTCCCAAAGATGAGAGGTCCAAGCTTGATAATAAGGCAAAAGCATGTATCTTCTTGGGATATGGTCATGAAGAGTTTGGGTACAGATTATGGGATCCAGTGAACAAGAAGATTATTAGAAGCAGAGATGTTGTGTTTCTTGAAGACCAATTGTTTGATGATGGTGATAATGTTGAGAAGCCAGAAACCTCTGTTTATATTCCTTGGAGTTTGGGTCCAGTTCCTTCACCTGTAGTTCATGATGATCATGGGGGAGATGAACAAGAAGATAGTGGTGAGAATACCAGTGATGATACACCTACAGTTGATGATGCTGAACCAACTGAATAGGCACCTCCACCACCAGTTGAGATTCCATTAAGAAGATCCACTAGAGAGCGACAACCCTCTACCAGATATCCTCCACATGAGTATGTTATGCTTACTGATGGGGGAGAGCCAGAAACTTACCAAGAAGCTATTCTACATGAGAATAAGAATGAGTGGGTTAATGCCATGCAAGAAGAGATGAGATCCTTGCTTGAGAACCACACCTATGACTTGGTAAAGTTGCCTAAAGAGAAGAAAGCTCTCAAGAATAAGTGGGTTTACAAATTGAAGACTGAAAGCAATAGCTCACAACAGAGATACAAGGCACGACTAGTTGTGAAAGGATTCAGTCAGAAGAAAGGTATTGACTTTGAAGAAATATTTTCTCCGGTTGTGAAAATGTCCTCTATCCGAGTTGTTCTTGGTTTGGCTGCCCGCTTGAATTTAGAAGTTGAGCAACTTGATGTAAAAACAGCATTTCTTCATGGTGACTTAGAAGAAGAAATTTACATGGAGCAACCAGAAGGTTTCAAAGTCAAGGGAAAAGAAAATCTGGTATGTAAGCTTAGGAAAAGCTTATATGGACTCAAACAGGCACCTAGACAGTGGTACAAGAAGTTTGATTCCTTTATGATGAGCCAAGGGTATGATAGAACCACATCTGATCATTGTGTGTTTATGAAGAAATTTTCAGATGATGATTTTATTATTTTACTGCTATATGTTGATGATATGTTGATTGTTGGCCATGATGTTGGAAAAATTGAAAAGTTGAAAAGAGAGCTAAGTAAGTCTTTTGCGATGAAAGACTTGGGATCGGTGAGACAAATACTTGGCATGAAGATTCTTCGTGATAGGAAGAAAAGGAAGATTTGGCTATCTCAGGAGACTTACATTGAAAAGGTTCTTGAAAGATTCAACATGAGTAAAGCCAAAGCAGTTTGTTCTCCACTTGTAGGTCATTTCAAGCTGAGTTCAAAACAATGTCCTACAAGTGAGAAAGAAAAAGAAGAAATATCCAGAGTGCCTTACTCATCTGCAGTAGGCAGTTTGATGTATGCTATGGTTTGTACTAGGCCAGATATAGCTCATGCAGTTGGAGTTGTTAGCCGATTTCTTTCAAATCCTGGAAAAGAACATTGGGCAGTAGTGAAATGGATATTAAGATATCTAAGAGGTACTTCCAGGTTGTGTTTATGTTTTGGCAGTGATGAACCTGTGTTAGAAGGGTACACAGATGCAGACATGGCAGGTGATACTGATTCCAGGAAGTCCACTTCGGGATTCTTGATGACATTTGCAGGAGGAGCAGTCTCTTGGCAGTCTAAGTTACAGAAGTGTGTTGCTCTATCAACCACAGAAGCAGAATACATAGCAGTTACTGAAGCCTGTAAGGAAACTTTATGGATGAAAAAGTTTCTACAGGAATTGGGCTTGAAACAGGAAGTATATACTGTTTACTGTGACAGTCAGAGCGCCATTCACCTCTCCAAGAATTCAACATACCATTCTAGATCCAAGCATATTGATGTGAGATATCACTGGATTCGTGATGTACTTGAGATGAAAGAATTACAGTTGGAAAAAGTACATACCAGTGAGAATGGTTCAGATATGTTGACAATGTCTTTGCCTAAGGAGAAGCTTGAAGCATGTAGGCGAAGAGCGGGCTTGGTACAGCCCACCATATGAGCTGGAGGGGGAGAATTGTTGGGTCCAGCCCATATGTGGGCTTGGACAAATTGGGCCTATTGAGCCCAAATCACTAATTAAGGTGAAGTAAGGCAAATTAGGGCATGCAGAGAAAATGCAGAGCAGGGTGCAGCGTGCAGCGTGCAGCGTACGTGCACAGTGAACAGCGACGATGAGGAGAGAGAAATAGAGAGAGAAAGTAAGGTTTCTGAGTTTTCTGCTTGACGATCGGTGGCCAAACGTTATTAGTTTCGGCCCAAATTTTATGTGGAGAATCCTTGCAGTAAACTCTACAATCCTAACGGTGTTGATCTACAGTTTACCCTCTCTAAGGTACTTTCCTGCGGTATCCACTTTGTGAGACCTAGAAAATCTCTTTGGAGAAGATCCATCTATGTGATGAAGATATGCTATTCTTGAGCCAAGATCTATGTTCTTGATGTCATTCTGATCCTCTAGTTATTCTAGAGAAGACCTACTGTAAACCTGTTATCATTGTTATTGATAGTGGAAGTTTGAGGTGGACTACAGTCCCGTGGTTTTTCCCACATTGGGTTTTCCACGTTAAAAAGATTTGGTCTCACTGTGTGATTGATTTATTGCTCTATTGTTTATGCTGTGCTGATTGATATTTTCATTTGGATATCAAGTTGGTATTTTGATGAGGAACCTATTTTGATACACAAAGAGGGAAAGAATTATTCCGCATTAATCTGATATACTAATTTTATGTGGCAGGAGCAAGACTGGTTCAAGTGGCGACAATTGGCTCCTTCCAAATTGAGGCTGACTTCCCTAGTAAATGTCGAGTTGGAGGTTTGGCTTCATGCATTTTGCTTTGGACTGTTTTTCTTTTCTATATATTAAAGTCTTTTTTTTGTATGCAATAATCTGAAATGAACATTTTACGCAAATGAAAGTGAAGGAACAATCACAAGTAAGATCAAGCATACCCAAGTTTGATCACAATTTCGTATAAATAATATTTCACATTTTATGGGAGCCTCAAATTTTAGAAGCAATTGGTTTTACCCGTTCAAACGTGAAATAACATTGAACTATTAATTAAAAATATTTTAGTGTAAATTTATAATAATATACTTATCAGACTATTGGGTTTGGGCTGACAGCGCATATTCAACCCAAGATGGGCTTTATCAGTCCACAGCTCACCCCCTCTTAACCTAACCCTAATTTATATTAGGGGGGTGTGGTGACTATAAAAAGAGGTAGAAAAAGGCAACAACGAGATAGTTTTTGGCAGCCATGGGATTCCAAAGAAAATGAGGAGAACAAGGCAAAAAAGGAAGAGAAAGAAATGGAAGAAGACAAGGACAATACAAAGAGACTGTTCTCAATCATCTAGCAATGCTTTCATCTCAAGTTAGATAAGATCTATAGTAGATTCTTATTGTGATTACTTGGGGAGAATTAGGGGGGATAAAGATATTATACACAGTGACGTGATCCTTGTATCCCAATTATTCTCTTGTGATTATTGCTAGGGTTATAAGCAAGAGATTGAGATTTGTATATTTATTATTATTATAATGGATTATCTCTAGTTTGCTTAGTGGTTTTTACCCTTCACATTGAAGGAGTTTTTCATGTATATCTTGGTGTTATATATGATTGTGGTTCCATTTAATTTCGTTGTGTGTTATGGTCTGCTAGTATTTATTCATATACAAAAGATTATTTCATTTTATATCCTAGTAGGGTTGTAGTGATTTAATTTTTATATTTAAATATGGAGGCCAGTAATGTTTCTCGCATGATTAGTTTAAATGGAAACAATTGGATGATATAGAAACCAAGAATGGAAGATCTCTTGTATTGCAAAGATTTGTATGGACCTTTGCAGGGGATAGTGTAAAACCCGCAACTATGACAAATGATAGTGAAAGAGGTTAGATCAAAAAACAGTTGGGTTTATTCGACAGAGGCTTGATGATAGTGTCTTTCACCATGTTTCTATTGAAAGTTCTGCATACTCTCTTTGAAAAAAATTGGAAGGTCTCTATGAAAGAAAAACAGCTGGTAACAAATCTTTTTTTATCAGAAAACTTGTGAACCTAAAATATAGAGAGGGTGTTTCTATTGTTGAGCATTTGAATGAAATGTAGAGTATTACTAACCAGTTATCCTCTATGAAAATGTCTATTGATGATGAGTTGGGAGACACTAGTGGTTTCCCTCAGTAATTCTGCGCTAGATGGTATTGTCACCATGAATCAAGTAACAAGCAGTTTTTTGAATGAGGAGTTGAGAACAAAGAATTCAGCAATATCTCAGAATGATTCACAAGCACTTATCTCAAAGAACAGAGGAAGGTCAAAGTCTACACGCATTGGTAGAAGCAAGTCAAGATCAAGAAAAGATATTGTTTGTTATAACTGTGGTGAGAAAAGACATTATAAGAATCAATATAAGCAACCTAAGAAGAATAAAAAAAAGGGAAAAGAAGTGGAGTCTACAAAGTCAAAAGATAATATCACAGCTATAGTGTAGGGTGGTGATTATTTGATTTTGTCTCCTTTTGATGATATTTTTTCTTGTGTGTGTCAGGATCTTGAGTGGGTGATTGACACAAGTGCTTTTTATCATGCTATACCATGGAGGGATTTTTTTGCTACATATAGGTTTGAAAATTTTGGTGTTGTCAAGATGGGCAACTATGGCACAGCAGACATCATTGGCATGGGTGATATCTATTTAAAGACCAACCTTGGCTGTAAGTTAGTGCTTAAAGATGTGAGGCATGTGGTTGACTTGAGATTGAATTTAATTTCAATTGGAAGACTAGATGATGAAGACTACGATAGCAGATTTTATAGAGGACAATGAAAGCTCAGTAAGGGTTCTCTTGTTATAGCTAGTGGAAATAAATGTCATACTTTGTACAGGTTGCAGGCTAAAGCTTGTGGTGAGCAGTTAAATGCTACAGAGAAAAACTTTAGCATGGAGTTGTGGCATACGCGATTGGGACACATGAGCGAGAAGGGGCTGCAAGCTCTTTCCAAGAGAGAGATATTGCCATACCTCAGAAGTACACATTTGAACCCTTGTATTGATTGTTTGGTTGGTAAACAACATAGAGTTT
This sequence comes from Musa acuminata AAA Group, assembly GCF_036884655.1. Taxonomy (NCBI): domain Eukaryota; kingdom Viridiplantae; phylum Streptophyta; class Magnoliopsida; order Zingiberales; family Musaceae; genus Musa; species Musa acuminata. The sequence goes on along the minus strand of NC_088338.1, from coordinate 31,300,410 downwards.
CATTTGTTAGTCCTACTATGTCTAGAAAAATGTATGCCTTAGACCGTGTTTATACAACTATATGTGGTCTTTTGAGGACAAAAACTCCTAGTGGATCTGTTGATGTTCCTGGTATAAGTGGTACACTTTATTTTGTCACTTTTATAGATGATTCTTTTAGGAAAGTTTGGGCCTATGCTTTGAAGACCAAAGATCAGGTGATTAATGTCTTCAAAGAGTTTCATGCTAGGGTTGAAAGGGAGATATAAAGATAATTGAAATGTGTAAGATCAGATAATGGTGGTGAGTACATAGGATTATTTAATGATTATTGAAGTCACATGGGATACAACATGAGATGACAGTTCCTGGTATACCTCAGCATAATGCAATTACAGAGAGGATGAACCGCACCATCATAGAAAAGATCATATGTATACTTTCATAGGCCAAGCTACCCAAAAGGTTTTGGGATGAGGCTTTGAGGACTGTAGTTGATGTGATCAATTTGTCACTATGTACAACCTTAGATGGTGATGTTGCAGAGCTTGTATAGTCAGGGAAAGATATTTCCTACAAGCATTTGAGAGTATTTGGTTGTCCTAAATAATATATTTTTCTTGGTTACTCACATGATTTGTTTGGTTACAAACTTTGGGATCCAGAAAAGCAGAATGTGTTCAGAAGCAGAGATGTTGTCTTATTTGAGGATCAAACCTTTGAGGATTTGAAGAAGAAGACACAAGCCAAGACTTCTACAGAAGGATTAGCAGATTGTGACCCAATTACTCCAGTATATCAGGGTGATGGGGGAGATGTGTAGGAAGATGGTGTAGAGCCTGATATTGATCTACCTGCAAGACATGTTGAGCAAGTAGAAGTTGAAGAGTAACTTTCCGCAGAACCTCAGTTGAGAAGATCTTCTAGGCAACGTCAACCTTCCAGAAGATACTCTACAGATGAGTATGTGATGCTTACTGATGCAGGTGAACCAGAAAGTTACCAGGAAGCAGTTGAAAGTGAGCAGAAAGAGAAATGGTTAGTTGTTATGCAGGAAGAGATGGATGCTCTTCAGAAAAATCACACTTATGATTTGGTACTACTACCAAATGGAATAAAGACCTTGAAGAACAAGTGGGTTTTTAAGTTGAAGACTTAAGAATATTGTTCTCAACCAAAGTACAAAGTTAGATTGGTTGTGAAAGACTTTGGTCAAAAGAAATGTATTGACTTTGAAGAGATATTTTCTCCTAATGTTAAAATTTTTTCTATTCGTGTTGCTCTTGATATTGCTGCTAGCCAGGACTTGAAGGTTGAGCAGTTAGATGTGAAGACAGCTTTCCTTCATGGTGATTTGGAGGAGAAAATTTATATAGAGCAACTAGAAGGCTTCAAAGTTAAAGGTAAAGAGAATTTTGTCTATAAGTTAAAGAAGAGCTTGTATGGGCTGAAGCAAGCTCCAAGATAGTGATACAGAAAGTTTGATTCATTTATGACAAAAAATAGATATAAAAGAACGGCTTTAGATCATTGTGTGTACATCAAATGGTTTAGTGAGAATTTTATTATTCTCTTACTTTATACTGATGACATGCTTATTCTAGGGAAAGATATGTCTGAAGAAGGAATTAAGTGAGTCTTTTGCAATGAAGGACATGGGGCCAACAAAACAAATACTATGTATACAGATTTCTCATGATAGGAAAATAAGAAGATTTGCTTATCACAAGAGAAGTACATCGAGAAAGTATTGGAAAGATTCAGTATGAGTAATGCAAAACCAATTGGTTCTCCTCTTGTAGGTCACTTCAAGTTGTGCTCAGGACAGAGTTCGTCAAGTGATGAGGAGAAAGAAAAGATGCAAAAGGTTCCTTATGCTTCAGTAGTTGGAAGTTTAATATACGCGATGGTATATACAGGCCGGATATCGCATATGCAATGGGTGTTACTAGAAGATTTCTTTCAAATCCAAGCAAAGAGCACTAGGCAACAGTGAAGTGAATTTTTAGATATCTCAGATGGATCTCTAAGGTTTATTTAAGCTTTGGAGGTGGACCACTTATGTTGATAGGTTATATAGATGCAGATATGGCAAGAGATATAGATACGAGGAAGTCTACTTTAGGTTATGTACCTACTTTTGCAGGAGGAGATATGTCATGGTAAGCTAGGTTGCAAAGGTGTATTACTCTCTCCACCACAGAAGCAGAATATATTACTGCTACAGAGGTATGAAAAGAAATGTTATGGATGAAAGAATTCTTACAAGAATTGGGGTTGAAACAAGAAAATTATGTGGTGCATTGTGACAGCTAGAGTGCCATCCATTTGTGTAAGAACTCAATGTTTCATTCCTAGTCAAAGCATATAGATGTTAGATACCACTGGATTCAAAATGTATTTGAAGAGAAGCAGTTGTAACTTCAGAAAATTCATACAGATGACAACAGAGCAGACATGTTGACAAAGACCTTACCAAAAGAAAGACAGGAGATATGCCGACAGCTGGTCGGCATGGCATCATATTGAGGAGTTATGGGATAGTATCCCTTATGGGCTGAAGGGGGAGGTTGTTGGGCTGACAGCCCATATTCAGCCCAAGATGGGCTTTATCAGCCCACAGCTCACGCCCTCTAAACCTAACCCTAATTTATATTAGGGGGAGAGGTGTGGTGGCTATAAAAAGAGGCAAAAAAAGGTAGCAATGAGGTAGTTTTTGGTAGCCATGGGATTCCAAAGAAAAAGAGGAGAACAAGGTAGAAAAGGAAGAGAAAGAAAGGGAAGAAGACAATGACAACACAGAGAGACTGTTCTCATTCATCTAGTAGTGCTTTCATCTCAAGTTAGATCAGATCTATAGTAGATTCTTACTATAATTACTTGGGGAGAATTAGGGAGGATTTAGATATTGTGCACAATGACATGATCCTTGTATCTCAGTTATTCTCTTATGATTGTTGCTAGGGTTTTGGGCAAGAGATTGAGATTTATATATTCATTATTATTATAGTGGATTATCTCTAGTTTGCCCCGTGATTTTTACCCTTCACATTAAAGGGGTTTTCCACGTATATCTTAGTGTTTTATTTTATTATGGTTCCATTTAATTCCCCTGTATGTTATGGCCTGCTAGTATTTATTCATATACAAAAGTTTATTTCACTTTATATCCCATCATAGACCTTTATAAGTTAGTCTAATTTTTTTATCAACTTTCAATGTAAGTCAAGATCAGACATTATAATTGATATGATTGACCTATAGTTATTAGAATTGAATCAAAAAATAACCTGATCAAAATGGTAGAAAGAAAAGATGAGATACTGAGTTGGAGAGGATTTGAGGGATGATGAGGAGCTTAGAGAGAGTCACCTCAAGCTTGTTCATATTAAAATTCATTATAAACTAATAAACATAATCTGGTAGGGACTGAAGTACAAGGTCCAAGCACACATCATGTTGGGAAATCATGGGGGCGACATCACATGCGCAGCGGAAGAACAAGAAAACAAAATCCCCGATTCCCTTATGATGTTCGTCGTCGTGCGAAGATTGGTGCACAAAATCCGCGAAACATGAAAGCTGCGTATAGAGTAGGTTGTGTTACCTAGGGAGATCGTATATCCCTGTTTCCTTGCAGATCCTTAGGAGAGGGTGAAGGAGGTCAAGCGTCCTCCTCTCTAGCGGTGATCCACACAGCAGGGTTGCGACGACGCTCCTCAAGAAACTCCAGGCCTGATCTAAGGTGGAGAGGAAGAGGAGAATAGGAAAGGCAAGCAAAGGCTCTAGCCTATGAGGCTCTGAATCCCTCCTATTTATAGAGGTCCCCTGTCAAACCCTAATGGGTCCTCCCCTAGTGGGTATTGGATCTGCATCCAATAAGACAAGGGCTCCGTCGGATATCTCATATCTGAACCTCTACTCATCGCAATGCCTACCATATGTGTGTGACCCTCTAGGCCCAATATCGAGCTGGCCGTAAGTCATACCTGTCAGAACTCCTTCTAACTCAGTGAATTATTATCTCTGTAATAATTCACTTGACTCATCGACTACGGAAGTACTAGGCCACTACGCCGTAGTCCCCAGACGATACAGGGGAATCCAATCCATTGGACCTGTCTGTCCTTACTGTGTACCTATAATCCCTCATCCATCTAATATCCCAGAGACCGTATATCGAGCATGGTGTTGTCAGACCCATACGGTTTCTACTCGAGTCTCGCTCTAATCGGATTCTCCCGGAGAACTCTTTCTCTCTCAACCCGAATGACCCTGGTCAGGGATTTGTCTGAGCAAGAACACATGGGATATTCCTCTCATGACGCCGAGATTGGATGATCCTCTATCGACACTCAATAGCCCTCGTAAGGTCGACTACCACTCCCAATGACCAGCTATACTAGATCTGGGACAGCCAAACCTATAAGTCTGGTATCAAAGAGTGGAGCACTCATACAGGACATCCTTGGTGTCTCAAGTCTAAGGACCAGATACACCACTAGGACTACGGAATCGCTGTCTGACAATAAGGCATCATCAACCATCCAGCATTCCGTAAGCGGATCAATCAGTGAACTCATTCTCCAATGAGCACTTGTATTGTATCCCTAGTGTCCCTACACGAGCAACTATGAGACCAGCTGCATCCATCATATGGACGGGTATACAGCACACCAGTCTATCCGGTTATCACGATGTCCCTCTCGAGTAACCTATGACCGGGATTATTTAGGATATGTGTTTAAAGGTGAATCGATCTCATTATCATGATCTCATCACGATTCGATTCCCATTGCACAAATCCAAGGACATCACAATATATATATGCACATATGCAATAGTTATAAAGTGATATACGCCAAAATATAATAAGCAAAAAGATTCTGTATCAAGTCACACGTGCCATCACTCACGTGATTGGCATGCTGGGCACCTATGACTAGCAATCTCCCACTTGACCTAAAGCCAATCACCTATGTGTCTGATCCCCATCAGACCCCTGTGACGCTCAAAGACAAAATGAGACAACGGCTTTGTCAGTGGATCTGCAATGTTATCTTCGGATGGAACTCTTTCCACTGCTACATATCCTCGGGTTACGATCTCTCTGATAAGTTGGAACCTCCTCAGAACACTTCTGATGAGACCCGAGTTCCCTTATTCGAGTAATCGCCCTATAGTTGTCGCAATATAAGGAGATCGGCTCCTCGCTACCCGGCACGACTCCCAAATTTGTGATGAACTTCTTCACCCGGACTCCCTCCTTTGCTACATCTAATGCAGCAATGTACTCCGCCTCTGTGGTCGAGTCAGCAGTGGTATCTTGCTTGGAACTCTTCCAGCACACTGCTCCTCCATTCAAGGTGTACACATACCTTGAATTCGACTTGCTATCATCGACATCAGACTGAAAACTTAAGTCAGTGTAGCCTTCAACCTTAAGGCTATTACCTCCATATACTAGTAAAAGATCCTATTCTCAAGTACTTAAGGATACACTTTACTGCTTTCTAGTGCTCCAAGCCTGGATCCGCCTAATACCTGCTCGTGACACTCAGAGCATGCGCTATATCAGGCTTAGTACATAGCATGACATACATGATAGACCCTATTGCTGAGGCATAAGGTATCATATTCATGTTTGTCTTTTCTTCTAGAGTCTTTGAGGACATACTCATAGAAAGCGATATCCCATGTCTCATCGGTATGAGACCTCTTTTGGAATTTTCCATGCCAAACCTTTTGACAATGGTTTCTATGTACCTGGACTGGGATAAGCCAAGCATCCTTTTGGATCTATCTCTATAGATTATAATCCCCAAGATATAGGATGCTTCTCCTAAGTCCTTCATGGAGAAGTGTCTAGATAACCAAGCCTTTACTGTGGATAGCATTCCTACGTCATTCCCAATGATGAGGATGTCATCCACATATAACACCAAAAAGATGATAGCGCTCCCACTTACCTTCCTGTACACACAAGGCTCATCTTCGTTCTTAACGAAGTCATAAGATCTGATTGCCTCATCAAATCTTATGTTCTAACTTCGGGAAGCTTGCTTTAGTCCATAAATGGATCTAAGCAACCTACACACCTTATCTGGACAGTTCTTGGACATGAATCCCTCAGGTTGCATCATATACACCTCCTCCTCGAGGTTCCCATTGAGCAATGCGGTTTTCACATCCATTTACCAGATCTCATAATCATAGTGTGCTGCAATAGCCAATAGAATTCTGATGGATTTTAGCATTGCTACGGGTGAGAAGGTTTCGTCGTAGTCAACACCTTGCCTTTGACGATACCCTTTAGCCACTAGCCTTGCTTTATAGGTCTCTACCTTTCCATCTACTCCGATCTTTTTCTTAAAGATCCATTTGCAACCGATGGGTACAATACCTTCGGGCGCCTGAACTAGGTTCCAAACCTTATTGGAGTACATAGAATCCATCTCAGAATTCATGGCTTCTTGCCACTTCCCGGAGTCTATACTCATAATAGCCTCCTCGTAGGTCTGAGGATCAATATCTTCTACATCCTCTCCTCTAATATGTCCCACATATCTCTCAGGAGGATGGGATACTCTATCAGACCTGCGTAAAGTTGAAACTTGTGTATTAGGTACCTGAACAGACTCGGGCTGTAGAGTGGTGCTTGAGCTTGGTTCTCCAACCTCGCTCAACTCTATCATTCTCCCACTGTCTCCGCCAAGAATGTGTTCCTTCTCAAGGAACACTGCTCTCTTAGCTACAAACACCTTTTGGTCCTCGAGATGATAGAAATAATACCCACAAGTTTTCTTGGGGTATCCCACAAATTTGCATCGCTCTGTCCTTAATTCTAACTTATCGGGGTTGTGTCTTTTAATGTGGGCAGGGCAGCCCCAAATCTTAACAACCTTAAGATCAGGCTTCTTCCCTTTCCATATCTCATATGGTGTAGACACTACCGACTTAGTTGGAACTCTGTTCAGAAGGTAAGCTGCGGTCTCTAGGGCATATCCCTAGAATAAGATGGGTAGGTCAACGAAACTCATCATGGACCGTACCATATCTAATAGCGTACGATTTCTCTTTCCAGAGACACCATTGAGCTGAGGTGTATGAGGAGGTGTCCATTGGGATAATATCCCATGGTCCTTAAGGAACTGAGTAAACTCTGTACTTAAGTACTCACCTCCTCGATCTGATCGAAGAGTTTTGATACTCTTTCCAGACTGGTTCTCCACCTCATTCTTATACTCTCTGAATTTCTCAAAGGCCTCGGACTTGTACTTCATTAAGTACACATATCCATACCTTGAGAAATCATCAGTAAATGTAATGAAGTAGGGGTAACCTCCAATGGCATGAATTGACATGGGTCCACATACATCACTATGTATGAGTTCCAACAACTCAGTGGCTCTCTCTCCAGTTCCACTAAATGGAGATTTGGTCAATTTTCCACGAATGCAAGGCTCACAAGTTACATATGACACATAGTCGAATGGATCTAGATATCCATTATTTAGTAACTTTTGAATCCTTCTTTCATTGATGTGACCTAGCCTACAATGCCATAGGTATGCATTGTTCACTTCATCTCGTTTCCTCTTAGACACTTACATTCATGATATGTGGAGTAGTGTCTTGCATAAACAAACCTTTATGCAATATTCCTCTCGTCAATCTCCCCTTAGCTTTGCTAGAATTTACAATAAATTGTAGATGTGATAAGCAATACTGGTATCCAATACCAATGCACTATCAAAAAAATCTAACAATTAGAGATTGATCATGAATGTACCTGAAGCTTCACCAAGCTTCTTGTTTCGCCCTTTCTGCAAGGTACTCTTTGCAGTTCCTCTTCCAGTGCCCATCTTTACCACAGTGGAAGCACTGGTCTTTGTCCTTTGCTGGGTCTTTCTTAGCAACTTTTGCTTTACCTAGTCTGCCCTTGCCCTTACCCTTCTTAAGGGACCTTTCCGCTTTCCTTCTCTTTCTGGTCTCACCAGTGTAGAGAACTGGCTTCTCTTTCTTAATAGTACTCTCTGCCTCCCTCAACATATTGAGGAGCTCTGGGAGAGTCACCTCAAGCTTGTTCATATTAAAATTAATTATGAACTGTGAAAAGGAATCTGGTAGGGACTGAAGCACAATGTCCACACACAAGTTATCCTCTAGGACCATTCCTAGACCTGTGAGTTTCTCTATCCACTCAATCATCTTTAGGACATGGTTCTGAACCGGTGTCCCCTCAGTCATCCTAGCACGGAAAAGGCTCTTGGATATCTCATATCGTTGAGTCCTTCCTTGTTTCTCAAACAATTTACGAACATGTAGGAGAATGGATCTGGCATCCATCTTTTCATGTTGTCTCTGTAACTCAGGAGTCATAGATCCCAACATATAGCACTGAGCAAGAGTGGAGTCATCAATGTACTTCACGTAGCGAGCGATCTCATTCTCGTTTGCCCCTTCTTCGGGCGTAGGCATCACTGTATCAAGGACGTACACGATTTTCTCCGCTGTGAGAACAATTCTCAAGTTACGGAGCCAATCCGTATAATTTGGACCAGTGAGGCGGTTGACATCAAGTATGTCACGTAAGGGATTTGAAAGCGACATTTTCTGAACATAAAGATGCAGCAGAAATGAATAACATGCAGATTTTGCAAGAAATAAACTATCAAGATATGGACTTCTATCTTAATATGCTCCCACTATTTTACTAACGAGTCACGCGACACCCTCAGCACGTGAAACGGAAGTCTCCGGCAGACTTCTAGTGGGGATCAGGATCCAATCAGCATCTTAGTGTAACCTCGTGGGACTCGACCAATCACACTAAGCCTAAAAGGTAGGCAACTCTTACCAATCACAACTCCTTGTGATTCCCGTCCTGTTCGGCCTCCGAATCACCATGGCCTCGAGGGACTCGACCAACCATGATGCTCGGTTAAGTCAACACCTTCGTTACAAGATGAGTCTGATCTACGCAAGTATCATGGTTAAGTCAACCATGATACTTATCTAGTACCACCCACCACTAGCCAAGTAATTCCCATAATTGCTCGACTTCGCCATCTCCACCGTCATCTTCTGTCGTAGATCTACGCAATCTACTGTCGTCACCTCTAATTGCATCAGAGATATGATATTCTCCTATCACCAATACCTTTTGCTGCTACAATTTTCCATTCAAAATACCAATAAGAACTATGTTTATCTATCCCGTGCTGCAAACTCCTTTCATCGTAAAAGTTATCATCTTTGCGAACGAAGGATTGCTACAGAAAATTTCAGCTGCATATTGTTGGTTTTAACCGATCTATTTGCTTTCCTTCTTGAACAAAATTTCTTATACAATTTATAGATCATCTTGGCTTCCATCTAAGATTGATCTATTGAGGAATTCATCTCTAAAAATGTTCTTATGTTGCTGTAAATTTTCATCGCAAATCGCTGAAATTTTTCGATGAGAATTCTGCTATCGCAACTTGCACCAATCTCCTTGCTGTTAACTGCCAAAATTTTCTTGATTAAATTTGTCATCATTGCTATTATCTAAATTGAGATTTTGCTATCAAATTGCCTCCTCAAATATCTTGGATTTTACTAGAAATTTCATCGAGAAACCGGTGTTTCTTCGACGACAATTCTTCTCATACAAGACAACACCTATCTACAGCAACTTCCACTGATTTCTATCAAACCTTTGCTGCCATCTACCACAGATCTAAAACTTTTTTCCTAACCATCATCCAGTACCATCATAGCCCTAAAAATCTACCAAACCATTCTATCAAATTGCACCCAAAACAACCAAAAAATAAGCCTAAAATCGTAGCCTACATCGACCAGTCCACCAACCCTTTCAACCACCACTTCTTTCAACCGATACATACCTTTAACCCAACAACAAAAGAGAGATCTTAATATTATAGATTTAGAGGCATATACTATGGCATTTGAGGAGGCAATCAAAGCTAAATTCGAAGCATTTGAGATGCGAATGGAGGATAAGATTCAGACTCTCTTTATCGAACTCAGTTTGGGTCGACCACCAAGCCTGAAGAAATCACATTAAGGGGAGAGCCCTGACCAATCACACCAAGCCCAAAGAGATGACTTCCAAGAGAGGGGAGGCTCTATGACCGATCCCCAGTATCCACACAAGGGTGGACTTTCTTAGATGGGAAGAAGGGGACCCGATTTGTTGGATCTCGCACGCAGAGCAATATTTTTGGTACCACAAAACCGCGGATGCATCTATGGTGAAAATTACAGCTATACATCTTAAAGGGGATGCCATACAGTGGTTTAACTAGTTCAAACATACTTATGGAGTCCTCTCATGAGGATAATTCAAAGAAGGACTGTCGATCCACTTTGGACAAACCGAGTACGAGAACATTGATGGACAACTAGCAAAGATCCGACAAACCTCTACCATTCAGGAGTACCAAACCAGGTTTGAAAGGTTATCTAATCAAACTCATAATTAGTCTGAAAAATAGCTATTGAGGACCTTTATTAAGGGCATGAAGTCGGAGATCCAGGGAGAAGTTAATGCGCAATAATCGTACACGCTTATGGCAGCCATATCTTCCGTATGACTTCAAGAGGAGCGATTGAACCATATAGCCCGGAGGACTAGGGTCACTCCCTGACCAACAATATTGAAACCCTCAGCCCCCCTACTGTCAACCGAGCCCCTGCACCAAAAATATTGACAAGAGCTTCGGGAGCGATATGCGAAGGGGTTATGTTGGCATTACGACGAGCCATGGAGCCGCGAGCATCGTTGTAAAAAAGGTAGACTTCTTATGATTGAACTAGTAGAAAAAGAGGTCATTAAACATCCAAAAGAGAGTCTTAAAGATAAAGAAGAAGATGTGGAAGAAGAGCTACAACCGACTGACTTTATGATACATGCGCTAGCCGGCTATTCAAACCCGCAAATGATGAAATTTGGAGGCCTTCTCAAACAACAACCGATCACTATTCTCATCGACACAGGTAGCACTAATAACTTCTTAAACAATAAGGTTGCTGCTTGGATGGCGCTCCATTTTGAAGGTTGCAGCAAGTTCGATGTAAAGATCACCGACGGTAGAATCCTAAAGTGCGACCAAAGATGCCCGCAGGTGAAACTATTACTACAAGACCAAGAAATTATCACCGACTTCTTCCTCCTACCAATTGATGACTATGAGACCATGCTTAGCATTGAATAGCTGACTATGCTAAGTGATGTCTCTTGGAAATTTTCCAAGTTAATTATGAAATTCTACTGCAAAGGCAAATAGATCATCCTACGCGAAAAGCGCGGAAGCAACATAACCACCGTTTTGACCCAATGAATGGAGAAAGTTTTACACAAGGTAAATGGTGGTTTTTTGATGCATCTCCAGCGGAAACTAGAGAGGAAGAAAATTGAAATTGAAGATCAAAATCTCGCTCAATTGTTTGCTGAATTTGCTGACATTTTTGCTGAGCCGCGCGGTCTTCCTCCTACTTGGCAACATGACCATCGGATCCCAATCCTTCCGTGCAAGCCACCAATGAACAATTGGCTATACCATTATTCTCATCTCCAGAAGGATGAAATTGAAAAGATTATAAAGGAGATGCTTAAAACAGGAGTGATTCGGCCAAGTTGCAGCCCCTATTCCTCACTGGTGCTACTTGTACGCAAGAAGGACAGAACTTGGCGGATGTGCATCGAGTACCGAGCTTTAAATGATATTACCGTCAAGGAAAAGTATCCAATACCAGTGGTGGATGAACTTCTTGATGAGTTAAAAGGAGCTTGAGTCTTCACGAAGTTGGACCTCCGATCCGGTTACCACCAAATTCGGGTATGTGAAGACGACATTCCAAAAACTGCATTCCGCACACATGACATTCATTATAAATTCTTAGTAATGCCTTTTGGACTCATTAATGCTCCTTAAATCTTCCAATGTCTCATGAATGATATTTTTCGGAGCTTTCTTCGTAAATTTGTATTGGTATTTTTTGATGATATTCTCATTTATAGCCCTTCTCTTAAGATTCACTTTCAGCATTTATGAGTTGTTTTGATGATCCTTTGGGAGAATACTCTTTTTGTTAAGCAGCCAAAGTGAAGCTTTCTCCAGCAAAAAGTAGAGTACCTTGGATATATAATATCAGAAGGAGTGGTGGTAGACCAAACAAAAATTGAAGCAATGCAAGACTGGCCGAAACCTACAAACAGGAAATTACTGCATGGGTTCCTTAGACTAACGGGCTACTACCAAAAATTTCTCAAGGACTATGGGAAGATCAGTACACCCCTCAATTCTCTACTGAAAAAAATGGCTTCCAATGGTCGAATAAAACCTCCGTTTCCTTCGACAAACTTAAGGCAACCACGACAATGACACCGGTGCTAGCGCTACCAGATTTCAGCCGACCCTTCATCATTGAGGCCTACGCATATGGAGTAAAAATTGGAGTCATTCTCATGCAAAATGGTCGATCACTTGCATACACTAGCAAGACATTGTCTCCCTCCCATCAAAACATGTCAATATATGATAAGGAGATGCTCGCCATTGTGCACGTAGTAACGAGGTGGAGACCTTACCTGATCGGCCGATGATTTCAAATTAAAACCGACAATAAAAGCCTCAAGTACTTTTTAGAGTAGAAGATATCATCCCTTGAGCAGAAAAAATGGGTAACCAAACTTCTAGGATTTGATTATGAAATTATTTACAAAAAGGGGAAAGAAAACATTGTTGTAGATGCACTCTCATGGCTACCTAAGCAAGCTAAATTTTCAGCCATCTCCCTTCCTACCACCGGCTTCCTCAAGGATATTAGAGAAGAATGGAAGAAGGATCTAGAGATCAATAATATCATAAAAAAATTGGAGGAGGATCCAAGTGCAATAGCCTACTACACTTGGGATTTGAGGGATCTACGCTACAAAAGGACGCATTGCACTTATACCAGACTCCCCTTGCATCAAAATCATCCTGCACGAAATGCACTCCACACCTTCAGTAGGGCACTTTGGATTCCTGAGAACTCCTAAAAGAGTGAAGATCCATACTCTTAGTTTGACGAAAACCGTATTGAAATGTTGTTTAACTTAAATAAGTTTGTAAGTGAGTAGAGAAGAGGGGATTGGATAGTTTACAATGAAGTAAAGTGGAATGCAACAAAAGTAAAGTATGTACCAAGAAAAGAACATGCCAATTTTATAGTGGTTCGGTCATTTGACCTATGTCCATTCATGATTCCTCCTTCGTCGAGGTCACTGGCATCCACTAATGGTATTCCTTTAATAGGCGAAGACTAACCACCTCATTACAATGCTTTATCCTTTTCACGGGGTTACGAGACAACCCTTACAAGCCTCACACCTCTTCTTGGATGATTGTAAAACTAAAGAGAGAGAGGAGGAGGACTCTTTGCACTTTTACAATACTTTTACACCTCAAAACTTAAAGATTTTTTTCACACTTTGATTGTCCTTTAATGCAAAAAAGGGTGGGTTATTTATAGGCCCCAATGGATTCAAAATTTGAGATAAAAAATGTCTTATCTTGGGTTTCTAGGGTATTGACGGTACCACCACCTATGTTGGGTGATACCATCGCCTACAACACTGACATTGGGCGGTACTACTACCTAATATAGCCATGGAGACTAGGCTCTAGTGATACCACTGCTTGACAATAATAACTGTCGGTGATACCACCGCTTAGCAGTAATAACTTCCGGTGATACCACCGCTTGGCAATAATAACTACTAGCAATACCACCGCCCAGTCTTCTTTGTGATTGAGCACTAGGCGGTTCCACTGCCCCAATCTAGTGGTGCCACTGCCAGACAAGGTTCAGCAACCTAGTTGGGCCTTGAATTTGGCCCAAACCAATCTAATTACGAGCACAATTGACCCTTAACAGGTTTAATGAGATTACCTCCCAAACCTAAGCTTAGTTATTTTCTAACTACGATTTTTAAGGTATACACTAAACAAAACAAGTCCAATAAGTCTAGGTTTCTTCCGGTGAGCTTCCGGCAATCTTCCGGCGGACTTCCAATGATCTCTCGGTAATCTTCCAACGGACTCCCGACAAGCTCCTAGACTTCACGATGATCTTCTTGGTGAGTTCCAACGAGCTTCTGGACCAATTCCAGTAGCACTTCTGATGAACCTCCGGACTCCCGATGAACTCTCGAACTCCCAACAAATTCTCGATTTTGACTCTGATACTTCGTTTTGCTTTATGCCTTGATCGCTATCGCAATTAATCATGTACACTTTTCTCAACATATAGATTGGATCAAACAAATTACTAATTGATTTCATCATAAAAATCTAAGATTCAACAATCTCCCCCTTTTTGATGATGACAATCAATTGATGATGAAGTTAACTTTAACTCCCCCTAGCTATATGTCATACTTGAGAAAATACACTCTTAAATTCAAGGCCTTTTGAATTTAAGTATCAAATTGATAAGTTATTTGAATTTAAACTTATTGACATGCACATCATGATACTAATCATAATTTACCATTTCAAAATATGATACCACATATTTATCACAATAAAAATGATGTCAAGGCATGACATCCATTTTCAAGTCCAATATTGAATGATGATAGACAATCATCATTTTCAAGTATGATACCAATTTCAAATATGAAGTTTAGCAAGATTCAAATTTCAAGTTTGATAAAAGATGACAATTCATCAATCCGAGACATGATACCAACTGTAATTAAGCATGATAGGTTTGATACCTCATCATAATGATATAAAATCAAGCATGATTTTAAGAATGAAATATTTTCAAGTATCTATGCTACATTATGATGCGTTTCAAGAATTCATGAAACATTTCAAGTATCTATGATACATACGATGCATATGTGATACATTTTAATATTTTTCAAGTATTTATGATGTATTTGCTGATACTAATCGTATTTCCAGCATTCGCAATATATTCAAGCATTTGCGATATGATACATTTTACACATTATTTCAAACATTCATAATGCCAAGTTGTCATCAATTTGTAATTTGTCACATTTCTCTCCATTTGTCATCAACAAAATGGAGAACCATTCAATAATGTAAGTGTTTTTAAAAAATATTCAAGTAAGTTCTACACCAATTTATCCATGCTAGCAAACATAAGAAGTTAAGTAAAAACTTTGCATGAAAAGTGAGAAGCTAGCATTTTTGCTTAGGAGCTTTTTGGTTCTTCTTAAGATGTGCAAGTTTCTTTCTTCCTTTGTCATATAAAGATAAGAAGAAGAGGAAGAAGAGTAAGGGAGGAATTCATTTAAAAAAAAAAATCAAGAACCAAATTCATGAAAAGATTTGAACTATAATAAATGAGTTTCATTGAATCAAGCTTCTATTCTAGCAAAGAGAAAGGATTCATTAAAAGGATCAAGATGTCCATACAAAATCCAATCCCTATTCATACAAATGATCATCATATACTAAAAGTCCATGAATAAAAATTCTTCTTTCGTGAGAAGAGTGAGGAAGAATTCATGAGAGAGGATCATCATATGAAGGATAAAAAATCTATGAATAAATCAAATGCTTTTTCTTATAAACAGAAGGTAGAAGGACTCATGATCATTACATGAAAAATAAGATATCAAGTTGTAAATACCAAAAGTCCATGAGTTGAATCTTTTCTTTTGTAAATATCACAAGAAAGAAAAAGCAATCTTGATTTAGAAAGAAAACTCAAGTTATGAAAAACCGAGAAGTTCAAAAAAATTATCAAGGAATTTATGCATTCAAAATATTTATCATGCCTAATTCTTAGAGTGTTGCATGCATTATACCATCATCAAGAAGTGCATCATTGAAAAGCACATAACATCGAAATGTACATCATTATCATGAGTATTGCATACATAATCAAAGTGCAACATATCATGTATGATTCAAATCATTATCATATCTTTCTCCCCCTTTTTCATCAACAAAAGGGAGAAAAGTGCAACTAGTATATTTTTGAAACATGTAATTTCTACTTCTCTATAGAATATGCAAACTTAGTAAGTTTTAGAGATATGAAAATTAGCAAAAATAATTATTTTTTTTTTAGATGTACAAGAGAGCATATTTTTGCATCTTCTTGAAATGTGTAAGTTAGCAAACTTTGCTTCTCTTGAGATTTGCAAGATAGCACTTATTGCTTCTCTTTTAAGATGAGCAAGCTAGCAAGTTTTGCTCCCCCTTCATCATTATAAAAAAGAAGGGATGGTTGCAATAGTGCAAAACTTTTCTCATTACATCATTTTTTAAATCATCACATGAAATATATCAAGAAAAATTAACTTGGTGATGAGATATGTAATTCATGAAAATAAATTTTAAGTTGTGAATATCAAGAGACAAATTATGATTCTTTTAGATAGCGAAAAGAAGAATCATATTAAACAATCTTGATTCATAAGAATCTCAAGTTATTATTATCAAATAATCAAGATCGTGATGTAGATAAAACTCCTATTTTGTAAAAAGCAAAAGGAATCATAGGAGAAACAAATAAAATATCTCGATTCATATATAAGAAATCTTAAGTTGTCAAGATCATGATTTATATATTAAAGAAAAATCTAAAGTTATAATTAAAAAAATCATGATTCATAAAAAATCTCCTCTTAAATAATACGAGAACGCATAATAAGATATCTTGATTCATAAAAGATTTCAAGTTATAATTCCGATAAATCAAGAGAAACCATGATTCATTTGTTCAAAAATTTCAAGTTATAATTCACAAGAAAAATCATGGTTTAAAAAAAATCTTCTCTTTAGTAAACGATAAGAAGAAAGGAGAATTTTGTTCATGCATAAGAAATATTGAGTTATCAAGTGAAGGAATCGTGATTCATGTGACAAAAAAATTATCGATTTATGCATTTGATTAAATATTTTTTAACCTATCATTACTTCAACTGATCATGCATAATTTTAAATTGTAAAACCATCAAGTATGATACAAACATTTATTTTCAAAACATTGATCATTATTTTCAACTCATTCAATTTGTCAAATCATCAAAATCACTTTCAATGAATTCTAAATGATATAAATAGATTTATCAATTTCTTATTGAAAACTTGATAAGATTTTTGGGATAGAGACATTTTTAAGAATAATGCATTCCCCCTTTATGTTTCAATTTATGTGATTTATTTTATACAAGCATGTCTTTTTCTTTTATGTCCAACATGCATCATCATTTAGAAACAAGATTTATCAAGATTAAATGTTTATCACATAATTCCAATACATGAGATTTCAATGAATTATCATTAAGTTATCAAGCATAATTTCATTAAATATAAAGCATCTTGAATTAAAATCATTTTATAACTGATAGTTCTAATTCTAATGAACTTTTCTTTATTGTTTTGACTAGAGAGCTTTATGAGGTATTTTGGATCTTCGGTCATAAGCCTTAAGCATCCACTATCAAAATATTATTTTTGCTCCTAGCCTATGATTGTAGACATATCTACAAGAAGGGGGGTTTTGTTTTAAGTACCCATTTTACCTTGCGTTCCTCATAAATAAAATTACCTAACTTTTCATCTTGCATGGAGTTATTTATGGTTCCTTTAGGAACCAAATCAATTTGTGTGGACTATATCTCTTAAACGGACATTTATAAGCAACATGTCCGAGTTTGCAACAAAAGTTACATTTGGTGCAAGGTGATATATACATAGTAGGACCTTTAACAAAGGTGGTTGGATTTTAGTGAGAGCTACTCACAAATTTGATTCCGCTTCTTCTATGAACATGATCTTTATTGGCAAGGATCATGTTCAAGGACTTGCTACCAATCTTAAACTTTTCTAGAGTTTCTTTGAGTAGTAATTTTTCCTTCTCTAGTACCTCTAAGTGTTTACACTTATTGCATAGAGGCAATGAAGGATTATCATGCTTAAGTTTTTTAAATTCATTATTTAAAGGCCATTCTCCTTTTTCAAACAATTAAACTTTTTGCTCATTATTCTACATTCATCGAACAAATCATAAAAAGTACTTAAAAGTTCATTGAAAGATAAATTTGCATCTAATGAACCACTTACCTCATCTCCGATAGCCATTTGTGCGTAGTTGGTGATTTCCTTATTGCTTTATTCTTCATCTTTGGAATCGTTCGAATCATCCCACATTGCTTTGAGCGCCTTCTTCTTCTTTGGTTATTTCTTCTTCATTTGGGGACATTCTCTTTTGAAATATCCTAGCTTCTTGCATTCGTAGTATATAACTTATTCTTTATTAGGTTCAATTTTATTTTTAGTGTCATTTCTAGATTTTTTTTTTTTTTATGAATTTTTTGAACTTTTTTATCAAGAGTGCCAAGTCATCATCACTTGAAGTTCCTTTCAAGTGGTCTTCATAAGATCTTAGTGCCATATCCTTTTTGTTCTATGGAAGATTGTTCTTAAGCTCTTCATGAGTGTTGCAAGTCATCTTATAGGACATTAACGACCATATAAGTTCTTCGAGAGGAAAATTACTTAAATACTTAGCCTCTTGAATGGTCATTACTTTAGGGTCCCAACTCTTTAGAAGGGATGTCAATATTTTATTAAGAAGTTCAAAGTTATAAAAACTTTTACCAAGCGCTTTTAGACCATTGATAGCATCCATAAACTGGGTGTACATGTCTCCAATAGTCTCACTTGGTTTCGTCCAAAATAATTCATAAGAATGGACTAAACGATTTATTTTGGACTCCTTTACTCTATTAGTGCCTTCGTGAGTGATTTCGAGTGTGTACAAAATATCAAAAGTTATTTCACAAATAGACACTCGATTGAACTCATTTTTATCTAAAGTACAAAACAAGATATTCATATTCTTGGCATTTAAAGAGAAACTCTTCTTCTCTAACTCATTCCAATCGTTCATTCGAAGGGAAGACTTTCGAAAGTCATTTTCCACAATGTTCCATAACTCAAAATATAAAGAAATTATAAAAATTCTCATTCTACTTTTTTAATAGGTGTAATCCTTTACTCTATTATTTTAGACTCCTTTACTCTATTAGTGCCTTCGTGAGCGATTTCGAGTGTGTGCAAAATATCAAAAGTCATTTCACAAATAGACACTCGATTGAACTCATTTTTATCTAAAGTGCAAAACAAGATATTCATAGTCTTGGCATTTAAAGAGAAACTCTTCTTCTCCAACTCATTCCAATCGTTCATTCGAAGGGAAGACTTTCGAAAGTCATTTTCCATAATGTTCCATAACTCAAAATATAAAGAAATTATAAAAATTCTCATTCTAGTTTTTCAGTAGGTGTAATCCGACCCATTGAACATGGGTGGACGTGTGATTGAATGACCCTCTTAGTTGCCGGCAAATGCCATCTCTCTTGGGTTTCAAACCAAAATAAGAGTGACCTTGCTCTGATACCAATTGTTACGATCAAGAATGTCACTAAGAGAGGGGGGGGGGGGGGGGGGGGTGAATTAGTACAATAGATAAAAATGATAAATTTAATTGCTTTCGAAAAACTTTGTACGATGAACTCTTAGTTTGATGAAAATCGTATTGAAATGTCACTTGACTTGAATAAGTTTGTAAGTGAGTAGAGAAGAGGGGATTGGATGGTTTACAATGAAGTAAAGTGGACTGCAGTAAAATTAAAGTACGTACTATGAAAAGAATATGCTAATTTTATAGTGGTTTGGTCGTCTGACCTACATTCACTCCCGATTCCTCCTCCATCAAGGTCATCGGCATCCACTAATGATCTTTCTTAAATAGGTAAAGACCAACCACCTCTTTATTGTGCTTTCTCCTTTTCACGGGTTTAGGAGACAACCCTTACAAGCCTCACACCTATTCTTAGATGATTGGAAAACTAAAGAGAGAGAGGAGGACTTTTTATACTTTTACAACACTTTTACACCCCAACACTTCAAGATATTTTTCACACTTTGATTTCCCTTTCATACAGAAAAGGGTGGGGTCTTTATAGGCCCGAACGGCTTCAAAATTGGAGCCAAAACGTGTCTTATCTTAGGTTTCTGGGGTACTGGTAGTACCATCGCCTATGTTGGGTGGTACCACCACCTAGTTTGGTGGTACTATTGCCTGATAGAGTCTCAGAGATTGGGCTCTAGCGGTACCACTACCTGATAGAGTGGTACCACCACTTGGCAGTAATAAGTGCCGGTGGTACCATCGCCAAGTCTGGGTGGTACTATCGCTCAGGCTTCTTGGTGACTAAGCCCTGGGTGGTTCCATTACCAGACGGGGTTTAGCAACCTGGTTGAGCCTTGAATCCGACCCAAACTAGTCCAATTACGGACCTAGTTAGCTCTTAATAGGTTTAATGGGATTACCTCCCAAACCTAAGCCTAATTATGTGCTAATTATGATTTTTAAGGAATACACTAAACAAAACATGTCCGGTAAGTCTAGGTTTCTTCCCGTGAGCTTCCAGCGATCTTCCCGCGGACTTATGACGATCTCTCGATAATCTTCCAATGGACTCCTAGCAAGCTCCTAGACTTCATGGTGATCTTCTTGGCGAGTTCCAACAAGCTTCTCGGCCAATTCCGGTAGTACTTCCGACGAACCTCCGGACTCCCGATGAACTCTCGAACTCCTAACGAATTCTCAATCATGACTTCGGCACTTCATTTTGCTTTATTCCTCGATCACTTTCGTAGTTAATTCTATAGACTATTCTCAACATATAGATTGGAACAAACAATTTATCAATTGATTTCATTATCAAAATCCGAGGTTCAACAGGATAGAGATCTAGTACCCAACAAGGTAGGATCAATTAGGGTTAAGTTGACAAGGGACCTCTATAAATAGGAGAGAACCAAAAGGCCATAGGCTAGGCTTCTTTGGTTGTCACCTCCTATTCTCCTCTCTCCTTCTCCTCCTTAGATAGGAGGTGTGGAGATTTAGGCAGCGTGAGGAGCGTTTTCGTAACCCCTACCTTGTGGATCATCGTTGGAGAGGTGGATGCTTGACCTTCCTCATCCTCTCCCACAGATCTGTATGAATTCAAGGATATACGATCTACCTAGGTAACATAACTATCTCATATATAGTTTTCAGTTTTGTGGGTTTTTGCATACCAATCTTCACATGATGATAAACACATTTTTGGGAAATCTAATATTTTTATTTTCTATTCTTTTGTTGTGCATGTGATGTTGCCCTTAGATTTTCCTATAGAGGATGCTTGGCTTATCCCAATCTAGGTATATAGACACCATTGTCAAAAGGCTTGGTATAGAAAATTCCAAGAGAGATCTCATACCGATGAGACATGGGATATCTCTTTCTAAGAGTATGTCCCCAAAAAATCTTGAAGAAAGGACAGACATGGATAGGATCCCCTATGCCTCATCAATAGAGTCTATCATATATACTATGCTCTATACCATACTTGATATAACAAATGCTCTGAGTATCACGAGTAGGTATTTGGCGGATCCATGCTTGGAGCACTAGAATGCAATAAGTGTATTCTTAAGTACTTGAGAAGGACTAAGGATCTTTTATTGGTATATGAAGGTAGTAGCCTCAGGTTTGAGGCCTACATGGACTCAAGTTTCTAGACTGATGTTGCAGATAGCAAGTCTAATTTAGAGTATGTCTTCACCCTGAATGGAAGAGCAATATGCTGGAAGAGTTCTAAGCAAGATACTTTTGCTGACTCGACCACATAAGTAAAGTACATTACTACAGTAGAGGCAACAAAGGAGGGAGTCTAGATGAAGAAGTTTATCAAAGATCTAGGAGTCATGTTGAGCAACGAGGAGCCGATTCCCTTATATTGCGATAACAATGGTGTGATTGCTCAAGCAAAGGAACCCAAGGCTCATCAAATGTCTAAGCATGTTATGAGAATGTTTCATCTTATTAGAGATATCATGGCCCGAGGAGATGTAGTAATGGAAAGAGTTCTATCCAAAAATAATATCGTAGATCCACTAACAAAATCATTGTCTTATATTATATTTGAGCATCATAAGGGTCTAATGGGGATCAGACATGTAGGTGATTAGCTTTATGTCAAGTGGGAGATTGCTAGTCATACGTGCCCTACAAGCAAATCATGTGAGTGATGGCACGTGTGACATAATACGCATTCTTTTTTCTTATTATATTATTTGATATTTTATCACTTTATCTTGCACGCTGTATATTTTGTGATGTCCATGGATTTGTGCAATATAAATCAGATCGTGATCAGATCATGATAATGAGATGGATTCACCTTTAAATAATCAGATAGACTAGTATGTTATATACCTGTCCATACGATGGAGGCGACTGGTCTTATAGCTACTTCTATGAGGACACTAAGGATACCACGTAGGTGGTCATTAGAGAATGAGTTTACTAATTGATCTGCTCACAGAATGCTAGATGGTTGATGATACCTCATTGTCAAACAGCGATTTCGTCATCCCCATGGTGTATTTGGTCCTTAGACTTGAGACACTAAGAATGTCCTGTATGAGCACTCCACTTTTTGATACTAGACTTATAGATCTGGAAGTTCCAAATCTACAACAACTGGTCATTAAGAGAGTGGTAGCCAACCTTACGAGGGCTTTTGAGTGTCAATAGATGATCATGAGAGGAATATCCCATGTGTTTTTACTCAGGAAAATCCCTAGCTTGGATCATTCAAATTGAGAGAAAAAGAATTCTCTAGGAGAATCCGATTAGAGTGAGACTCAAGTAGAAACCATATGGGTCTGATAGCACAATGCTCGATATATGGTCTTTAGGATATTTGATAGATGTGAGACTATAGATAGACAGTAACTAAGGACAGATAGGTCCAATGGATTGAATTCCCCTATATCATCTAGGGACTACAATGTAGTAGCCTAGTACATCCGTAGTCAATAAGTTGAGTGAATTATTATGGAGATAATAATTCACTAAGCCAGAAGGAGTTTTGACAGGTATGACTCACGACCAGCTCGATATTGGGCCTAGAGGATCACACACATATGTTAGGTGTTGCGAAGAGTAGAGGTTCAGATATAAGATATCCGTTGGAGCCCTATCTTATTGGAAATCCAATAAGTCCCTAAATTATTGTATCTAATGGATGAGATCCAATAAGAGCTAATGAGAGATTATTAGGTAGAGATCCATTTGTTGAATCTCGGATTTTGATGATGAAGTCAATTGTCATTTGTTTGATCTAATCTATATGTTGAGAAAAGTATGCAGGATTAACTATGATAGTAGTAAGACATAAAGCAGGTGTTGTGCCAGAGTTAAGATCGAGATCTCATTGGGAGTTCGAGAGTTTGTTGGAAGTCCGGATGTTCGTCGGAAGTTCTACCGGAACCAACTGAGAAGTCCAGGAGCTTGCCAAAGAAGCTCATCAGAACTCGCCAAGAAGATCATCGTAAAGTCTAGGAGCTTGTCGAGAGTCCGTCGGAACATTATCGAGAGTTCGTCGGATGTTCGTCGGAAGTACGCCAGTAGCTCGTCAGAAGTGCAATTGACGCACCAGAATAAGAAGTGTCATAATTATGTCTTAGTTATCATAGTTAGAGCATAAGTTAAGTTAGGATTGGAAGGTAATCCCACTAACTTTATTAGAGGCCAATTGGGCCCTTAATAGGGATGAATTGGGCCGAATTGATCAGCCAATTCAGCCCTTGAATTCTTGGTCGACAGTGGCATCGCCAGGGCTGGCGATGGCACCACCTGGAAGGCAATGCCCCAGGATATCTAGGCTATGGTACCTCATTGTTAGAACCCTTGCAGATTCTAAACTTGGGGTTGATCTCTTTAGGGGATCGGCCTCCTTGGAACTCTATAGGGGTTCCTCCCTCCAAGTTGTTGCTCAAAGGCTGCAGAAAAGATTCATCTATTGCTTATCAAAAGAGGAGGAATACATGGCTATTCATAGGGTTTCTAAACCCTAACTCTTAATAGGACTCCTACTCAAGTGGCATCTTCTGTTGATCTTCAAGTCGTCATAGTTCTCCCAAGTGGCATCTTCTGTTGGTAGGTTCACCCACTGTATTAGCACTTTATGTTGGGAAATCATTGGGGGCGACATCATATGCGCAGCGGAAGAACAAGAAAACAAAATCCCCGATTCCCAAAAGGATGTTCATCGTCGTGCGAAGATTGGTGCGCAAAAATCCGCAAAACACAAAACTGCGTATAGAGATTGTGTTACCTAGGGAGATCGTATATCCCTATTTCCTTGCAGATCCTTAGGAGAGGGTGAAGGAGGTCAAGCGTCCTCCTCTCTAGCGGTGATCCACACAGCAAGGTTGCGACGACGCTCCTCAAATCTCCAGGCCTACTCTGAGGTGGAGAGGGAGAGGAGAATAGGAAAGGCAAGCAAAGACTCTAGCCTATGAGGCTGTGAATCCCTCCTATTTATAGAGATCCCATGTCAAACCCTAATGGGTCCTTCCCTAGTGGGTATTGGATCTGCATCCAATAAGACAAGGGCTCCGTCGGATATCTCATATCCGAACCTCTACTCATCGCAATGCCTACCATATGTGTGTGACCCTCTAGGCCCAATATCGAGCTGGTCGTGAGTCATACCTGTCAGAACTCCTTCTAACTCAGTGAATTATTATCTCTGAAATAATTCACTCGACTCATCGACTACGGACGTACTAGGCCACTACGCCGTAGTCCCCAGACGATACAGGGGAATCCAATCCATTGGACCTGTCTGTCCTCAGTTACCATGTACCTATAGTCCCTCATCCATCTAATATCCCAGAGACCGTATATCGAGCATGGTGTTGTCAGACCCATACAGTTTCTACTCGAGTCTCGCTCTAATCGGATTCTCCCGGAGAACTCTTTCTCTCTCAACCCGAATGACCCTGGCCAGGGATTTGTCTGAGCAAGAACACATGGGATATTCCTCTCATGACGCCGAGAGTGGATGATCCTCTGTCGACACTCAATAGCCCTCGTAAGGTCGACTACCACTCCCAATGACCAGCTGTACTAGATCTGGGGACAGCCAAACCTATAAGTCTGGTATCAAAGAGTGGAGCACTCATACAGGACATCCTTGGTGTCTCAAGTCTAAGGACCAGATACACCACTAGGACTACGGAATCGCTGTCTGACAATAAGGCATCATCAACAATTCAGCATTCCGTAAGCGGATCAATCAGTGAACTCATTGTCCAATGAGCACCTGTACTGTATCCCTAGTGTCCCTACACGAGCAGCTATGAGACCAGCTGCATCCATCATATGGACGGGTATACAGCACACCAGTCTATCCGGTTATCACGATGTCCCTCTCGATTAACCTATGACCGGGATTATTTAGGATATGTGTTTAAAGGTGAATCGATCTCATTATCGTGATCTCATCACGATCCGATTCCCAATGCACAAATCCAAGGACATCACAATAGATATATGCATTTATGCAATAGTTATAAAGTGATATACGCCAAAATATAATAAGCAAAAAGATTCTGTATCAAGTCACACGTGCCATCACTCACGTGATTGGCTTGCTGGGCACCAATGACTAGCAATATCCCACTTGACCTAAAGCCAATCACCTATGTGTCTGATCCCCATCAGACCCCTGTGACGCTCAAAGACAATCTGAGACAACGACTTTGTCAGTGGATATGCAATGTTATCTTCGGATGGAACTCTTTCCACTGCTACATCTCCTCGGGTTACGATCTCTCTTATAAGCTGAAACCTCCTTAGAACACTTCTGATGAGACCCGGGTTCCCTTATTTGAGTAATCACCCCATAGTTGTCGCAATATAAGGAAGTCGACTTGTCGCAATCTGTATCGACTCCCAAATCTGTGATGAACTTCTTCACCCAGACTCCCTCCTTTGCTGCATCCAATGCTGCAATGTACTCCGCCTCTGTGGTCTAGTCAGCAGTGGTATTTTGTTTGGAACTCTTCCAGCACACTGCTCCTCCATTCAAGGTGTACACATACCCTGAATTCGACTTGCTATCATTGACATCAGACTGAAAACTTGAGTCAGTGAAGCCTTCAACCTTAAGGCTATTACCTCCATATACTAGTAAAAGATCCTTAGTCCTTCTCAAGTACTTAAGGATACACTTAACTGCTTTCTAGTGCTCCAAGCCTGGATCCGCCTGATACCTGCTCGTGACACTCAGAGCATACGCTATATCAGGCCTAGTACATAGCATGGCATACATGATAGACCCTATTGCTAAGGCATAAGGTATCATATTCATGTTTGCCCTTTGGAATTTTCCATGCCAAACCTTTTGACAATGGTTTCTATGTACCTGGATTGGGACAAGCCAAGCATCCTCTTAGATCTATCTCTATCGATTCTAATCCCCAAGATATAGGATGCTTCCCCTAAGTCCTTTATGAAGAAGTGTCTAGATAACCAAGTCTTTACTGTGGATAGCATTCCTACATCATTCCCAATGATGAGGATGTCATCCACATATAACACCAAAAAAAAGGTGATAGCGCTCCCACTTACCTTCCTGTACACACAAGGCTTATCTTCATTCTTAACGAAGTCATAAGATCTGATTGACTCATCAAATCTTATGTTCCAACTTCGGGAAGCTTGCTTTAGTCCATAAATGGATTTAAGCAACCTACACACTTTATCTGGGTAGTTCTTGGACACGAATCCCTCAGGTTGCATCATATACACCTCCTCCTCGAGGTTCCCATTGAGGAATGCGGTTTTCACATCCATCTGCCAGATCTCATAATCATAGTGTGCTGCAATAGCCAATAGAATTCTGATGGATTTTAGCATTGCTACGGGTGAGAAGGTTTCGTCGTAGTCAACACCTTGCCTTTGATGATACCCTTTAGCCACTAGCCTTGCTTTATAGGTCTCTACCTTTCCATCTACTCCGATCTTTTTCTTAAAGATCCATTTGCAACCGATGGGTACAATACCTTCGGGCGCATCAACTAGGTTCCAAACCTTATTGGAGTACATAGAATCCATCTCAGAATTCATGGCTTCTTGCCACTTCCCGGAGTCTATACTCATAATAGCCTCCTCGTAGGTCTGAGGATCAATATCCTCAACATCCTCTCCTCTAATATGTCCCACATATCTCTCAGGAGGATGAGATACTCTATCAGACCTGCGTAAAGTTGAAACTTGTGTATTAGGTACCTGAACAGACTCGGGCTGTAGAGTGGTGCTTGAGCTTGGTTCTCTAACTTCGCTCTACTCTATCATTCTCCCACTGTCTCCGCCAAGAATGTGTTCCTTCTCAAGGAACACTGCTCTCTTAGCTACAAAGACCTTTTGGTCCTCGAGATGATAGAAGTAATACCCACAAGTTTCCTTGGGGTATCCCACAAATATGCATCGCTCTGTCCTTGATTCTAACTTATCGGGGTTGTGTCTTTTAACGTGGGCTGGGCAGCCCCAAATCTTAACAACCTTAAGATCAGGCTTCTTCCCTTTCCATATCTCATATGGTGTAGACACTACTGACTTAGTTGGAACTCTGTTCAGAAGGTAAGCTACGGTTTCTAGGGCATATCCCCAGAATGAGATGGGTAGGTCAGCGAAACTCATCATGGACCGTACCATATCTAATAAAGTACGATTTCTCCTTTCAGAGACACCATTGAGCTGAGGTGTGTAAGGAGGTGTCCATTGGGATAATATCCCATGGTCCTTGAGGAATTGAGTAAACTCTATACTTAAGTACTCACCTCCTCGATTTGATCGAAGAGTTTTGATACTCTTTCCAGTCTGGTTCTCCACCTCATTCTTATACTCTCCGAATTTCTCAAAGGCCTCGGACTTGTACTTCATTAAGTACACATATCCATACCTTGAGAAATCATCAGTAAATGTAATGAAGTAGGAGTAACCTCCAATGGCATGAGTTGACATGGGTCCACATACATCACTATGTATGAGTTCCAACAACTCAGTGGCTCTCTCTCCAGTTCCACTAAATGGAGATTTGGTCAATTTTCCACGAATGCAAGGCTCACAAGTTGCATATGACACATAGTCGAATGGATCTAGATATCCATCATTTAGCAACTTTTGAATCCTTCTTTCATGGATGTGACCTAGCCTACAATGTCATAGGTATGCACTGTTCACCTCATCTCGTTTCCTCTTAGACACTTACATTCATGATATGTGGAGTAGTGTCTTGTATAAACAAACCTTTATGCAATATTCCTCTCGTCAATCTCCCCTCGGCTTTGCTAGAATTTACAATAAATTGTAGATGTGAAAAGAAATATTGGTATCCAATACCAATGCATTATCACAAAAATCTGCCAATTGGAGATTGATCATGAATATACCTGAAGCTTCTCCAAGCTTCTATTTCGCCCTTTCTACAAGGTACTCTTTGTAGTTCCTCTTCCAGTGCCCATCTTTACCACAGTGGAAGCACTGGCCTTTGTCCTTTGTTGGGTCTTTCTTAGCAACCTTTGCTTTACCTTGTTTGCCCTTGCCCTTTCCCTTCTTAAGGGAACTTTTTGCTTTCCTTTTCTTTCTGGTCTCACCAGTGTAGAGAACTGGCTTCTCTTTCTTAAAAGTACTCTTTGCCTCCCTCAACATATTGAGGAGCTCTGGGAGAGTCATCTCAAGCTTGTTCATATTAAAATTCATTATGAACTGTGAAAAGGAATCTGGTAGGGACTGAAGCACAATGTCCACACACAAGTTATCCTCTAGGACCATTCCTAGACCTGTGAGTTTCTCTATCCACTCAATAATCTTTAGGACATGGTTCTGAACCGATGTCCCCTCAGTCATCCTAGCGCGGAAAAGGCTCTTGGATATCTCATATCGTTGAGTCCTTCCCTGTTCCTCAAATAATTTGCAGACATGTAGGAGAATGGATCTGGCATCCATCTTTTCATGTTGTCTCTGTAACTCTTGAGTCATAGAGCCCAACATATAGCACTGAGCAAGAGTGGAGTCATCAATGTACTTCACGTAGCGAGCGATCTCATCCTCGCTTGCCCCTTCTTCGGGCGTAGGTATCATTGTATCAAGGACGTACACGATTTTCTCCACTGTGAGAACAATTCTCAAGTTATGGAGCCAATCTGTATAATTTGGACCAGTGAGGCGGTTGACATCAAGTATGCCACGTAAGGGATTTGAAAGCGACATTTTCTGAAAATAAAGATGTAGCAGAAATGAATAACATGCAGATTTTGCAAGAAATAAACTATCAAGATATGGACTTCTATCTTAATATGCTCCCACTATTTTACTATCGAGTCATGCGACACCCTCAGCACGTAAAACGGAAGTCTCCGGCAGACTTCTAGTGGGGATCAGGATCTAATCAGCGTCTTAGTGTAACCTCGAGGGACTCGACCAATCACACTAAGCCTAAAAAGTAGGCAACTCTTACCGATCACAACTCCTTGTGATTCCCGTCCTGTTCGGCCTCCGAATCACCATGGCCTCGAGGGACTCGACCAACCATGATAATCGGTTAAGTCAACACATTCGTTACAAGATGAGTCTGATTTGATGATATACCCTCGAGGGACTTGACCTAGCATACCATGCCCTCAGGTCACCGATGACATCTCTATGTCGTAAGCAAGATAGTGAATCGCGATATAGGTGAGTCTCGAGGGACTCGACCAACTCAACCAACTCAACCTACACCGGGAATCGGTTCCTACTCATAACGATGGAAGGCCACGTGGGTCAATCTAATTGCCTCACGTTTACCGACTTAATATTATCGAGAGATGTTTCTATGATTTGGTCTCCTAATATGACATGTCATACATATACATATTTAATATATATCTACATCGCATGCAAATATATATACATATCTAGTATGTGTAAAAGCAATCACACCAGATGATCATTGACCACAACCTAATATGATTAGGCCCGAGTCAATAGGCCTAATCACTCACATCAAGATCTATGTGTGCAACGGTGCATCTCCATGCCCTGTGATCGTCCATCTCGTCCTCGTCGGTTCCGTCGACATCTTGATGCATCTCCATGCATCACGATCGTCCGTCTCGTGGGTCCCGCTATCGCATCCACGCTCCCGCTGCGCCTCCTCGTGTGATTACAACTTAATCATAGGCACGCATGCCCGACAATAAACGAGAAATATAATGGAGGTTCGCAGACCTCAATAATAATAATCACAAGTACACACATCACACGGTCCATGATCATCCGTCCACAAATCATACATCACATGTATAAATAATCATCATCATGTAGGACTACTAGATAATAATAAAAATAATAATCAACTAAACCTTTTAATTAATTAATATTTTCTGAAATCAGGGACATGTAGGGAATTTCTCAATTCCTAAGGGTATTTTCGTAATTTGGACAAAAGGCAGAAACTAGAATTTCTCAAATTCCGAGGGGCAAAACTGTCTTTTGCCCAGAAAACCCTCATACCCTCTTTCTGCTGCCGCCGCCACCTTGCTGGCGGCGGCCTGTGCGGCGGGGCGAGGGCGCTGCCCTCGCCCCTGTGGGGGGTTTTCGCCCGCGGGGGCAGCGGCGGCAGGCGTCGCGCGTCGCTGCCCTGCGGCGGCAGGCGCCGCTTCCTTTCGGCGACAGACGCCGCTGCCCTGCGGCGCCTCTGCCCGTGGGTTAACGTCAAAATTCTTCCTAAACACAATACACGCAGTTCAAAACCAATCATTCGCACGAACAACCTGGCTCTGATACCACTATTGGGAAATCATTGGGGGCGACATCATATGCGCAGTGGAAGAACAAGAAAACAAAATCCCCGATTCCCAAAAGGATGTTCGTCGTCGTGCGAATATTGGTGCGCAAAAATCCGCAAAACACAAAACTGCGTATAGAGATTGTGTTACCTAGGGAGATCGTATATCCCTGTTTCCTTGCAGATACTTAGAAGAGGGTGAAGGAGGTCAAGCGTCCTCCTCTCTAGCGGTGATCCACACAGCAGGGTTGCAACGACGCTCCTCAAATCTCCAGGCCTACTCTGAGGTGGAGAGGGAGAGGAGAATAGGAAAGGCAAGCAAAGACTCTAGCCTATGAGGCTGTGAATCCCTCCTATTTATAGAGATCTCGTGTCAAACCCTAATGGGTCCTTCCCTAGTGGGTATTGGATCTGCATCCAATAAGGCAAGGGCTCCGTCGGATATCTCATATCCGAACCTCTACTCATCGCAATGCCTACCATATGTGTGTGACCCTCTAGGCCCAATATCGAGCTGGCCATGAGTCATACCTGTTAGAACTCCTTCTAACTCAGTGAATTTTTATCTCTGAAATAATTCACTCGACTCATCGACTACGGACGTACTAGGCCACTACGCCGTAGTCCCCAGACGATACAGGGGAATCCAATCCATTGGACCTGTCTGTCCTCAGTTACCATGTACCTATAGTCCCTCATCCATCTAATATCTCAGAGACCGTATATCGAGCATGGTGTTGTCAGACCCATACGGTTTCTACTCAAGTCTCGCTCTAATCGGATTCTCCCGGAGAACTCTTTCTCTCTCAACCCGAATGACCCTGGCCAGGGATTTGTCTGAGTAAGAACACATGGGATATTCCTCTCATGACGCCGAGAGTGGATGATCCTCTGTCGACACTCAATAGCCCTCGTAAGGTCGACTACCACTCCCAATGACCAGCTGTACTAGATCTGGGGACAGCCAAACCTATAAGTCTGATATCAAAGAGTGGAGCACTCATACAGGACATCCTTGGTGTCTCAAGTCTAAGGACCAGATACACCACTAGGACTACGGAATCGCTGTATAACAATAAGGCATCATCAACCATCCAGCATTCCGTAAGCGGATCAATCAGTGAACTCATTCTCCAATGAGCACCTGTACTGTATCCCCAGTGTCCCTACACGAGCAGCTATGAGACCAGTTGCATCCATCATATGGACGGGTATACAGCACACCAGTCTATCCGGTTATCACGATGTCCCTCTCGAGTAACCTATGACCGGGATTATTTAGGATATGTGTTTAAAGGTGAATCGATCTCATTATCGTGATCTCATCACGATCCGATTCCCATTGCATAAATCCAAGGACATCACAATATATATATGCATTTATGCAATAGTTATAAAGTGATATACGCCAAAATATAATAAGCAAAAAGATTCTGTATCAAGTCACACGTGCCATCACTCACGTGATTGGCTTGCTGGGCACCTATGACTAGCACTTTAGTAGTAGGTCGTCGTCATCGAGTCACGATCCGTCGATCAATAATGGCACTTGGCTGGGTCTGGAGTTCTCCTTGGATAGTCATATTTGGTGAGTGACGTTAGGTTGTCTCCAAGCACCTATTTACAACAATTGTCTGGCCGTTGATTTATGGGTGATATGCCATACTTCTTTTCAATTTAGTACCCTGCATATGGAATAACTTTGTCCAAAATCTGCTCGTGAAGATGCAAGTAGAATTTATCATAAGAACAATGCGTCCCTTATAGTGTAATTCTTTTGAGTCCCAATGGTAATGTGCCATGGAGCTTGGTGCTTCCTCCAATTTTTTTATAATTTTACTAGTCTCTGAATCTTCCTGCTATTCCATCTTAATATCCTCAAGGAAGTCGCTGGTCGAAAGTGAAATGGCCGAAACTTCAGCTTGCTCAAGTAGCTGCGAAAGCGCATCTGCAAGAACATTCTCTTTCCCCTTTTTGTAAGTTATTTTATAATCAAATCCAAGAAGTTTTGTTACCCATTTTTGCTGCTCAAGGGATGATATCTTTCGCTCCAAAAAGTACTTGAGGCTTTTATGGTCGGTTTTAATTTGAAATCGTCGACCAATCAAGTAGGGTCTCCACCTCGTTGCTGCGCGCACAATGGTGAACATCTCCTTATCATATGTTGACTTATTTTGATGGG
Organism: Musa acuminata AAA Group; assembly: GCF_036884655.1. Lineage (NCBI taxonomy): Eukaryota > Viridiplantae > Streptophyta > Magnoliopsida > Zingiberales > Musaceae > Musa > Musa acuminata. The sequence continues at coordinate 31,267,519 of NC_088338.1, read as the reverse complement.
AGGGAGATAATGCCTTGCTAGTGTATGCGAGTGGTCAACCATCTTGCATTAGAATGGCTCCAATTCCGACTCCAGATGCATCAGCCTCAATAATGAAGGGTCGGTTGAAATCCGGTAGTGTTAGCACCAGCGTCGTCGTCATGGCTGCCTTAAGTTTGTCGAAGGCAGCGGAGGCTTTGTCTAACAATTAGAAGATATATTTTTTCAGTAAGAAAGTAAGTGGTGCATTGATCTTTCCATAGTTTTTCATGAACTTATGATAGTAGCCTGTAAAACCTAGAAAGCCATATAGCAATTTTATGTTCCTCGGGGTAGGCCAGTTTTGCATTGCTTCAATTTTGAAGGGGTCCACTGTCACACCTTCCTCTGATATGATATGCCCAAGATATTCCACCTTCTATTGAAGAAAGCAAAAATTCGTAGTGGTTGTTGTGTGTTCAAAAGGTGGTTTTCGGCATGTCTTCTTCGCACACTCATATTTGATGATACCCGGATCAAAGGTCCAGCTTTGTGAAGATTTGTGCTCCCTTTAATATAGCAATTCATCTGCTCTTGGAATAAGGTATTTGTCCTTGATGGTTATGCCATTGAGAGCTCGGTAATCAACGTATATTCGCCATGTTCCATCCTGCTTGCGTACAAGTAGCACCGGTGAAGAGTAGAAGTTGCAAATTGGCCGAATAACTCCTGTTTCGAGCATCTCTTTTACAATTCTTTCTATTTCATCCTTCTGGAGATATAGATATTGATATGGCCGAGTATTTGCTGGAGGTTTGCCTGAAAGAATCATTATATAATGATCATACCGACGGGTAAGAGGTAGGTTGTACGGTTCGTCAAATATATCTAAAAATTCAGCAAGCAAAGGAAGTAGGTTCGGATCTTCAAATTCTATTGACTCTCCCTTAGTTTGCTGCTCAAGTTGTACTAAAAATCTGCTGCATGCTTTATGCAAAACCTTCTCCATTTGTTGTGTGCAAATCGTCGTTACGTCGCCCCCACGTTTCCCGTTCAGTATCACCTGTTTCTCCTTACTGTAAAATTTAATAATTAGTTGCATAAAATTCTAAGAAATATCACCTAATGTCATAAACCATTTAATTATGAGCATGGCCTTATGATCATCAAGAGGGAGAAAGAAGAACTATGCAATTATCTCTTGGAAAGGCCTCATGATCAGCAATAGTTTCACTTGCGGGCGCCTACAATCATACTTCAAAATCCATCCATCGGTGACCTTAACGTCAAACCTGTTGCAATTCTCGATAGGTAAGGCCATCTGGATAGTAACCTTACTATTTAGAAAGTTATTAGTACTACCCGTGTCGATGAGAACAGTGATCAGTTGTTGTTTGAGAAGGCCTCCAACTTTCATCGTTTGCGGGTTTGAGTAGCCGGCTAGTGTATGTACCGTAACTTCGGTCGGTTGTGGCTCTTCTTCTGCATCTTCTTCTTCATGTTCAAGGCTCTCTTCTGGATGTTCAATGACTTCTTCTATTGGTTCAATCATAAGAAGTCTCCCTTTACTATAGCGATGCTCATGGCTCCACGGCTCGTCACAATGCCAACATAACCCCTTCGCATATCGCTCCCGAAGCTCTTCTCTTGTTAACCTCTTTGGTGTAGAGACTTGGTCGATAGTAGGGGGGGCTGAGGGTTTCAATATTACTGGTTGAGGAGTGACCCTAGTCCTCTGAGCTTCATGGTTCAATTGCTCCTCTTGATGTCGTGCGAAAGAGATGGCTGCCATAAGCGTATATGGTTGTCGCGATTTAACTTCTCCTCGGATCTCCAGCTTCAAGCCCTTATTGAAGGTCCTCAATAGCTGTTTTTGAGACCAATCATGAGTTTGATTAGATTACCTTTCAAACCTGGTTTGGTACTCCTGAATGGTAGAGGTTTGTCGGATCTTTGTTAGTTGTCCGTCAATATTCTCGTAATCGGTTGGTTTGAAGCGGATCAGCAGTCCTTCTTTGAATTATCACCATGAAAGGACTCCATAAGTATGTTCAAACTAGTCAAACCACTGTATAGTATCCCCTTCAAGATGTATAGCTGCAATTTTCAGCATAGATGCATCCGCGGTTTTATGGTACCAAAAATATCGCTCCGCGCGTGAGATCCAACCAATCGGGTCTCCTTCTTCCCATCTAGGGAAGTCCACTCTCATGCATGGATACTTAGGGTTGGTCATAGAGCTTCCCCTCTCTTGGAAGTCATAACTTTGGGCTTAGTGCGATTGGGCAAAGCTCTCACCTTGATGTGATTTCTTCGGGCTTAGTGGTCGGCCCAATATGAGTTCGGTAAAGAGCGTCCGAATCTTATCCTCCATTCGCGCCTCGAAGGCTTCGAATTTAGCATTGATTACCTCCTCAAATGTCATAGTATATGCCGCCAAATCTGTGATGTTAAGATCTCTCTTTTGTTGTCGAGTTAAAGGCATGTATTGGTTGAGAGAGGTGATGGTCGAAAGGGTTGGTAGATTGGTGGATGTAGGCTACGGTTTAGGCTTGTTTTGTGGCTATTTTGGGTGCAGTTTGAGGGTGTGGTTTGGTGGAGTTTTAGGGCTGTAGATGAAAGTTTTGGATCTGTGGTAGATGGTAGCAAAGGTTTGATAGAAATAAATGGAAGTTACAGCAAGTATGTGCTGTCTTCTAAGAGTAGAATTGTCGTCGAAGAAACAACGGTTTCTCGACGTAATTTCCACCAAAAACTTGAGAGAATTGAGGAGGAAATTGATAGAAAAATCATAGTTTATATGACAGCAAGGATATCTAATTTAATCAAGAAAATTTTGGCAGTATAACAGCAAGGAAATTGGTGCCAGTTGCGATTGCAGAATTCTCGTCGAGAAATTTCAGCGGGTTACAACGAAAATTTGCAGCAACACAAAATCGTTTTTAGAGATGATTTTCTTATTAGATTAATCTTAGATGGAAGCCAAGATTATCTATAAAGTGTATAAGAAATTTCATTCAAAAAATATTACAAATAGATGGGTTAAGGCAACAATATGCGGCTGAAATTTTCTGCAGCACAGATTTTTAAGTATAGCAGATTGGACGTAAAAGATCAGTGGTTTATATTGAGAATTTTTTGACAAAACCAAAGGAAATATGCTGTTAGTAAATGTCAAAGATGTCATAAAAAATTTGTAGAGATTTGGATAGAAAAAACACAGTAGTAAGATCAAATAGACGATGCTATACGGTTGGAATTCTGCAATGTATCTTTCGTTGTAGAGATGAAAACTTTATGACGAAAAGTTTATGCAGCAATATAGGAATAATTTTTTTGGGATTTTCAAATAAGGATAACTAAATTGCAGTAGCAGTATGGTAGAAAACCAGAACTTGTTGCAATTCACGGGGAGATCAAAGGATGATCCGTGGTGGTGGAGATGACGGCGGAATTTGGTAACGATCTTTTAAGTAATTGTGGGAATTACTTTGGGCGGTTGTGGAGGGTTGATGGATGGCTGTGGAAGGGCATCAAGACACCAAGAATGCTGCTCTGATACCAGGTGTTAGAACCCTTGCAGATTCTAAATTTGGGGTTGATCTCTTTAGGGGATCAGCCTCCTTGGAACTCTATTGGGGTTCCTCCCTCCAAGTTGCTGCTCAAAGGGTGCAGAAAAGATTCATCTATTGCTTATCAAAAGAGGAGGAATACATGGTTATTTATAAGGTTTCTAAACCCTAACTCTTAATAGGACGCCTACTCAAGACTCCTACTTCTAACCAACTCCTAACAGGACTTCTACTCAAGACTCCTATTCCTTTACAACTCCTAATTCATCTCTAAGAAACAACCTCCTAACCCTAACCGGCCTCTTCACCTCTTAAATAGGGGTCGGCTTAGGTAGGTTTTACATGAATGTCTCTCTCAATTAGGACTCTCCTAGCTAGAGTCCTAACACTCCCAAACTAGATGGTGTTACCGCCGGTAGTGAATGCTGCCAGCAGTGGTATCGCCCAGTATCAAATCAACGGTTGTAGTACCGCCCAGTAATAGTGGTGGTACCGCCAGTACCTTGGATTCCAGGGATGTGATACTTTTTAGCTCCAATTTTGAAGCCATTGGGGTCTATAAAAACCCCACCCTTTCCTACATGAAAGGGCACGAAAGTATTGGCATAATCTTGAATTCTTGAGTCATAAAAATATTGTAAAAGTTAGAGTTATCCTCCTTCCGTTAGGATCGGAGCGATACTAAGAGGGGGGGGGGGGTGAATTAGTGCAATGGATTAAAACTTGTAAGTTTGAAAATGATTTCGTAAAATGCAAGGAGATTTCGCTTTGATTGTAACTTGAGTAAAGTAAAAACTGGAAACTTGCTATTGTGTAGATAACGATTGCAGAAAAGTAAGTACTCACACATTCAATGAACACGCCAATTTAAAGTGGTTCGATCAAATGACCTACATCCACTTGCAAAGCCTTCTTCAATGAGGCTCCCAACTTCCACTAGCAAATCTCTTTGAAGGGGAAGGACAAATACCCCTCTTACAACCTTTTACAAGTGATTCACACTCTTACAATTTTTGAAGAGGAAGACGGAGGTGAACACTCAAGCAATTTAAGACAAGACTCGCTAAAGACTTTTCTAAGACCTTTATCTCAATCTATTTCTTTCACAAAAGTTGTAATCTCGGCTGAGAATTGAGGGGTATTTATAGGCCCCAAGAGGATTCAAATTTGGGCTCCAAATTTTGAATTCTCTTGGGTTTCCGAGGCTGGCGATGCCACCGCCTGTTAGTGTCTGACACTGATAGTGTACTGGCGGTGCCACCGCTCGACCTCTCGGGTGTTGGCCGGTGCCACCGCTCAGTCCAGCAGTGCCACCGCTCAATTCTCGGGTTCTGGGCGGTGCCACCGCCTATACTATTTCAGCTCACTGGTTGGGCTCCAAACTTGGCCCAAACCAGTCCGAACTCAGGTCCAATTGGCCCCTACTTGGGTTATAGGATTAACACCTAATCCTAACCCTAATTAACGTGCTAACTACGAATTTAAAGACATTTCCTAAGCTATTACAAAGTCCGCAAGTCAAGACTTCTTCCGACGAGCTTCCGACGAACTTCCGGCGGTCTTCCGATAAACTCTCAAAAACCATTCTACGGACTCTCGGCAAGCTCCTAGACTTCACGATTTGATCTTGGCGAGTTCCGACGAGCTTCTTTGGCAAGCTACAATCTTTCTCGGTGAGCTCCGCGAACTTTCGACGTACCTTCCGGTGAGCTTCCGAAAACCCTTCGGCAAGCTCCCTACTGATTCTCGGCTAGTTTCAGCAACATTCCCGATGAATCTTCAAACTCTCAAACGTCCATCGAACTTGACTCCGGTATCCTTGCTTTATGTTTTTAGGCTATCGTAGTTAATCCTGCACACTTAACTTCAATAATATGGATTAGATCAATTAACCCATCAATTGATTTCATCATCAAAATCCGAGATTCAACACCTTCATCTCTTAGCCTTGTAACCATGCAAGAAATAGGTGGGAGACTTGTAAGGGTTATCCCCTAAACTTGAGAAAAGGAGAAAGCATTGTAAATAGGTGTTCGGTCTTCACCTATTTAAGGAAGGCTTTTAGTGGACGCTGGTGACCTCGTCGGAGGAGGAATCCGAAAGTGGATGTAGGTCACATTAACCAAACCACTCTAAATTCTGGTTTGCTTTTCATTTGTGCAATTTATATTACTACAAACCTCCTTAATCTTCTCTTGCACTTTTACGAAAGCTTTCAAGTTCAACTTCTCTTTGAAACAGATTGGATCGAAACCATTTTCGTCGGAATTAGTTTTAGTCGAAACAAACATTTTTCTGAAATCGCGAAAGTTTTTAGCTGCACTAATTCACCCCCCTCTCTTAGTGCTACTCTTGATCCTAACACCATTAATCTAAGAGGTTTGGGTAGTTGGATGGAGATCTAGTACCTAATAGGGCAGCATCCATTTGGGTTAAGTTGACAAGGGGCCTTGATAAATAGGAGGGAACCAAAGGGCCATAGGCTATACCCCTTTTCGCTTCCAACTCCTATTCTCCTCTCCCCCTCTCCTTCTTAACCTATAGCCCCTATTTGGGGCATATGGACAGTAAGAAGGGCTGGCCCCTTCTTGATTGTGTAGTGTGCGCAGCGAGGAAATTTGAGCAATGATTTGAGGAGAGTCTTCTCAGCCCCTACCATGTGGATTACCGCTAGAGATAAGGATAATTGATCTCCTTCATCCTCTCCCATAGATATGTAGGAATTCAGGGATATATGATATTTTCCTAGGTAACACAATCTTCTTATACGTGTAGTTTTTCGGTTTCATGGATTTTTACGCATCAATTTTCGTACGACAACAAGAGACTATTTTTCTATTAAAATCTAGGATATTTGTTTATGTTCTTCCACTGTGCATATAATACCCTTGAGACTTAATGGTTGTCCCTCCTTCTAGTGCTAAATTGTTATGGTTGATTTTATGTTACTCGAGCCAAAAGCCTACTTGGATTCAATTTGGTTCTTTCTTGAGTTGGTCTTTGAAAAATCTATTAAGCTAGACATCCAATCCCTACTAAACTAAGTCAAAGATAATTTTAATAACACCCCTTCTGTTAGGAATGAGTCGGCACTAAGAAGAGGGGAGTGGGGGGGGTGGTGAATTAGTGCAGCGAATAAAATCACTAGTTTGAAAAATCTTCATTTCGATTAAACCTGATTCCGATGAAAACTATTTCGTAAAGATATTAACTTGAAAGATTATGGGAGCATAGTGGAAGCAGTAAGCAAGTAAGGTAGTTTGCAGTAAAGATAAATTGCAAGAATGGAAATGCAAACCAAGTTTTGTAGTGGTTCAGTCGTCGTGACCTACATCCACTCTGCCGATTCCTCTTCCGTCGAGGCCAACAATATTTACTAACGATCTTCCTTCAATGGACGAAGATCAACTACCCTTACAACTCAATTCTCATTTTGACAGGTTCAGGAGAGAACCTTTACAACCCCTTCACTCCTCTCTTAAACAAGACTAACACTTAGAGTTTGAGAGGAGTTCACACAAGATTACAACAGCATTTTCTTTTCTTTTTGCTCTCAGTTGTGTTTTTGTTAACCAGGGATGAGAGGGGTATTTATAGGCTTTAAGTGGATTCAAACTTGGAGCCTAAAAGTGTCTCATCCCGGGTTTTTAGGGTCCTGGCAGTACCATCGCCTTCAGCACCACCGCCTAGTCTGGCCGGTACCACTACCTGACAAAGCTTGGAGACTAAGTTCTAGCGGTACCAGTGCTTGACAAGGGTGGTACCATCGCCAGGCAGCATTTTCTACAAGCGGTACCACCGCCTAGACCACCTAGAAGATCGAGTCACCAAGTGGTGCCACCGCCGGCCTTAACTTCAGGTGCTGAATAGGTTGTTCAACCGACCCAATTCAACCCTGTTAAGGGCCCAATTGGCCCCTAACTGAGTTAGTGGGATTATCTCCCAATCCTAACTCAACTTAGGGTCTAACTACGATAATTTAAGATATTAACTAAATAGTCTTGGTCCGATATGTCATTTGTTCTTCCAGCGAGCTTCCAGTGATCTTCTGGCAAACTTTCGACAATCTCTCGGCAATGTGTTAGGATCAAGAGTGACATTAAGAGGGGGGGTGATTTAGTGTAGCAAAAAACTTTCCCAATTTCAGAAAAATATTCGTTTCAATTAAAATTGATTCCGACGATCGATTTAATCCATTTTGGAGAGAATATGAACTTGAAAGCTTTCGTCAAAGTGCAAGAGAGGATTAGGGAGATTTGCAGTAATGTAAATTGCACAAATGAAAAGCAAACCAGAATTTAGAGTGGTTCGGTCAATGTGACCTACATCCACTTTCGGATTCCTCCTCCGACGAGGTCTCCGGCGTCCACTAAAGGCCTTCCTTCAATAGACGAAGGCCAACCACCTTTTACAGCTCTTTCTCCTTTTGTTGGGTTTAGGAGATAACCCTTACAAGTCTCACTCCTCTTTCTTGGATGGTTACAAGGCTAAGAGATGAAGGAGGAGAACTCTTCACTTTTACAATACTTTAAGACTCAAGAACTCAAGATTATGCCAATAGCTTTCATGCCCATTCATGTAGAAAAAGATGAGGTTTTTATAGACCCCAATGGTTTCAAAATGGTAGCCAAAAAGTGTCTCATCCTAGATTTTCGGGGTACTGGCGGTACCATCACCATTATTGGGTAGTACCACCGCTTGACATCTGACACTAGGCGGTACCACCGCCCAGTCTAGGCGGTACCACCGCTTGATAGAGCTTAGAGACCGAGCTCTGGCGATACCACCGCTAGCAACATTAATTACCAGCGGTACCACTGCCCAGTAATCATGGGGCACTGCTATTCAGGCGATGCCACCGTTGGCCATGTTTTCAGGGGTTGAATTGGCTACTCAATTTGGCCCAATTCAGCCCTGTGAAGGGCCCAATTGGCCCCTGATTAAGATAGTAGGATTACATCCTAATCCTAATTTAATTTATACTCTAACTATAATAATTAAGACATAATTACAGCACTTCTTGTTCCGGTGCGTCAATTACTCTTCCAGCGAGCTTCTGGCGTATTTCTAGCGAACATTCGACGAACTCTCGACAATGGTCTAGTGGACTCCCGGCAAGCTCCTAAACTTTATGATGATCTTCTTGGCAAGTTCTGACGAGCTTCTTTGGCAAGTTCCTGGACTTCTCGGTTGGTTCCGGTAGAACTTTCGACGAATATCCGGATTTCCGACAAACTCTTGAACTCCCAATGAGATCTCGATCTTGACTCCGGCACAACACCTACTTTATGTCTTACTGCTATCCTAGTTAATCCTGCACACTTTTATCAACATATAGATTAGATCAAACAAATTACATTTGACTTCATCATCAAAATCCGAGATTCAACAATCTCTCCCTTTTTTATGATGACAATCAATTGATGACGGAGTTAACCTTAACTTCCCCTATCTATATGCCATACTTGAGAAAAGATATTCTTGAATTCAAGGGATTTGAATTCAAGAAACAAACTGATATGATAAGTTTATTAGACTTATCAACATGCACGTCATGATTCCTATCATGATCTAACATTCTCAAGATACGATGCCCAGTATGATGTCAAGTCATGACATCCATTTTCAAGTATAATATTTCAAATGTGAAAGATGACGAAGATAGCAATTCATCATTCTATGGTAAGATATCCATTGTAAAATAGTAAGTTAAGCTTTAGATATCTTACCATAATGAAAGAAATTTATCAAGCAAACATTTCAAGTATATATTATGAAATATATTGCATATATTTATCATAAATTTACCACATTTTGTTATTATTTCTCCTCCTTTGTCATCAACAAAAAGAAGAATAATTCAATAATGCAAGTGTGGTAAAAAAAAAAAAATTCAAGCAAGTTTTACATTCAAAAGTTCTCAACATTAAATGTTATCAACATTAAAGCGATATATTCCATCAACTTCTCCCCCTTTGTCATCACATTTTCTATGAAGAAGAAAAAAGAAGATAAGGAGGGAATCCATTAAGAACTAAATTTGTGAAATGATTTGAATCAAGTCAAAAACGATAAATAAGTTTTCGTTAAAATATGCTTTCATTTTGACAAAGAGAAGGGATTCAGGAAAAGGATCAAGATATCCATATGAAATCAAATCCCCAATCTTGCAAATAATTATTATACACAAAAATTCATCTTTCAAGGATTAAAATATCCATTGGAATTCCTTCATTTTTTATGAGAAGAATAAGGAAGAATTCATGGGAGAGGAGTATCACATGAAGGAGAAATTCACGAATAAAACTTCATAGTGGGAAGAGCATTACAACAAATCTATTTCCCATTAAAAATTCATAAGAGTGAAATTCATGAGAGATGCATTTTTCAATGACTTTCATGTATCAAATATCAAGATATGTATAAATACTTCATGCATTTATAAATTATTTTGTCATAGCCTTTCATCACTACTTGCATGAGGTAATATCTTTAGTGCTTGTAGCACTCAAAAGTTTAGAATCCGATATTGCATCATGTATGATTAAAACTTTTCAATATTCAATAGAGATCATAATCATCATAGAAATTTTCAGCATCAAAGTAAACACGATATTGCATCATTGTATGATAACATGCTCATCATTTAAAGAGATCACAATATCATAGAAATTTTTAACATCAAAGCACAGAATTCCAATATGAAAGTAAACAACATTTTAAGTTTACAACATCAAGGTAAATAATTTTTAGCATCAAAGCACAGAATTCCAACATCAAAGGAAACATTTTATTATCGTGAAGCACATAACCTTATTTACATCATCATGTAAAATTCGCATCATAAGAGGAGAAGATTTAAGTGGGTGATCCAAAGAATCAAGAAAGTCCGAAAATGAAATTTAACAAATTCATGCATTTGGACAAATTAACATTCCTAATTCTCTTTAATAAAATCAAATTATTCTTCACTAAAAAGGTTTGTAAAAATATTGGCTAATTGATGTTTCGTATCAATAAACTCTAAGGTTACATCATGATTATTAACATGATCTCGTATAAAGTGATGCCTAATATATGTTTAGTTCTAGAGTGTTGAATGAGATTTTTTGTTAAACATATTACACTTGTGTTGTCACATTTTATGGGAATGTTTTTAAGATGAATCTTATAATCCTTTAAAGTGTTTTTCATCCACACAACTTATGCACAATATGCACTAGTTGCAATGTACTCAGCTTCGGTTGTAGATAGTGCAACCTAGTTTTGTTTCTTGGAAGACCAAGAAACAAGTGCATGTCCTAAAAATTGACATGTTCCAGATGTGCTTTTTCTATCTAATCTACACCTAAAAAAATCCGCATTAGCATAAGCAATTAGTTCAAAGTTCTCAGATTTTGGATACCATAATCCTAGATTTGTGGTTCCTTTAAGATATCTAAGTATTCTCTTAACTACTTTAAGATGAGATATCTTAGGATTAGATTGAAACCTAGTACAAAGTCCTATACTAAATATGATATCCGGTTTAGTTGCGGTGAGGTATAGTTAACTTCCTATCATACCCCTATAAGCTTTTTGATCAAAGGTTTCTCCACTTTCATTAATGTCTAACTTAGTGGAGGTGCTCATAGGAGTGTTGATAGCCTTTGAGCTATCCATGTTAAACCTTTTTAGCAAATCTAAAGCATATTTTATTTGACTAAGAAAAATATCATTACTTAGTTGTTTTATTTGTAAGCCTAAAAAGAAGGTTAGTTCCCCATTAGGCTCATCTCAAATTCAAGACTCATACTTTTAGCAAATGATTCACATAGAGATTCATTCGTGGAATCGAAAATAATATCATCAACATAAATTTGAATAATAAGAAAATTATTTTTAAATTTTTTGATAAACAATGTAGTATTAACTTTGCCTTTAGAGAAATTATTTAGAATAAGAAAAGAGCTAAGTCTCTCATACCAAGCCCTTGGTGCTTGATTTAAACCATAAAGAGCTGTAGTCAATCTAAACACATGATTAGGGAGATTATCATTCTCAAATTCGGGAGGTTATTTAACATAAACTTCTTCGGAAATAAAGTCATTAAGAAAAGCACTTTTGACATCAATTTGAAACAACTTAAAATTATTACTACTAGCATAGGCAAGGAGCATCCTTATGTCTTCTAATCGTGCCATACCTTCTTCTTGGTTAAAACCTTTGGTCACTAATCTAGCATTGTTTCTAACCATGATACCAAGTTCATCTTGCTTATTTCTAAAGACTCATTTAGTATCGATAACTAAATGGTCGTTTGGCCTCGGAATAAGCTTCCACACCTCATTTCTCTCAAATTGATTTAACTCATCTTGCATTGCGATGACCCATGAATCATCTTTCAAGGCCTCGTCAATGCATTTAGATTCAATTTGGGAGAGAAAAGCAGCGTTTGCATAAAAATTCTTAAGAGAGAAATTAGTTTGAACTATTAGGATCAAGAGCACTAAGAGGAGGGGGTGAATTAGTGCAGCGGAAAACTTTCGACGATTAAAACTGTGTTTGTACGTTGAAAGCCGATTCCGACGTAAAAGTCGTTTCATGTAGATAATAACTTTGAAAGCTTATGGAAACGTATTTGAAGTAAAGTAAGGAAGGCAGTTTGCAGTTAAGATAGAAATCAAAATGTAAGCATAAACTGAAATATGATGTTCATACGATAAAACCTATTTCCATCTTAATGCCGATTCGAAAAATACTTAACTATGAAACACGTTCGTAAATGAGCATAAGGCAGTAAGCTATTGAGGAGGTTTGCAATAAAGATAAGATGCTCAAAGTAAATGCAAACCAAGATTTAGAGTGGTTCGGTCAATCTTGACCTACATCCACTTTTGGCTTCCTCCACCAATGAGGTCACCGACGTCCACTAGAGGCCTTCCTTCAATAGGCGAAGGCCAACCACCCTTTTACAATTTCACTCCTTTTAACGGGTTTAGGAGACAACCCATACAAACTTTTCTCTCCTCTCTTGAAAGATCAAAACTTGGAAGAAAAGAGGGAGGAGAACTTCTAGACTTTACAACACTTTTGAGCTCTAAAATCACAGAGTAAGATCAAGCTTTTGGTACCCTTTCATGTAGGAAAGGGTGGGGTATACATAGGCCCCAAACTAGTTTGAATTTGGAGCTCAAAAATATCTTTTCCTGGATTTTCAAGTCCTGGCGGTACCACCTCCTGACTGGGGTGGTACAACCACCTGGTAGCTCGGAGACTAAGCCTCTGGGTGGTGCCACCACCTGACAGGGGTGGTTGCACCACCTAGTCTCGCTCGGAGACTAAGCCCAAGCGGTGCCAATGCCTGACTAGGGCGGTTGCACCACTTGGCAAAGCTTGGAGACTGAGCACAAGCGGTTCCACCGCTTGTCAGGGGTGGTTGCACTACCCAATCTGGCTCGGAGACTGAGCCCTAGGCGATGTTACCGTCGACCCAGGCGGTGCCACCGTTGGCTAAGAAATTTGGGTCCGAATGTGCTGATCCATTCGGCCCAATTTGAGTCTATCAAGGGCCCAATTACCCCAAGATTAAGTTAATGGGATCACCTCTCATTTCTAATTTAATCTAATGCTAACTATGACATTTCTTAAGACATTTACTATAACTTGCTCCGGTGCGTCAATCGCTTCTTCCGGCGAGCTTCCGGCGAACTTCCGGCGAACATCCGACAAACCTTCGACGATGCTCCGGCGGACTTCCGACACACTCTTGGACTTGCGATGATCCACTTGGCTAGTTCCGACGAGCTTCTTTGGCAAGCTCCTGGACTTCTCGGATTTGTTCCCGCAGAACCTCCGACGATCGTCTGGACTTCCGTCGAACTCTCGAACCCCCAACGCGATCATGGTCTTGACTCCGGTGCAACTCCTGTTGCATATCCTTCTTCCATCGTAGTTAATCTTGCACATGTAAAATAAAACTTCGATCGAGACAATTAATCCTAAGCAATTAACTAAGTTGTTCGGCATGTCATTGGTCCCTCGACGCTTCGTCCGATTATTCGGCGCATCGTCCTCTCCTGCGGCCTATTGCCCAATCGGCCAGTTGACTCCACAACTCTGATATCCTTGGCACAATACCCGCTCTTCTTGGCCCGATGCCCGAGTCCATGGCCCGAAGCCTTCTATTGATACGTCGACCGATCCACCGGCCTGACGTCCGATCTTTTGACATGTTCCTCCGGCACAACATGATTTTCTTGCTTTAATTGTCTCATCCTGATCAAAGCATCCCGCATCACTCAAAATACAGATTAAATCATAAACATATATCAAGTGGTTTCATCATCAAAAAACGGGATTCAATAATCTCCCCCTTTTTGATGATGACAACCACTTTATGACAGAGTTAACCTTAACTCTCGGAGTTTAAACAAACTCCCCCTATCAATATGTCATATTGATAGAACCTTGAATTCAAACTAAATTCAAGTCATTGCAATATTCATCATGAATACTTGTAACACGTCATCATAACTTATGCATAACATCATACTTCTCCCCCTTTGTCATCAACAATAAGGAGAAGTCCAACTATTCTTGTGGTTGGAATATAAGTTTAACTCATTGCATGAAAAACATAATATCAAGTTTTATCATCATGCAGTTTTGAAGCTAGAAAATTTAGCAAGTGTTACATCATGCTTAGAACATTCAAGCTATCAAGTTTTAGATATGCATGTTTTACAGCATACAAGATAACATTTTTGGTAATGTTCAAGATAGCAAATTCTACATCATGCAAGCTAGCAATGTTACAACATTTTAGAACTTGCAAGCTAGCAATTTAGAGATGTTCAAGAAAGCAACTCTTGCTTCTTGAAATATGCAAGTTTTATAATATACATGCTAGCAAATTCAAAGATATGCAAGTTGACATATTTGCTTTTCTTGAGATAGAGGCACGATAGCACATTTTTACATTTTCTTGAGATTTCAAGCTAGCAATTCTCGGTAATGTTCAAGATAGCAATTTCTTCTCTTTTTAGAAGTGCAATTTATGCTTTCTTCTTGAATTGTGCAATTTGCTTCTTTTGAGATGGCAACTTTTTGCTTCTCTTTAGATCACAAGCTAGCAATTCTAGCAAATTTTACATCATGCAAGGTAGCAAATTTTTGTGATGTTCAAGTTGTCAAGTTCTTTTCCTTGCAATATGTAAGCTAGCAAATATTTGCTTCCTTTGCAAAGTGCATGTTTCTAAATTTTGCAAGATGATCTAATGATATTTCTCCCCCTTTGTCAATGTCAAAAAGAAGGGAAGACCCTTTGCGTCAATTTCTAAATCATGACAAAGGTAAGTAGCAATCTTATCATTATATTTTCAAATTAAAACATGTACATTTTCAAAACCATACATTTCATTTTTCATGCATGATATAAATAAATCAATCATCATTATGAGCATATCATACATGATATTCAAGCATTAAAATTTTTAAGCATTTATCAACATGTTGATCATGATATCAAACATTCATCATTTAAAGCATTCATGATATACATCATATGCAATACATCATGTATATCATTATCATAAGTATTGCTTGCATCATTATAAATTTATAAATATTTCATGCATTCATATCATCACATAAAGAATATCAAGAAGAATTAGTTGGGTGATGAGATTAACATTTCATAAATACAAGGAATTACAAAAGGATCATATCATGAAAGATTTAAACATGTGAATACCAAAAGACATGATTTCTTTTTGAAAAACCTCCTCATAAATAATCGAAAGAAAATCTTAGGAGATCGATTAAACAAAAAATCTTGATTCATAATAAAATTTCATGTATCAAATATCGAGAAATAAAGATGATGATTCATAAAAAAAACATATCACAAGTTATATTCAAGAGAAAATTCATCATTCATTTTGTCAAATCAAAATTTCTTGGGTATACATGATATCAAAACATGGTTTCAAATCTTCAACATATAACATGCATAAATTCAAAAATCGAAGGGAGAAGGGAAGAATTCAAAGATACAAAGATTTCAACCATCTCATAAACAAATGAAGGATCAAGTCATGAATCGAAAATTCCATGAATCATTTCGACAAATCTCCTTTTAAATAATCAAGATGATCATCAAGGGAAATCTCATGTTATTCCAAGAAATCAAGATCATGATTTTGATAAAACTCATCTAAAATTCAAATCACCAAAATCATTTTTATGGTTCACAAAATTCATAACATAAGTAGATTCATGATTTCATTGATAATATATTTTTTTCTTTTTTAAGTATTTCATTTTAAGTGATTGATTTCATATTAGCATGCTTTTTAATTTATGTTAAATAAAAACATGCATCAATGTTTAGGATCGAAAAATGAATTTTGTCATAAAACCATCAAGATCAATAAATTGCAAAGGTTAAGAGAATCCAAAAATGAAATTTAACACTTTCATGCATTCGGACATGGTTTTGCCATATGTTTTTCAAATACACTCATGAAAATAAAACATGCTTATCATCATGTATAACTTAAAATCTCATGCATAAAATTGTTAATCATGGTATTAAAATGTTTAATATTTCATCATTATGCATTTCTTCAAACATGATTTTATTTAATCAAAATCAAGAAATAATAATGGAAATCAACATGATACACATTATTACTTCTTAACCACATATAGCATGATTTCATATTTTCAATCAAAATCATTTTATTTGTTTATCATAAAATATGTATTTTTCATGATTATTTTCAAAATTACGAGCATGATTATATTCTTACATTTTTAATTTTTTTTAAATGTAATTTTCAAGAAAAATAATTATTCTAAAAAAAAATGCATCATGAAAAACATCAAGTAATTTCAAAATAAATTAAGGGGGTTTCGATTACCTCATCGTTGAATGTCATTAAGGCGTAGTTTCCCACCTCGCCTTTAATGATTTTCTCCTCGTCTTCGAAGGTGCTTAATTCATCCCACTTTGTGTTCTTCTTCTTGCGTTCAAAGCAAGTAGTTCCATTATTTTTGTTCTTAAATTTTAGTTTATTTAATCTTTTAAATTTCTTAGTGAGTAGTTCTTGTTCACCATCACTTGAGCTTATGCTCGAGTGAACTTCAAATGTTCTATGTCCCAAATCCTTCCTGTTTTTTGGAAGGTTATTTTGTTCATCATGTGCATTGTGTACCATTTCATATGTCATTAACGAACCAATTAGTTCTTCAAGTGGAAAAATATTTAAATCTTTTATTTCTTGTATTGTCGTTACTTTTGATTCCCAAGCTTTAGAAAGTAATCATAAAACTTTACTAACAAGTTCAAAATTCGAGAAACATTTGCCAAGAGCTTTTAAACCATTGATGACATCCGTGAAATAGGTGTACATGTCAACAATGATTTCGCTCAACTTCATTCGAAAAAGTTCGAACTCATGCATCAAAAAATTTACTTTAGAATATTTTATACTACTTGTGCCTTCATGTGTGATTTCAAGAGTGCATGCCAAATATCAAACACGGTTTCACAAACTAAAACACGATTGAACTAATTTTTATCAAGCGCACAAAAAAAGACATTCATAGCCTTTGCATTAAGAGCGAAAGTCTTCTTCTCCAATTCATTCCAATCGATCATTGGAAGAGAAGACTTCGAAAATCCATTTTCGACAAGATTCCAAAGTTCAAAATCCATTGAAATAAGGAAGATCCTCATTCGGGTCTTCCAATAGGTGTAGTCCGTCCCATTGAACATGGATGGACGTGTAATAGAGTGGCCCTTTTGGTTTCCAATGTATGCCATCTCTCTTGGGTTTTAATCCGTTTGAGAGTTCACCCCGTTCTGATACCAATTGTTAGGATCAAGAGCACTAAGATTGGGGGGGGGGGGGAATTAGTGCAACGATAAACTTTCGACGATTAAAACTGCGTTCGTACGTTGAAAGTCGATTCCGACGTAAAAGTCGTTTCATGCAGATAATAACTTTGAAAGCTTATGGAAACATATTTGAAGTAAAGTAAGGAAGGTAGTTTGCAGTTAAGATAGAAATCAGACTGTAAGCGTAAACTGAAATATGATGTTCGTACGATAAAACCGATTTCCGTTTTAACGTCGATTCGGAAAATACTTAACTATGAAACACGTTCGTAAATGAGCAGAAGGCAGTAAGCTACTGAGGAGGTTTGCAGTAAAGATAAGATGCTCAAAGTAAATGCAAGCCAAGATTTAGAGTGGTTCGGTCAATCTTGACCTACATCCACTTTTGGCTTCCTCCACCAATGAGGTCACCGACGTCCACTAGAGGCCTTCCTTCAATAGGCGAAGGCCAACCACCCTTTTACAATTTCACTCCTTTTAACGGGTTTAGGAGACAACCCTTACAAACTTTTCTCTCCTCTCTTGAAAGTTCAAAACTTGGAAGAAAAGAGGGAGGAGAACTTCTAGACTTTACAACACTTTTGAGCTCTAAAATCACAGAGTAAGATTAAGCTTTTGGTACCCTTTCATGCAGGAAAGGGTGGGGTATATATAGGCCCCAAACTAGTTTGAATTTGGAGCTCAAAAATATCTTTTCCTGGATTTTCAAGTCCGGGCGGTACCACCTCCTGATTGGGGTGGTACAACCGCTTGGTAGCTCGGAGACTGAGCCTTTGGGTGGTGCCACCGCCTGACAGGGATGGTTGCACCACCCAATCTCGCTCGAAGACTGAGCCCAAGCGGTGCCAATGCCTGACTAGGGCGGTTGCACCGCTTGGCAGAGCTTGGAGACCGAGCACAAGCGGTTCCACCGCTTGTCAGGGGCGGTTGCACCGCCCAGTCTGGTTCGGAGACTGAGCCCTAGGCGGTGTTACCGCCGACCCAAGCGGTGCCACCGTTGGCTAAGAAATCTGGGTCCGAATGTGCTGATACATTCGGCCCAATTTGAGTCTATCACGGGCCCAATTGCCCCAAGATTAAGTTAATGGGATCACCTCTCATTTCTAATTTAATCTACATGCTAGCTATGACATTTCTTAAGACATTTACTACAACTTGCTCCGGTGCGTCAATCGCTTCTTTCGGCGAGCTTCCGGCGAACATCCGGCGAACATCCGACGAACCATCGATGATGCTCCGGTGAACTTCCGACACACTCCTGGACTTGCGATGATCCACTTGCCGAGTTCTGACGAGCTTCTTTGGCAAGCTCCTGTACTTCTCGGATTTGTTCCTATAGAACCTCCGATGACCGTCCGAACTTCCGTCGAACTCTAGAACCCCCAACGTGATTATGGTCTTGACTCCGGCGTAACTCCTGCTACATGTCTTTCTTCCATCGTAGTTAATCCTGCACATGTAAAATAAAACTTCGATCGAGACAATTAATCCTAAGCAATTAACCAAGTTGTCTGGCATGTCATTGGTCCCTCGATGCTTCGTCCGATTATTTGGCGCATCATCCTCTCCTGCGGCCTATTGCCCAATTGGCCAGTTGACTCTGCAACTCCAATATCCTTAGCACAATACCCGCTCTTCTTGGCCCAATTCCCTGTTAGGAAATCATGGGGGCGACATCACATGCGCAGTGGAAGAACAAGAAAACAAAATCCCCGATTCCCAAAAAAGATGTTCGTCGTCGTGCGAAGATTGGTGCGCAAAAATCCGCAAAACACAAAACTGCGTATAGAGATTATGTTACCTAGGGAGATCGTATATCCCTGTTTCCTTGCAGATCCTTAGGAGAGGTTGAAGGAGGTCAAGCGTCCTCCTCTCTAGCGGTGATCCACACAGCAGGGTTGCGACGACGCTCCTCAAAACTTCAGGCCTACTCTGAGGTGGAGAGGGAGAGGAGAATAGGAAAGGCAAGCAAAGACTCTAGCCTATGAGGCTGTGAATCCCTCCTATTTATAGAGATCCCGTGTCAAAACCCTAATGGGTCCTTCCTTAGTGGGTATTGGATCTGCATCCAATAAGACAAGGGCTCCGTCGGATATCTCATATCCGAACCTTTACTCATCGCAATGCCTACCATATGTGTGTGACCCTCTAGGCCTAATATCGAGCAGGCCGTGAGTCATACCTGTCAGAACTCCTTCTAACTCAGTGAATTATTATCTCTATAATATTTCACTCGACTCATCGACTACGGACGTACTAGGCCACTACGCCGTAGTCCCCAGACGATACAGAGGAATCTAATCCATTGGATCTGTCTGTCCTCAGTTACCATGTACCTATAGTCCCTCATCCATCTAATATCCCAGAGACCGTATATCGAGCATGGTGTTGTCAGACCCATACAGTTTCTACTCGAGTCTCGCTCTAATCGGATTCTCCTAGAGAACTCTTTCTCTCTCAACCCGAATGACCCTGGCCAGGGATTTGTCTGAGCAAGAACACATAGGATATTCCTCTCATGACGCCGAGAGTAGATGATCCTCTATTGACACTCAATAGCCCTCGTAAGGTCGACTACCACTCCCAATGACCAGCTGTACTAGATCTGGGGACAGCCAAACCTATAAGTCTGGTATCAAAGAGTGGAGCACTTATACAGGACATCCTTGGTGTCTCAAGTCTAAGGACGAGATACACCACTAGGACTACGAAATCGCTGTCTGACAATAAGGCATCATCAACCATCCAGCATTCCGTAAGCGGATCAATCAGTGAACTCATTCTCCAATGAGCACCTGTACTGTATCCCTAGTGTCCCTACACGAGCAGCTATGAGACCAGCTGCATCCATCATATGGACGGGTATACAGCACACCAGTCTATCCGGTTATCACGATGTCCCTCTCGAGTAACCTATGACCGGGATTATTTAGGATATGTGTTTAAAGGTGAATCGATCTCATTATCGCGATCTCATCACGATCCGATTCCCATTGCACAAATCCAAGGACATCACAATATATATATATATGCATTTATGCAATAGTTATAAAGTGATATACGCCAAAATATAATAAGCAAAAATATTCTGTATCAAGTCACACGTGCCATCACTCACGTGATTGGCTTGCTGGGCACCTATGACTAGCAATCTCCCACTTGACCTAAAGCCAATCACCTATGTGTCTGATCCCCATCAGACCCCTGTGACGCTCAAAGACAATCTGAGACAACGACTTTGTCAGTGGATCTGCAATGTTATCTTCGGATGGAACTCCTTCCACTACTACATCTCCTCGGGTTACGATCTCTCTTATAAGCTGGAACCTCCTCAGAACACTTCTGATGAGACCCGGGTTCCCTTATTTTAGTAATCACCCCATAGTTGTCGCAATATAAGGAAGTCGACTTGTCGCTATCTGTAATGACTCCCAAATCTGTGATGAACTTCTTCACCCAGACTCCCTCCTTTACTGCATCTAATGCAGCAATGTACTCCGCCTCTGTGGTCGAGTCAGCAGTGGTATCTTGCTTGGAACTCTTCCAGCACATTGCTCCTCCATTCAAGGTGTACACATACCCTGAATTCGACTTGCTATCATCGACATCAGACTGAAAACTTGAGTCAGTGAAGCCTTCAACCTTAAGGCTATTACCTCCATATACTAGTAAAAGATCCTTAGTCCTTCTCAAGTACTTAAGGATACGCTTTATTGCTTTCCAGTGCTCCAAGCCTGGATCCGCCTGATACCTGCTCGTGACACTCAGAGCATGCGCTATATCAGGCCTAGTACATAGCATGGCATACATGATAGACCCTATTGCTGAGGCATAAGGTATCATATTCATGTTTGCCCTTTGGAATTTTCCATGCCAAACCTTTTGACTATGGTTTCTATGTACCTGGACTGGGACAAGCCAAGCATCCTCTTGGATCTATCTCTATAGATTCTAATCCCCAAGATATAGGATGCTTCCCCTAAGTCCTTTATGGAGAAGTGTCTAGATAACCAAGTCTTTACTGTGGATAGCATTCCTACGTCATTCCCAATGATGAGGATGTCATCCACATATAACACCAAAAAGGTGATAGCGCTCCCACTTATCTTCCTGTACACACAAGGCTCATCTTCGTTCTTAACGAAGTCATAAGATCTGATTGACTCATCAAATCTTATGTTCCAACTTTGGGAAGCTTGCTTTAGTCCATAAATGGATTTAAGCAACCTACACACTTTATCTGGGCAGTTCTTGGACACGAATCCCTCATGTTGCATCATATACACCTCCTCCTCGAGGTTCCCATTGAGGAATGCGGTTTTCACATCCATCTGCCAGATCTCATAATCATAGTGTGCTGCAATAGCCAATAGAATTCTGATGGATTTTAGCATTGCTACGGGTGAGAAGATTTCGTCGTAGGCAACACCTTATCTTTGACGATACCCTTTAGCCACTAGCCTTTCTTTATAGGTCTCTACCTTTCCATCTACTCCAATCTTTTTCTTAAAGATCCATTTGCAACCGATGGGTACAATACCTTCGGGCGCATCAACTAGGTTCCAAACCTTATTGGAGTACATAGAATCCATCTCAGAATTCATGGCTTCTTGCCACTTCCCGGAGTCTATACTCATAATAGCCTCCTCGTAGGTCTGAGGATCAATATCCTCTACATCCTCTCCTCTAATATGTCCCACATATCTCTCAGGAGGATGAGATACTCTATCAAACCTGCGGAAAGTTGAAACTTGTGTATTAGCTACCTGAATAGACTCGGGCTGTAGAGTGGTGCTTGAGCTTGGTTCTCTAACTTCGCTCAACTCTATCATTCTCCCACTGTCTCCGCCAAGAATGTGTTCCTTCTCAAGGAACACTGCTCTCTTAGCTACAAAGACCTTTTGGCCCTCGAGATGATAGAAGTAATACCCACAAGTTTTCTTTGGGGCATCCCACAAATATGCATCGCTCTGTCCTTGATTCTAACTTATCGGGGTTGTGTCTTTTAACGTGGGCTGGGCAGCCCCAAATCGTAACAACCTTAAGATCAGGCTTCTTCCCTTTCCATATCTCATATGGTGTAGACACTACCGACTTAGTTGGAACTCTGTTCAGAAGGTAAGCTGCGGTTTCTAGGGCATATCCCTAGAATGAGATGGGTAGGTCAGCAAAACTCATCATGGACAGTACCATATTTAATAAAGTACGATTTCTCCTTTCAGAGACACCATTGAGCTGAGGTGTGTAAGGAGGTGTCCATTGGGATAATATCCCATGGTCCTTGAGGAACTGAGTAAACTCTGTACTTAAGTACTCACCTCCTCGATCTGATCGAAGAGTTTTGATACTCTTTCCAGTCTTGTTCTCCACCTCATTCTTATACTCTCTGAATTTCTCAAAGGCCTCGGACTTGTACCTCATTAAGTACACATATCCATACCTTGAGAAATCATTAGTAAATGTAATGAAGTAGGAGTAACCTCCAATGGCATGAGTTGACATGGATCCACATACATCACTATGTATGAGTTCCAACAACTCAGTGGCTCTCTTTCCAGTTCCACTAAATGGAGAGTTGGTCAATTTTTCACGAATGCAAGGCTCACAAGTTGCATAAGACACATAGTCGAATGGATCTAGATATCCATTATTTAGCAACTTTTGAATCCTTCTTTCATGGATGTGACTTAGCCTACAATGCCACAGGTATGTACTGTTCACCTCATCTAGTTTCCTCTTAGACACATTTACATTCATGATATGTGGAGTAGTGTCTAACATAAATGAACCATTATGCAATGTTCCTTTCGTAATGATCTTATCATCTAATAATATCGAACAACCATTGTTCTCAAAAATAAATTTATATCCACTAACTGTTAAACATGAAATGGAGATAATGTTTTTGATAATAGAAGGAACAAAATAACATGCATCTAATGCAATAAAAGCTCCACTAGGCAGATGTAGGGCGACCTCGCCAACAGCTAATACAGCAAATTTTGCTCCATTACCCATCTTGAGGTCCATCTCGCCTCTCTCTAGTCTCCTAGGCCTTGCCAGAACTTGCAACGAATTGCATATATGATAAGCACTACCGGTATCCAATACCCATGTGTTATCATAAGAGTCTGACAAATGGAGACTGATCATGAATGTACCTGAAGCTTCATCAAGCTTTTGTTTCACCCTTTCTGCAAGGTACTCTTTGCAGTTTCTCTTCCAATGCCCATCTTTACCACAGTGGAAGCGCTGGCCTTTGTCCTTTGTTGGGTCTTTCTTAGCAACCTTTGCTTTACCTTGTTTGCCCTTGCCCTTTCCCTTCTTAAGGGACCTTTCTGCTTTCCTTTTCTTTCTGGTCTCACCAGTGTAGAGAACTGGCTTCTCTTTCTTAATAGTACTCTCTGCCTCCCTCAACATATTGAGGAGCTCTGGGAGAGTCACCTCAAGCTTGTTCATATTAAAATTCATTATGAACTGTGAAAAGGAATCTGGTAGGGACTGAAGCACAATGTCCACACACAAGTTATCCTCTAGGACCATTCCTAGACCTGTGAGTTTCTCTATCCACTCAATCATTTTTAGGACATGGTTCTGAACCGGTGTCCCCTCAGTCATCCTAGCGCGGAAAAGGCTCTTAGATATCTCATATCGTTGAGACCTTCCCTGTTCCTCAAACAATTTGCGGACATGTAGGATAATGGATCTGGCATCCATCTTTTCATGTTGTCTCTATAACTCTGGAGTCATAGAGCCCAACATATAGCACTGAGCAAGAGTGGAGTCATCAATGTACTTCACGTAGCGAGCGATCTCATCCTCGCTTGCCCCTTCTTCGGGCGTAGGCATCGCTGTATCAAGGACGTACACGATTTTCTCTGCTGTGAGAACAAT
Source organism: Musa acuminata AAA Group (assembly GCF_036884655.1). Taxonomy (NCBI): domain Eukaryota; kingdom Viridiplantae; phylum Streptophyta; class Magnoliopsida; order Zingiberales; family Musaceae; genus Musa; species Musa acuminata. The sequence goes on along the minus strand of NC_088338.1, from coordinate 31,243,210 downwards.
TCTCAAGTTACGGAGCCAATCCGTATAATTTGAACCAGTGAGGCGGTTGACATCAAGTATGCCACGTAAGGGATTTGAAAGTGACATTTTCTGAAAATAAAGATGTAGCAGAAATGAATAACATGCAGATTTTGCAAGAAATAAACTATCAAGATATGAACTTCTATCTTAATATGCTCCCACTATTTTACTATCGAGTCACGCGACACCCTCAGCACGTGAAACGGAAGTCTCCGGCTGACTTCTAGTGGGGATCAGGATCCAATCAGCGTCTTAATGTAACCTCGAGGGACTCGACTAATCACACTAAGCCTAAAAGGTAGGCAACTCTTGCCGATCACAACTCCTTGTGATTCCCGTCCTGTTCGGCCTCCGAATCACCATGGCCTCGAGGGACTCGACCAACCATGATGCTCGGTTAAGTCAACACCTTCGTTACAAGATTAGTCTGATTTGATGATATACCCTCGAGGGACTCGACCAAGCATACCATGCCCTCAGGTCACCGGTGACATCTCTATGTCGTAAGCAAGATAGCGAATCACGATATAGGTGAGTCTCGAGGGACTCGACCAACTCAACCTACACCGGGAATCAGTTCCTACTCATAACGATGGAAGGCCACGTGGGTCAATCTAATTGCCTCACGTTTACCGACTTAATATTATCGAGAGATGTTTCTATAATTTGGTCTCCTAATATGACATGTCACACATATACATATTTAATATATATCTACATCGCATGCAAATATATATACATATCTAGTATGTGTATAAGCAATCACACCAGATGATCATGGACCACAACCTAATATGATTAGGCCCGAGCCAGTATGCCTAATCACTCACATCAAGATCTATGTGTGCAACGGTGCATCTCCATGCCCTGTGATCGTCCATCTCGTCCTCGTCAGTTTCGTCGATATCTTGATGCATCTCCATGCATCACGATCGTCCGTCTCGTGGGTCCCGTTATCGCATCCACGCTCCCGCTGTGCCTCCTCATGTGATTACAACTTAATCATAGGCACGCAGACCCGACAATAAACGAGAAATATAATGGAGGTTCGCAGACCTCAATAATAATAATCACAAATACACACATCACACGGTCCATGATCATCCGTCCACACATCATACATCACATGTATTAATAATCATCATCATGTCGGACTACTAGATAATAATAAAAATAATAATCAACTAAACCTTTTAATTAATTAATATTTTCTGAAATCAGGGATATATAGGGAATTTCTCAATTCTTAAGGGTATTTTCGTAATTTTGATAAAAGATAGAAACTGGAATTTCTCAAATTCACAGGGGCAAAACTATCTTTTTGCCCAAAACCCTAATTTCCTCTTACTGCTGCCGCTGCCGCCGCCTTGCCGACGGCGGCCTGTGTGGCGTGGCGAGGGCACTGCCCTCGCCTACAGGCGGCACGCCCGCTAGCGGCAATGCCGCTGCGGGTGGGCGCCCCCATCGGGGGCCGCTGCCTCCGCAGGCGGTGCTGTACCGCCGGGCGGCCGCCCCTGTGGGGAGGTTTCGCCCGCAGGAGCAGCGGCGGTAGGCGCCGCTGCCCTGCGGCGCCTCTACCCGTGGGCTGCCAGCCCCGCCAGCAGCAAGCTTGCTGCAAGCAGATCGCCGACCGGCTGCTGCAGGCATAGCGCTTGCGCATGCGCCGGCGTTGTGTTGCCTGGCTGCGGTTGCGGCTGCCGCTGCAGGTGGCTGCAAGCATGCAGATCGAGGGCAGCAACTGTTGCTGCCCTTCCTCGCTTTTGCGTCAACGATTTTGACGTCAAAATTCTTCCTAAACACAATACACGCAGTTCAAAACCAATCATTCGCACGAACAACCTGGCTCTGATACCACTGTTGGGAAATCATGGAGGCGACATCACATGCGCAGCGGAAGAACAAGAAAACAAAATCCCCGATTCCCAAAAAAGATGTTCGTCGTCGTGCGAAGATAGGTGCTATGAGACCAGCTGCATCCATCATATGGACGGGTATACAGCACACCAGTCTATCCGGTTATCACGATGTCCCTCTCGAGTAACCTATGACCGGGATTATTTAGGATATGTGTTTAAAGGTGAATCGATCTCATTATCGTGATCTCATCACGATCCGATTCCCATTGCACAAATCCAAGGACATCACAATATATATATATATATGCATTTATGCAATAGTTATAAAGTGATATACGCCAAAATATAATAAGCAAAAAGATTCTGTATCAAGTCACACGTGCCATCACTCACGTGATTGGCTTGCTGGGCACCTATGACTAGCATTCCCGAGTCCACGGCCTGAAGCCTTCTGTCAATACGTTGACCGATCCACCGGCCCGACGTCCAATCTTCTGACATGTTCCTCCGGCACAACATGATTTTCCTGCTTTAATTGTCTTATCCTGATCGAAGCATCCTGCATCACTCAAAATGCAGATTAAATCATAAACATATATCAAGTGGTTTCATCATCAAAATACGAGATTCAACATGAACCCCTTTAGATGTGTCTCTAATGTTTAGCTCCTTAGGATGAGCATCTACATACCTCCATTCTTTAGGTAAGGATGTTTTGGAAGAAGATGCATCAAAGTTGCTAGGTGGAGAAGGGGATTCAGTTAAATTCAAAGTATCAAAATTAAGATCATCATCGAAATCATTTTTATTAACTTTGGAAACTTCATTAAAAACCACATGAATTGATTCTTCTATAACTAAAGTTCTTTTGTTAAAGATATGAAAAGCTTTAGAAATGGAAGAATAACTAAGAAAAATTCCTTCATCCGATTTTGCATCAAACTTTCCTAAGGTATCTTTTTCATTTAATATAAAACATTTACATTCGAAAACTTTAACATATGAAACATTGGGTGTTTTGTTGTTCCACAACTCATAAGGAGTTATGAAAAATAATGGTCTTACTAGAACTCTATTCATGATATAGCATGTCGTATTTACGGCTTCAGCCCAAAAATATTTGGGTAGGCTATGTTTATTTATCATGGTTCTAGCCATTTCTTGTAAGTTTATATTCTTTCTTTCTACTGCTCTATTTTGTTGAGGATTTCTTGGAGTAGAGAAGTTAAGGTTGTATCCATTAGATTCACAAAATTATTGGAAATCATGATTTTAAAATTCACCATTGTGATCACTTCGTATTGACGAAATCATAACGCCCTTTTTATTTTGAACTAGTTTACAAAATATAGAGAAATACCTAAAGCAATGACTTTTGTATGCCAAAAAGTAAGTCCATGTGTATATAGTAAAATCATCCACAATGACGAATTCGTATTTGCTACCTTGTAGGCTTGATGTAGCAATTGGTCTGAACAAGTTCATATGGATCAATTGAAAAGGTCTAAATGTGCTTATTTGGTTCTTAGGTTTAAAGCTACCTTTTATTTGTTTTCCTAGTTGACATGCATCACACACATTATCTTTGATAAACTTGATATTAGGAATTCCTCTTACAAGTCATTTAGATAAAATTTATGAGATTAGTTTCATGCTAGCATGACCTAATCTCCTATGCCAAAGCCAAGCATCGTCATTCAAAACCGTAAAGCACATTTTATTACCTAGATCATTAATTTTGATAGTGTATACATTATTTTATTTTAAGGCAATCATAGATGTGTTTTTGTGTGGTTTTTCAATAATTCAAGCATTAAATTCAAATTTAATGATGTATCCTTTATCACACAATTGACTAATGCTTAAGAAGTTAGATTTGTTACCTATGGTTCCTTTGCTAATGATTTTACCCTTGTTGTTGTCTCTGAAGGTGACACATCCTTCGTCTATGCTAATGAGCTTAGAGAATTGAGGTGGATCTCCGGTCATATGTCTTGAGCATCCACTATCAAGGTACCATCTCGTGCTCCTAGCTTATGATGATACATTTTTCTATAAAAAGGATGATTTCTAGGTACCAATTTGACCTTGGGTGCCTCGAAAATCGATCTACATAGCTTATCATATTGTATTGAGTCATTTGAGGTTCTTTTAGGAACCGAAATCAATTTATGTGGACTACATTTCTTGAATGAACAATGATAAGCTACATGCCCAAATTTGTAACAAAAGTTGCATTTATTTCGAGATGAAACATGCAAAGTAGGGCCTTTAACAAACGTGGTTGGATTTTGGTGAGAACTACTCACAAATCTGATTTCGCCATTTCTACGAACGTGACCCTTGTTAGCAAGGATCATATTCAAGGACTTGCTACCAACCTCAAAATTTTCTAAAGTTTTTTGAGTAGCAAGTTTTCCTTTCTAAGTATTTATAATTCATCACATTTCGTACATGGAGCTAAACTATCATTGTGCTTAACTTTTAATCTATTGTAATCACTAACAAGAGAATCATGCTCCTTTTTTAATAATTTATATTTTTTACTAATTATTTGCATTCATCAAATAAATCATGAAAAGCATTTAATTGTTCATCAAAGGATAAATTTGCATCAAATGAACTTGTTACCTCATCTCCAATGGCCATTAGTGTATAGTGAGCAACTTGCTCGGTGATGATAGGCTCCTCTTCTTTGGATGCACTTGAGTCGTCCCATGTTGCTTTAATAGCCTTCTTATTTTATTACTTCTTTTTGGCTAGGGGACATTCGCTCTTATAATGTCCCGGCTTCTTGCATTTGTAGCATATTACTTGATCTTTCTTAGGTTCAAATTTATTTTTAGTGCCATATTTAAATTTATTCTTTTTTATGAATTTTTTAAATTTTCTTGTTAAGAGTGCCAAGTCTTCAACATGGTCCTTATTACTTGAGTTTTCTTTCAAGTGATCTTCTTAGTTTTTTAGTGTCATATCATTCCTATTCTTTGGAAGGGTGTCCTCAAGCTCTTCATGAGCTTTACATGTCATCTCATAGGTCATTAGTGACCCAATTAGTTCTTCGAGAGAAAATTTATTTAAGTCTTTGGCCCCTTTAATGGCCGTGACTTTAGGGTCCCAACTCTTTGGAAGGGATCTTAAAATTTTATTAAAAAGTTCAAAATCTGGGATGTTAAACCATTGACGATATCCGTAAATCGGATGTACATGTCTCCAATGGTCTCACTCAGTTTCATTTGAAACAACTCATAAGTATGCACTAAAAGATTAATTTTTGACTCCACTTTACTAGTGCCTTTATGAGTCACTTCGAGTGTGCCAAATATCAAAAGCAGTTTCACAAATGGACAACGATTAAACTTATTTTTATCTAAGGCATAAAAGAAGGCATTCATAGCCTTTGCTTTTAAAGCAAAAGTCTTCTTCTCCAACACATTCCAATTGTTCATTGGAAGAGAAGACTTTTGACAACCATTTTCTACAATATTCTATAATTTAAAATCCATTGAAATTAAGAAGATCCTCATTCTAGTCTTCCAATATGTGTAATCCGTCCCATTGAACATAAATTTTATATTTTAAACCATCATCACTTTAACTCATCATACACAATATCAAAATGTAAAATCATCAAACATTATACAAACATTTATTCTCAAAATATTCATCATTATTTTCAACTCATTCAATTTATTAAATCAACAAAGTCACTTTCAAGAGATTCAAAATAAAATAAAGAGATTCATTGATCTCTTGAAATGCAAGTGATTTCCTTTCTCCTCTTTGTCATTGTAACTAAGAAGGAAGAAGAGGGAAATAATGCATAGCAAAACTCAAATCATAAATTTCAAGATGTCAAGTAGCATTATCATGGTTTATTAGGATAAGTCTCATTTTTAGTGAATAACAAGATCTTGATTCAAGAATTCTCAAGATTCATATAGAAAATCTCTTCTTAAGAAAATACCAAGAAAAATCATAGGAGTAAAAAGAAGAGATCTTGATTAAAAAAAATCTCATGTAATTCCAAAAATAATAAGATCATGATTTGGATAAAACTCATTCAAATTCAAATCATCAAAATCACTTTAATAGTTCAAGAGATGCAAAATATAAATATATTCATCACTAAAATCTTCATGACAAAAAATATAACACATTAAACAAAAGGCTTCTTTAAACAAGAGATTTGATTTATCATTTTAATTCCAATGATAATACAATTTTCCTTTTTATGTGTTTCATTTTATGTGATTGATTTCATATAAGTATGTTCAAGTTTTTCATATAAAAACCATCTATCATTTTGAAAACCGAAAAAGCAATACAAAATCATCAAAATCATTTTCACAGTCCAAGAGATTCATATGAATAGATTCATTAATCTCTTTTTGAAAACTCAATAAGATAGAGATTGAGAAGTTTTCAAGAATAATGTATTTTCTTTTTATTTCATACAAGCATGCCTTTGTCATTTATGCCAAATAAAAAACATGCATTATGTTTAAAACCGAAAAAATAACTTTCATTACGGCAAAGATCGATAAGCCATAAATTACAAGAATCATCATACATAATTTCAAAATATAAACTCATTAAGCATTATCATTATGCATCATTACTTTAGGCATGATACTAAAACATGGTTTCAAGTTTTCAAGGTATAACATGCTCAATTTCAAACTATAAATTCATTAAGCATGATATCAAGCCTCTTAACATTTTCATTAAAACATCAAGCACAGTTTCATTAAACATAAGACATCTTTCATCAAAATCGAAAAGCAATATGGAAATCAACATGATACACACTATTGCTTCTTAAAAACATACATAAGATTAATCTTATTAGGTATACAAGCATTAGATTTATATTTAATATTTAATTGAATTTTCATAAAACATGCAATTGTCATTATAATTTTTAAAATTACTAGCATGATCCTAATTTTCTTTATTTACTAACTAATTTAAAAACAACTCATGAAATAGCATCATGTAATTTCAAAATAAAGTAAACGAGTTTCGTTTGAGTTGTTTACCTCATTGTCGAGAGTCACTAAAGTGAAGTTCGCCATTTTGTCTTCATCGGTTTGCTCCTCGTCTTCGGATGTGCTCGATTCGTCCCTAGGCAACTTCTTCTTCAGTTTAATATACTCATCTTTAGAGTGACCTAGCTTTTTGCGTTTATAGCAAGTAGCTATATTCTTTTTAAGTTTGTTTTTATTCTTTGATTCTTATTTTAAGAACTTTTTAAGCTTTATTATGAGAAGTTCAACTTCATTATCACTTGAGCTTTTGCTCGAGTGGTCTTCTTATTAGGAACGTGTCGGCACTAAGAGGGGGGGGGGGGGGGGGTGAATTAGTGCAGCGGATAAAAAACGTTGATTTTATAAAATCTTCGTTCGTCGAAAACCGATCTCGGAAAGTGTTTAACTTTAAAGCATTTGCAAGAATGTAATGAGCAAATGAAGTAAGTAAATCAGTTTGCAATTTGAGAATTAAAAGCAGAACAAGAATGCAAACCGATTTATAGTGGTTCGATCGTGGTGACCTACATCCACTCCGCCGATTCCTCTTCCGTCAAGGCCACTGGCATCCACTATCATTCTTCCTTTAATAGGCGAAGATAACCTCCTTCTTACACCCCTCTTCTCAATTTCACAGGTTTAGGAGACAACCTTTACAAGCACTCACTCCTCTATCAAACTATTCTAACACTTAGCCTAGAGGAGGAGGATTCTCACAAGAGATTACTACAGCGTTTCTCCCTTTTTAAATTCTCTATGCTTATGTAAGTTAATTAGGGATAAGAGGGGTATTTATAAGCCTCAAGTTGATTTAAACTTAGAGCCTAAAAATGTCTCATCCCGAGTTTCCCGGGTCCTGGCAGTACCACCTCCTAACACCCTGCACTAGGCGGTACCACCGCCTAGACTAGTGGTACCACCACCTGACAGGCTCTTGAAGACTGTGTCTAGGCGGTACCACTACCTAGACCGACAATACCATCGCCTAACACAGTCTTAGAGGCTGTGCCACGACGGTGCCACCAATTGGGTCGTTGTTTGGGCCTTTCATTGGGCCCAACTAGCTCCTAATTGGGTTGGCCCAATTCTAATCCCAATAATGTCCTAACTATGAAATCTAAGACAATTACTAAGCTAAACAAGTCTATAAGTCTAGGTTTCTTCTGGCGAGCTTCTAGCGATCTTCCGGTGAACTTCCGACGATCTCTCGACAATATTCAAGCGGACTCCTAGCAAGCTCTTGGACTTCATGACAATCTTCTTGGCGAGTTTCGTCGAGCTTCTTTGGCAAGCTCCTGGACTTCTTGGTCAATTCCGGCAGAATTTTTGATGAACTCTTGAACTCCCAACGAAATCACGTTCTTGACTCCGGGACTTCATTTTGCTTTATGCCTTGCTATCATAGTTAATCCTACACACATAAAACCTACTTTTATCTAGATAAATAATACTAAGCTAATAAGATGTTATCTGGCACGTCATTGGTTCATCGACGCTTCGTCCGATTGTTCGGCGCATCGTCCTATCTTGCGGCCTATTGCCCAATTGGCTAGTTGACCTCCGCAACTCTGATTTTCTTGGCGCAATATCCGCTCTTCTTAGCCCGATGCCCAAACTCATGGCCCAAAGCCTTCTGTCGATACGTCGACCGATCCTTCGGCTCGACATCCAATCTTTTGACATGTTTTTCTTTGGCCCAACATGATTCTTCCTGTTTTAATTCTCTCCGTGATCAAAGCATCCTGCATCACTCAAAACGTAGATTAAATCATAAACACTATCAATTAGTTTTATCATCAAAATCTGAGCTTTAACAATCTCCCTCTTTTTGATGATGACAACCAATTGATAACGGAGTTAACCTTAACTCCCCCTATCAATATGTCATATTGATAGAACTCTTGGATTCAAAAATCCAAGTAACATGTTATCATAAATTTATGTATAACATCATCATACTTCTCCCCCTCTGTCATCAACAAAAAGAAGTTCAACTATCAAGTGTTTAGGACATATTATAGTTCAAATCATTGCATTATAGTTCAAATTTTAGTTTTGCAAGTTTGTAAATTTTGCTATATGTGCAAGTTTAGCATGTTTTGCTTCTTGAGATAGACAAGATAGCACTTATTAACGATGTTCAAGATAGCAAGTTCTACATCATGCAAGCTAGTGAATCTTACAACATTTTAGAATATGCAACCCAGCAAATTTTTACATCATTTTAAAAGATGTCAGCTGGTAATATTTGAGATGTTCAAGAAAGCAACTTTTGCTTCTTGAAATATGCAAGTTAGCAATCTTTGCTTCTCCTTTGAGATGTGCAAGCTAGTAATTCTTGCTTCTCTTTTGAGTTGGGCAATCTAGCAATTTTTGGATATGCAAGCTAGTAAGATAGCAAGTTTTCAATTAAGCAAGCTAACACATTTTGCACCATGCAAGCTAGCAAATTTTACATAATTTTAGAACAAGCATAGCTAGTTCTTTCTCCCCCTTTGTCATTGTCAAAAAGAAGGGAATAATACAATGTTGTAATTATTTTCCCTTTACATAAATTCCCAAATCATGATAAAGAGAAATAACAAAGATGAAAAATCAAGTCATGAATGTCAAAAGACCATATATCATTTTTGACAAGTTTCTTCTGTTGTAATTAGAAAGCATGATAAGGAAACAATCTTGATTCAAAAAGAAGACTTAAGTTATAATTCTAGGAATTCAAAAGAGAAATCATGATTCATTTGGCAAAAAGATTATTGATTCATGCATTTGAATAAATATATAATTTTTTTTTTAAACCAACATCACTTCAACTTATCATGCATAATTTCAAAATGTAAAATCATCAACCATGATACAAACATTTATTTTCAAAACATTCATCAATATAAGGCATACAAGCCATAAATACAAAGAAATCATGTCATGAAAGATAAAAGATCATGTGAATACTAAAAGATAAGATTTATATAGTAAATCTCCTCTTTAAATAGAACACCAAGAAAAAATCGTAGGAGTACAAAGATAAGATCTTGATTAAAAAAAAATCAAGTAATTCCAAGAAATTAAGATCATGATTTGAATAAAAATCATTCAAATTCAAATAATCAAATCATCAAAATTATTTTCAGGAGATTCATAAAATAACAAACATACATTCATTGATATCCTTTTCTGAAAGATCAATAAAGTAGGGAGTGAAAAATTCTTTAAGAAAAATATTTTCCTTCCCCTTTTTTTATTTGATTTATTTCACACAAGCATGCCCAAGTTTTTTTAAGCCAAGTCAAATCATGCATCATCATTTAAGATCAAAACATAAATTTCATCATTATGACAAAAAATATAACACATTAAACATAAGACTTCTTTAATCAAACGATTTGGTTTATCATTTTGATTCCAATGATAATATATTTTTCTTTTTATGTGTTTCATTTTATGTGATTGATCTCATATTAGGATGCTCAATTTTTTCTATGAAAACCATCCATTATAGTTTAAAATCGAAAGAGCAAATCTCATCACGGTAAAAACCGATAAGCCATAAATTACAAGAATCATCATGCATAATTTCGAAATATAAACTTATTAAGCATGATCATTATGCATTATTAAAACATCAAGCATGAATTCATTAAATATGAAACATTTTTAATCACATACGGAAATCATCAATTTAGATACCACATTCATGCTTCTTAAACACATAAGGTTAATCTTACTAGGTCTACAAGCACTAGATTAACATTTTGTTCATTTATCATCAAACAAGTAATTTTTATGGTCATTTTCTCAAAATAAAATGAAGCATGATATAACCTTTTTGTAATTTTTATTTTTTTATTTTTTACTAACTAATTTAAAAACAACTCATGAAAATGCATCAAGTAATTTTGAAATAAGGCAAAGGGGTTTTGGTTACCTCATTGTCGAAAGTCGTTAAGGTGTAGTTTGCCACCTTGCCTTTGTTAGTTGGCTCATTGTCTTCGGATGCATTTGTTTCATCCCAAGTCACTTTGAGTGCTCTCTTCTTTTTTGACAATTTCTTTTTAAGTTTATTTTTATTTTTTAATTCTTGTTTAATGAACTTTTTAAGTTTTATAGTGAGAAGTTCAAGTTCATCATCACTTGAGCTTTTGCTCGAGTGGTCTTCATTTATTCTAAGTTCCAAATCCTTCGTGTTCTTTGGAATGTTGTTCTCAAGTTCGTTTTGGGCCACATAGGTTATTTCATAGGTCATCAAAGACCTGATAAGTTCTTCGATTGAAAAAATATTTAAAACTTTAGCCTATTGAATAGCCGTTACTTTAGGATCCCAAGTTTTAGAAAGAGATCGTAAAATTTGTTCACATGTTCAAGGTTTGAAAAGCATTTACCAAGAGCTTTTAAACCATTGATGACATCCGTAAAACAAGTGTACATGTCAACAACTGTTTCACTTGGCTTCATTAAAAAAAGTTCAAAATCATGCATTAAAAGATTTAACTTAGAATCTTTTACTTGACTAGTGCCTTCGTGTGTAATTTCGAGAGTATGTCATATATCGAAAGCCATTTCACAAGTAGAAACCCGATTAAACTCAGTTTTATTCAAAGTGCAAAATAGAGCGTTCATAGCTCTAGTATTTAAGGAAAAAAATTTCTTCTCCAAATCATTCCATTCTTTTATTAGAGTAGAAGACTTTTGAAAACCACTTTCGATAATATTCTATAAATTCAAATCCAAGGAAAGCAAGAAAACTCTCATTCGAGTTTTCCAATATGTGTAGTCCATCCTATTGAACATGGTAGGATGAATGAGAGAGTGACCCTCTTGAAAGCTAAAAAGAGTCATTTCTCTTAAGTGTTAAACTAAATGAGAAAAACGTTGCTCTAATACCAACTGTTAGGAATGAGCCGACACTAAGGGGGGGGGGGTGAATTAGTGTAGCGGATAAAAACATTGGTTTTGTAAAATCTTCGTTCTTCGAAAATATTGAATCTCGGATTTTAATGATGAAATCAATTGATGGGTTAATTGATCTAATCTATATTATTGAGATAAGTGTGAGGATTAACTACAATAGATTGAATACATAAAGCAAAGTCTACCGAAGTCAAATTCGATGGGCGTTCGAGAGTCCGCCGAGAATCCGAAGATTCGTCGGAAGTGTTGCCGGAACCAACCAAGAAGAAATCAGGGACTTGTCGAAGTTTTCGGAAGTCCGCATAAGAGATCATCAGAGGTTCACGGAGATCACCGAGAAGGCTCGGCTACTTACCAAAGACTCGCTGAACTCGCCACAAGATCGGGAGCCTACTGGGAGTCCGCCGGAAGAAATCTGAGGGTGTATCGGAAGTCCATCGGAAGATCATTGGAAAGCTCACCGGAAGGAAACTCGACATTGCCGATTAAAAGATCTGCTTAGGATTATGTCTTGTTTTCATAGTTTGCATGTAATCAGGGTTAAGATTAAGAAATAATCCTATATCCTGGTTATGGGCCAACTGGGCTCGAATATGACCTGGTTTGGGCCATATTTGAAGCCCAACCAGTGACCCATAAGGTCGGGCGGTGGTACCGCTGGACTAGGCAATGGCACCGCCCAGAACCCGAAGGATCAGGCAGTGGTACCACTGGACTGGACAGTGGCACCGCCCAGCATCCGAAAGGATGGGCGGTGGCACCACCAGTAAACGGTCAATGTCACATTGACATGCGGTGGCACCGCCACCTCCGGGAACTCAAAAGAATTCAAAATTTGGAGCCCAAATTTGAATCCTCTTGGGTTCTATAAATACCCCTCAATTCTCAGCAGAGAAGATAACTTTTGAGAAGCAAGAGATTGAGATAAAAGCCTTAGCAAAGTCTTTAGTAAGTTTTGTTTTCAATAGCTTGAGTGTTCACCTCCCTCTTTCTCTTTGAAAATTTGTAAGAGTGTGAACCACTTGTAAAAGGTTGTAAGAGGGGTATTTGTCCTTCCCCTTCAAAGTGATTTGCTAGTGGAAGTTGGGAACCTCATTGAAGAAGGCTTCGAAAGTGGATGTAAGTCATTTTGATCGAACCACTTTAAATTGGTGTATTCCTTGAATGTGTGAGTATTTACTTTTCTGAAACTGTTATTTACATAGCAGCAAGCTTTCGGTTTTTATCTTCTCACTTTACTCGAGCTACTTTCTCCAAGTCATTGACGAATAGAAATCTCTATGCATTTATGAAATCGTTTGCAAATTTACAAATTTTAATCCATTGCACTAATTCACCCCCCCTCTTAGTGCCACTCTGATCCTAACAATTAGTATAAGAGCAGGCTCAATCTCATATTTGCTTTAATACCTAATAGAGATGGCTTACTCCAGCATGCTTGAGGGTCATTCTATTACACGTCCACCTATGTTTAATGGGTTGGATTACACGTATTAGAAGATTCGAATGAGGATCTTCCTCATTTCCATGGATTTCGAGCTTTGGACTATTATCAAAAATGGATTTCAAAAATCTTCTCTTCCGATGAGCGAATGAGATGAATCGGAAACAAAGGTTTTTGCTTTAAATGCAAAAGCTATGAATGCCTTATTTTATGCATTGGACAAAAATGAATTTAATCGCGTTTCAATTTATGATTCGGCTTTTGATATTTGGAGAACTCTTGAGGTCACTCATGAAGGCACTAGCCGAGTGAAAGAATCCAAAATCAACATTCTTGTGCACTCTTATGAACTTTTCCGAATAAAATCAAGTGACTCCATCGGAGACATGTACACCCATTTCATGGATGTCATCAAAGGACTCAAAGCTCTTGGTAAATATTTTTCTAACTTTGAATTAGTAACTAAAATCTTAAGATCCCTTCCAAAAAGTTGGGATCCAAAAGTTACGGCCATTTAAGAGGCCAAGGACCTTAAAATATTTCATCTCGAAGAACTTATTGGGTCTCTAATGACCTACAAAATGATGTGCCATGCTCATGAAGAACTCGAGAACCCCCTTCCAAAGAACAGGAAGGATATGATGCTTACATTATAACAAAACCACTTGAAAGGAATATCAAGTGATGAGGACAATGACAATGATATTGCACTTTTAACTCAAAAATTTTAAAAATTTATAAGAAAGAACAAATTCAAAAATAACACCAAAAACAAACTTGAACATAAAAAAAACCAAGTAATATGCTACGAATGCAAGAAGCCGGGGCACTTCAAAAATGAATGCCCCCAAGCCAAGAAGAAGCAACGGAAGAAGAAGAAAGCTTTAAAAGCGACTTAGGATGATTCAAGTGATTCCGAAAGTGAAGAAGCTAGCAACAAAGAGGAGGCAAACTTCGCGCTAATGGCTTTAGGAGAAGAGGTATGTGATTTAATTAATGAAGATTTATCTTTCAATGAACTTTCTATCGCTTTTCATGAATTATTTGATGAGTGTAGAACTATTAGTAAGAAGTTTAATCTTTTAAAGAAAGAGCATGTCTTACTACAAAATAAGCTTGATAGTCTTCAAACTCCTCCATGCTCTAAGTGTAAACACTTAGAAGCAATAAAAAGTGAAAAATTGCTACTTAAAGAGACCTTAAACAAGTTTAAGGTCGGTAGCAAGGGATTGGACATGATTCTTGCAAACAAGGGTCACGTTGTAAATAAAAGTGGAATTGGTTTTGTGTGAGGATCTCACCAAAATCCTACCACATTCATTAAAGGACCCATATTACATATTTCACCTTGTTTGAAATGTAACTTTTGTTGTAAATCCAGACATGTTGCTTACAAATGTCCATTTAGGAAAATTAGTCCACATAAGTTGATATGGGTTCCTAAAGGAACTATAAATACTTCAATGATGAATAACAAAACTGGTAGATCAATTTTTGAGGCACACAAAATCAAATGGGTACCTAAAAACCATTCTCTTTTATAGACAAACCCACAAGCTAGGAGCAAGAGATGGTATCTTGATAGTGGATGACCAAGACACATGATTGGAGATCCATCTCATTTCTCTATGCTCACTAGCAAAGAAGAAGGATACGTCACCTTCGGAGACAACAACAAAGGCAAAATCATTGGCAAGAGAACCATAGGTAACAAATCAAGTTTTTCAATTGATGATATATTACTAGTTGATGGATTAAAACATAAATTCTTAAGTATTTGTCAATTATGTGATAAAGGTTAAATCGTTAGATTTGAATCTAATGCATGCATTATTGAAAAACCAAACAATAATATGTCAATGATTGCTTTAAAATAAAATAATGTCTACACCATCAACCTTGACGAACTAAGTAATAAAATATGCTTCTCCGCTTTAAATGATGATGCTTGGCTTTGGCATAGGAGATTAGGCCATGCAAGTATGAAACTAATATCTAAGATCTCATCTAGAGAATTAGTACAAGGGATTCCCAATATGAAGTTTGTTAAGGACAAAATATGTGATGTGTGTCAACTACGTAAACAAATAAAAACTAGTTTCAAACCAAAAAATCAAATTAGCACCACTAGACCATTACAATTGATCCATTTCGACTTATTTGGACCAATTTGTTAAATCTCATATTTTGATGATGAAGTCAATTGTCATTTGTTATCTAATCTATATGTTGAGATAAGTGTGCAGGATTAACAACAATGGAAGTAAGACATGCAACAGGAGTTACGCCGGAGTCAAGACCATGATCACGTTGGGGGTTCGAGAGTTCAACGGAAGTTCGAACGGTTGTCGGAGGTTCTACGGGAACAAATCCGAGAAGTTCAGGAGTTTGCCAAAGAAGCTCGTTGGAACTCGCCAAGTAGATCGTCGCAAGTCCAGGAGTTTGCCGGATGTCCACTGGAGCATCGCTGAGGGTTCGTCGGATGATTCGTCGGAAGTTCGCCGGAAGCTCGTTGGAAGAAGCGATTGACGCACCGGAGCAAGTTGCAGTAAATGTCTTAAGAAATATCGTCGTTAGCATGTAGATTAAGCTAGGAATGGAAGGTGATCCCATTAACCTAATCTGGGGGCAATTGGGCCCTTGATAGACCTAAATTGGGTCGAATGGATCAGCCCATTCAGACCTAGATTTCCTGGCCGGTGGTGGCACCGCCCTGGAGCTCAGTCTCCCAAGAAAGCTAGGCGGTTCAATTGCCCAGTTAGGCGATGGCACTGCTTGGGCTCAGTCTCCGAGCGAGACTAGGCAGTGGAACTGGCCCAGTCAGGCGGTGGCACCGCCAGAGCTCGGTCTCCGAGCTCTGTCAGGCGGTCGTATCGCCCAGTCTAGAGGTAGTACCGCCAGGACCCCGGAAATCCAGGAGATGACATTTTTGAACTCCAAATTCAAACCAGTTTTGGGCCAATATAAACCCCACCCTTTCCTACATGAAAGGGCACCAAAAATCCAATCTTAGTTTGTGATTTTTAGAGCTCAAAAGTGTTGTAAAGGCTAGAAGTTCTCCTCGCTCTTTTCTTCCAAGTTTTGATCTTTCAAGAGAGGAGAGAAAATTCTATAAGGGTTGTCTCCTAAGCCCATCAAAAGGAGTGAAATTGTAAAAGGGTGGTTGGCCTTCGCCTATTGAAGGAATGCCTCTAGTGGACGTCGGTGACCTCATTGGAGGAGGAAGCCAAAAGTCGATGTAGGTCAAGATTGACCGAACCACTCTAAATCTCGGTTTGCATTTACTTTCTGTTCTTTATCTTAACTGGAAACTGCCTCCATGGATTTACTTTAACTGCACTTTGCCTAATCTAAGTTAAAGCAATTTCCGAATTGGCTTTCTTACCGAAATCATTTTTATCATACGAACGTCATTTTAAATCGTCGAAAGTTTCCCACTACACTAATTCACACCCCCCCCCCCCCTCCCCGCCTCTTAGTGCTCTTGATCCTAACAATTGGTATCAGAGCGGGGTTAACTCTCAAACGGATTAAAACCCAAGAGAGATGACATACGCCGGAAACCAAGAGGGCCACTTTATTGCACGTCCACCCATGTTCAATGGGATGGACTACACCTATTGGAAGACCCGAATGAGGATCTTCCTTATTTCAATGGATTTTAAACTTTGGAATCTTGTCAAAAATTGATTTTTGAAGTCTTCTCTTCTAATGATCGATTGGAATGAATTGGAAAAGAAGACTTTCGCTCTTAATGCAAAGGCTATGAATGCCTTATTTTGTGCGCTTGGTAAAAATGAGTTCAATCGTGTTTCGGTTTGTGAAACCGCATTTGGTATTTGGCATACACTCGAAATGACTCACGAAGGCACAAGTAGAGTGAAAGAGTCAAAAATCAATATTTTGATACATTCTTTTGAACTTTTCCGAATGAAACCGAGCGAGAATATTGGCGACATGTACATCCGTTTCACGGATGTCGTCAATGGTCTAAAAGGACTCGGCAAATGTTTTTCGGATTTTGAGCTCATAAATAAGATTCTAAGATCCCTTCCTAAGAGTTAGGACCCTAAAGTCACTGCTATTCAAGAGGCTAAAGATTTAAACAATTTCCCACTTGAAGAACTAATCGGGCCATTAATGACCTATGAAATGACTTGCAAGGCTCATGAAGAGCAAGAAGACATCCTTCCAAAGAACAGGAAGGATATGACACTTAGAATTGTAGATGACCACTTGAGAGAAAACTCAAGTGATGAGGACTGTGACGATGACTTGGCACTTCTAACAAGGAAATTCAAAAAATTCATTAAGAGAAACAAGTTTAAAAATGACACAAAAAATAAATTTGAACCCAAAAATGACCAAGTTATTTGCTACGAGTGCAAAAAGCCAAGACACTACAAAAGTGATTGTCCCCAAGCCAAGAAAAGAACATCAAAGTATAATGCGCTCAAAGCAACGTGGGATGACTCAAGTGCGTTCGAAGAAGTGGATTCCAACACCGAGCAAGTTGCTCATTATGCTCTAATGGCCATCGGAGAGGAGGTAACAAATTTAATTGATTCAGATTTATCATTTGATGAATTATTAAATGCCTTCCATGACTTATTTGATGAATATAAAATAATTAGTAGAAAATATAAATTGTTATAAAAGGAGCATGATAGTCTTATTAGTAATTTCGATAAATTAAAAACTGAATATCATGATAGTTTAGCTCCATGTATAAAATATCATGACATAGAAACTCTCCAAAAAGAGAACTTACTACTTAAGGACACCTTGAAGAAATTCGAGGTTGGTAGTAAGTCTTTGAACATGATCCTTGCAAAGAAGGGTCACATTCCCAAAAGAAGTGGAATTGGATTTGTGAGAAGTCCTCACCAAAATCCAACCACCTTCACAAAAGGCCCTATCTTATATGTTCGACACCAAAGTAAATGCAACTTTTGTTGCAAACATGGATATAAAACGTATCATTGTCCAGTCAAGAAAATTAGGCCGAACTAATTGATTTGGGTTCCTAAAGGAACCATGATAAACTCTATGCAACATAATAAACAATGTAGACCAGTTTTTGAGGCACCTAAAAGTAAATGGGTACCTAAAAATCACCCTTTCTTGTAGAAATGTACACCATCAAAAGCTATGAGTAAGAGATAATATCCTATTTTTTGGGTACTCAATATTCATGACTCTGTTGAATCTCGGATTTTGATGATGAAATCAATTGATGGGTTAATTGATCTAATCCATATTATTGAGTTAAGTGTGCAGGATTATCTACGATAACCAGAAAACACAAAGCAAGAATACCGGAGTCAAGATCGATGGACGTTTAAGAGTCCGAAGAATCGTCGGAGATGCTACCGGAACCAACCGAGAAGAAATCGGGAACCTATCGGAATTTTCGGAAGTTCGCCGAAGAGATCGTCGGAGGTTCACGGAGATCACCGAGAAAGCTCGGCTACTTGTTAAAGTCATCACAAGATCGGGAGCTTGATGGGAGTCCGTCGGAAGAAGCTCGTCGGAAAGCTCGCCGAAACAAGACTCGACGTTCGCGGTTAAAAGCTTGCTTAGGATGTGTTTTTGTTATGTAGTTCACTTGTAATTAGGATTAGGATTAAGAGATAATCCTATATCCTGGTTAGGGGCCAACTGGGCCCAAAATCAGATATGGTTTGGGCTAAAATTAAGCCAAACCAGTGAAATCGGAGAGCCAGGCGGTGGCACCGCCTGGCTGGGCGGTAGCACCGCCCAGCACCCGAGAGCTGGGTGGTGACACCTCCTGGGCTGGGCGGTTGCACCTCCTAGCACCCGAACGCTGGGCGGTGGCACCGCTTGGCTGGGCGGTGGCACCGCCAGTATCGGGAACCCAAAGAGAATTCAAATTTTGGAGCCCAAATTTTGAATCCTCTTGAGGCCTATAAATACCCCTCAAATCTCAGCTGAGATAACAACTTTTGAGAAGCATTTTGATTGAGAGAAAAGTCTTAGAAAGTCTTAGCAAGTCTTGTTTTCAATTTGCTAGAGAGTTCTCCTCCTTCTTTCTTATTGAAAATTTGTAAGAGGTTGAGCTGTTTGTAAAAGGTTGTAAGAGGGGTATTGACCCTTCCATTTCAAGAGATTTGCTAGTGGAAGGTGGGAGCCTCATCGAAGAGGGGCCTCGCAAGTGGATGTAGGTCATTTGACCGAACCACTCTAAAATCAGCGTAATCTCTGGTTTGCATTTCATTATTGCTGTTTACATTACTGCAAACCTTCTTACATGCTTTAGTTCCTTATTACCTTTGCTGCGCAACTTCAAGAATACGCTTTCAAGTTAAGTCTTTCAAGTTCCGTTCTTATCATACGAAAGATTTTTCTAAAACCGAAGTTTTAATCCGCTGCACTAATTCACCCCCCCCCTCTTAGTGCTGCTCCGATCCTAACAAGTGGTATCAGAGCGAGGTTATCTCTCATATTTAGTTTAATACCCAAGAGAGATGGCTTACTCCGGCATGCAAGAGGGCCACTCTATTGCACGACCACCTTTATTTAATGGGTCAGATTATACATATTGGAAGACTCGCATGAGAATCTTCCCCATTTCTATGGACTTTGAGCTTTGGTCTATTGTTGAAAACGGATTTCAAAAATCTTCTCTTCCGATGAGTGAATGGAATGAATCGGAGAAGAAGGTTTTTGCTTTAAATGCAAAGGTTATGAATGCCTTGTTTTGTGCACTAGACAAAAATGAATTTAATCGTGTTTCAATTTGTGATTCGGCCTTTGATATTTGGAGAACTCTTGAGGTCACTCATGAAGGCACTAGCCGAGTGAAAGAGTCCAAAATCAACATCCTTGTGCACTCTTACGAACTTTTCCGAATGAAACCAAGTGAGTCCATCGGAGACATGTACACCCGGTTTACGGATGTCATCAATGGACTCAAAGCTCTTGGTAAAGATTTTACTAACTTTGAACTAGTAACTAAAATCTTAAGATCTCTCCCTAAAAGTTGGGATCCAAAAGTTACGGCCATTCAAGAGGCCAAAGACCTTAAAGCATTCCCTCTTGAAGAACTCATTGGGTCTCTAATGACCTACGAAATGACATGTCAAGCTCATGATGAGCTCGAGAACCCCCTTCCAAAGAACAAGAAGGATATGACACTCAAATCACAAGAAGACCACTTGAGAGGAACATCAAGTGATGAGGACAGTGACAATGACATTGCACTTTTGACTCAAAAATTTAAGAAATACTTAAGAAAGAACAAATTTAAAAACAAATTTGAACAAAAGAAGTTAAGTATCTTAAAGAAAGAGCATGCTTTGCTACAAGATAAGTTTGAGAATCTTCAAATTCCTCCATGCTCTAAGTGTGAGCATTTAGAAGCAATAAAAAATAAAAATTTACTTCTTAAAGAAACCTTAAACAAGTTTAAGGTTGGTAGCAAAGGATTAGATATGATCCTTGCACACAAGGGTCACATCGCAAATAGAAATGGAATTGGATTTGTAAAAGGATTACATCAAAATCCTACCACTTTCATAAAAGGACATACATTACATGTTTCCTCTTATATGAAATGCAACTTCTGTTGCAAATCCGAACATATTGCCTACAAATGTCCATTTAGGAAAATTGGTTCACGAAAATTAATATGGGTTCCTAAAGGAACTATAAAAGATTCAATAATAAATAACAAAATTAGTGGGTCAATTTTTGAGGAACCCAAAATCAAATGGGTACCTAAAAATCATCCTCTTTTGTAGACAAACCCACAAGCTAGGAGCAAGAGATGGTCAAGACATGTGACTGGAGATCCATCTCATTTCTCTATGCTCACTAGCAAAGAAGAAGGGTACGTCACCTTCGGAGACAACAACAAAGGCAAAATCATTGGCAAGGGAACTATTGGTAACAAATTTAGTTTTTCCATTGATGATGTTTTACTAGTTGATGGATTGAAACACAATCTCTTAAGTATTAGTCAACTATGTGATAAAGGTTATATCGTTAGATTTGAATCAAATATGTGCATTATTGAAAAACCAAATCATAACATGACTATGATTGCTTTAAAACAAAATAATGTCTATACCATCAATCTTGATGAACTAGGTAATGAAATGTGTTTCTCCGCCGTAAATGATGATGCTTGGCTTTGGCATAGGAGATTAGGTCATGCAAGCATGAAAACAATATCTAAAATCTCATCTTAAGAATTAGTACGAGGGATTCCGAATATGAAGTTTATTAAGGATAAGGTATGCGATGCATGTCAACTAGGCAAACAAATAAAAACAAGCTTCAAACCAAAAAATCAAATTAGCACCACTAGACCATTACAATTGATCCATTTGGACTTATTTGGACCAATTGATACAACAAGTCTAGGTGGAAGCAAATATGCTTTTGTGATTGTGGATGACTACTCTAGATACACTTGGACCTATTTCTTAGCTCACAAAAGTGATTGCTTCAAGTGTTTCTCTAAGTTTTGTAAACTCACTCAAAACGAAAAAGGCTTCATGATTTCATCAATTCGGAGTGATCACGTTGGTGAATTCCAAAATCGTGACTTTCAAAAATTTTACGAAGTTAATGGGTACAATCATGACTTCTCAACTCCAAGAAATCCTCAACAAAATTGAGTAGTTGAAAGGAAAAATAGAAACCTACAAGAAATGGCAAGAACTATGTTAAATGAACATAGTTTACCCAAATATTTTTGGGCCGAAGCCGTAAATACGGCTTGTTACATCATGAATAGGGTCCTAATAAGACCATCTCTATGAAAAACTCCCTATGAATTATGGAATAACAAAAAACCAAATATTTCTTATTTTAAAGTTTTTGGTTGTAAATGCTTCATTTTAAATGAAAAGGATGCCCTAGGTAAATTTGATGCTAAATCCGATGAAGGCATTTTTCTTGGGTACTCCTCCGTTTCTAAGGTCTTTCGTGTCTTTAACAAAAGGACCTTAGTAATAGAAGAGTCTATTCATGTAGTTTTTAATGAAATTTCTGATTTAAAGAAAAATGATTTTGATGATGATCTTGGTTTTGATTATTTGAATTTAAACGAACCCCCTCCTCAAAATAGCCATTTGAATGCATCTTCTTCCGAAATTTCTTTACCCAAAGAATGGAAGTATGTAGATGCTCATCCAAAGGAGCTAATTATAGGAGATACAACAAAAGGGGTTCAAACTCGTTCTTCTTTCAAGAATTTTTGTGCTAACGCCGCTTTCCTTTCTCAAATTGAACCTAAATGCATTGACAAAGCCTTAAAAGATGATTTTTGGGTCATTGCAATGCAAGAAGAATTGAACCAATTTGAGGGGAATGAGGTATGGAAGCTTGTTCCTAGACCAAGTGACCACTTAGTCATAGGTACTAAGTGGGTCTTTAGAAACAAGCAAGACGAAAATGGTATCGTGGTTAGAAACAAGGCTAGATTAGTGGCCAAAGGTTTCAACCAAGAAGAAGGTATCGATTACGAAGAAATCTTCGCTCCCGTGGCTCGATTAGAAGCCATAAGGATGCTCCTTGCCTATGCTAGTAGTAATAATTTTAAACTATTTCAAATGGATGTCAAAAGTGCTTTCTTGAATGGTTTTATTTCCGAAGAAGTATATGTCGAACAACCTCCCGGATTTGAAAATTCTCTTCTTCCTAATCATGTATTCAAATTGACTAAAGCTCTCTATGGCTTGAAACAAGCTCCTAGAGCTTGGTATGAAAGGCTTAGTTCCTTTCTTATTTTAAATAATTTTACCAAAGGCAAGGTTGATACTACATTGTTTATTAAACATTTTAAAAATAATTTTCTTATTGTGCAAATTTATGTTGACGATATTATTTTTGGCTCTTCGGATGAATCACTATGTGAATCATTTGCCAAATGTATGAGTCATGAATTTGAAATGAGTTTAATGGGTGAATTAACTTTCTTTTTAGGATTACAAATAAAACAACTTAGTGATGGTATATTTCTTAACCAATCCAAATATACATTAGAATTGTTAAAACGATTTAACATGGATAATTCAAAAGCAATAAACACCCCTATGAGTACTGCGACTAAGTTAGATATGGATGAAAATAGTAAAAATTTCGATCAAAAAACATATAGGGGAATGATAGGTAGTCTACTCTACCTCACCGCGACTAGACCAGATATTATGTTTAGTGTAGGACTTTGCGCTAGGTTTCAATCTAATCCTAAATTATCTCATCTAAAGAGTGTTAAAAGAATATTTAGGTATCTTAAAGGAACTCTAAATTTAGGATTGTGGTATCCAAAATCTGAAAAATTTGATCTAATAGCTTATGCAGATGCCGATTTTGGCGGATGCAGGATAGATAGAAAAAGTACATCCGGAACATGCCAATTTTTCGGACATGCACTTGTTTCTTGGACTTCCAAGAAACAAAATTCAGTTGCACTATCTACGGCAGAAGCCGAATACATTGCTGCAAGTGCATGTTGTGCACAAGTCATTTGGATGAAAAATACATTAGAAGACTATGGAATTCACTTTAAAAACATTCCCATAACAATGACGTTCGGCATCATTTCATACGCGATCATGTCCTTAACAATGATGTTGTTCTAGAATTCATTGACACAAAGCATCAATTAGCAGATATATTTACAAAAGCTTTGAATGAAGACCAATTTGAATTCATTAGAAGGGAATTAGGTATGTTAAATTGTCCCTAAGAATAAACTTGTTTGAATGGATTTTCCGTAAAGTTTTTCATTCTCTCTCCGTTCCTCGGTGACTTGTTAAATTATCTTATCCTATCTTGAGTCAAACACCGCTTCCATCTGATCAAGATTAATGATTTTATGATATTTTGAATCTAAAAATTGATTTTGATGGCTTGATTATGAGTTTCAAGTTGACGAATTGAATTTGAATAGATTTGTATTCGAATTATGATCTTGACTTATTGGAGTTACTACTTAAAATTTTTTTCTTATCCCAATCTCTTCTTTGTACATCTACAATTTTTGTTATTTATAAAAAGAAGAGATTTGATAATATGGATGAATGCTGAATTTTCCTTTAAGATGAACTCTGCGTAAATATTTTAGCATACTTAATTTTGAATGATAAAATCTTTGTATGATCAATGATAATATAGATGAGTGATGTATGATCAATGATAAAATCTTTGTATGATAAATTATGTGCTTCAAGTCTCATTCTCTTTTTGTTGGTGACAAAGGGGGAGAAAAGTGATGACTTATATCATTTTAATAGCATGACTTATATGAATTGCAAAAGCTTGTGTGATATGAATGTCTTATATGCCTTACAAAATCCTTGAGAATATCACAAGATCGATTGATCATATTGAAAGCATGCCTTACATCGATATCATGAAATTCATGTTGAAAATCTTTATCTCCTATCGTAGTAAAAATTGTCCCATATCATTTGACTTATGATTTTCATCGAAGTTTCGCATTTACTATTGCTTAATGAGAATAACGATAAGTTCTACGGTTAGAACTTATCGGTTTATGCTTGAATTCAATGGATGAAATTCAAGTGTTTTCATCTTCTCATAATATGGCATATAGATAGGGGGAGTTATGTTTAACTCCGTCATCAATTGATTGTCATCATCAAAAAGGGGGAGATTATTGAATCTCGGATTTTGATGATGAAATCAATTGATGGGTTAATTGATCTAATCCATATTATTGAGTTAAGTGTGTAGGATTAACTACGATAACCAGAAAACACAAAGCAAGAATACCGGAGTCAAGATCGATGGACGTTTAAGAGTCCGAAGAATCGTCGGAGATGCTACCGGAACCAACCGAGAAGAAATCGGGAACCTATCGGAATTTTCGGAAGTTCGCCGAAGAGATCGTCGGAGGTTCACGGAGATCACCGAGAAGGCTCGGCTACTCGTTAAAGTCATCACAAGATCGGGAGCTTGATGGGAGTCCGTCGGAAGAAGCTCGTCGGAAAGCTCGCCGAAACAAGACTCGACGTTCGCGGTTAAAAGCTGGCTTAGGATGTGTTTTTGTTATGTAGTTCACTTGTAATTAGGATTAGGATTAAGAGATAATCCTATATCCTGGTTAGGGGCCAACTGGGCCCAAAGTCAGATATGGTTTGGGCTAAAATTAAGCCAAACCAGTGAAATCGGAGAGCCAGGCGGTGGCACCGCCTGGTTGGGCGGTAGCACCGCCC
Source organism: Musa acuminata AAA Group (assembly GCF_036884655.1). Taxonomy (NCBI): domain Eukaryota; kingdom Viridiplantae; phylum Streptophyta; class Magnoliopsida; order Zingiberales; family Musaceae; genus Musa; species Musa acuminata. The sequence goes on along the minus strand of NC_088338.1, from coordinate 31,217,739 downwards.
AGCACCCGAGAGCTGGGAGGTGACACCTCCTGGGCTGGGCGGTTGCACCTCCCAGCACCCGAACGCTGGGCGGTGGCACCGCCAGTATCGGGAACCCAAAGAGAATTCAAATTTTGGAGCCCAAAATTTGAATCCTCTTGAGGCCTATAAATACCCCTCAAATCTCAGCTGAGATAACAACTTTTGAGAAGCATTTTGATTGAGAGAAAAGTCTTAGAAAGTCTTAGCAAGTCTTGTTTTCAATTTGCTAGAGAGTTCTCCTCCTTCTTTCTTATTGAAAATTTGTAAGAGGTTGAGCTGTTTGTAAAAGGTTGTAAGAGGGGTATTGACCCTTCCATTTCAAGAGATTTGCTAGTGGAAGGTGGGAGTCTCATCGAAGAGGGGCCTCGCAAGTGGATGTAGGTCATTTGACCGAACCACTCTAAAATCGGCGTAATCTCTGGTTTGCATTTCATTATTGCTGTTTACATTACTGCAAACCTTCTTACATGCTTTAGTTCCTTATTACCTTTGCTGCGCAACTTCAAGAATACGCTTTCAAGTTAAGTCTTTCAAGTTCCGTTTTTATCATACGAAAGATTTTTCTAAAACCGAAGTTTTAATCCGCTGCACTAATTCACCCCCCCCCCCTCTTAGTGCCGCTCCGATCCTAACAGACTCGAGATCCAAAAGAACACGTAATACTCTCTAGCCTAAATAGTAAAAAGAGGATTAGAAAATTAATATTACACAATGATACTGATACAATCCTGTTTGATCCCTTAGATTTCGAAACTCATAATTCTCCCTTCACATACCCTCTGGATTTCTGAACTCATCGAATTGATTTATTCTTTACCTTCGGACCCAACTATATCATGAACTTACGTCTTGCAAGCAAAGTTTGTCATAAACTTGCGAAGCTTACCAACTTGGATAATAAGTCATGAACATGTCTAAAATTGTGTACGACATTTAAATTAGAGTATGTGCATCACAAGATCTATCTTGAACGTACGAAATTTCTCATATTGAAATGGGAACCCTTACGTAATTACGAAAGTAAAGTTGATTGCTTCACAAATCAAAACTCTCCTCAAGTCGAAAACATCAAAATCAGCCCATACAACCCCCAAACAAATGCTCACCGCTTGTAGGTGGTGGCACCGCCCAACTGGCGGTAGCACCGTCGGTTGTCAGAGGTTGCAAGCGGTTGCACCGCCCAGCCAGCGGTGCCACCACCCGCAACTTTGCCCCCTTTTAAACCGAGCTAGGGTCGACGGTGGAACTGACCCCAACTCACTCCCCTCTCCTTCTAGCTACTCCAACACTTCTCCACCTCCATTTCTTCCTTTTAGCTGCCTAAATACTGCCCATTTCAAAGCAAAGATCAACAATCTCTCATTCTTTTGAAGATCTCACTTATGATATTCTCTAAGAAGCTTTTGATATCTGTTTACTCTTACTCATTACTATCTTCTTAAATAGCAGTAGTTATGGGCTCTAGAAGATCCTCTAGGGACAAAGGGAAGAGGAGATTAGAAGAAGACTTTGATTCCACCCTTTTCGATTCAAAGCTTCATGCCCAAAAATTTGCTTCCATAGAGTTTAGAAATGTCCACAAGGGAAAGTATGTTGATCTAAATGAACTAAGTAATTTAGAGATAATTCAATGGTTTGTAAATTTAGATCTACTCCCAATTCTACAAATTAGTGAACCCATCTACCTAAGATTTGTTAGGTTGTTTTACAACAATCTACAAGTAGATGAAGAAGAAATAATGTCTACCTATCTCTTAGGACAACACATTTCCATTACAGATAGATTCATTTGCGACATGATAGGCATTCCCATAAAAGATAGAGGTCTTTATTTTAGAGGATTGTGGGATGATGAAACAGTTGGGACAAACTACGTCGAAGCCTTAGGAACAATTTTCGGTAATCCCAACTTAGTGATAATTCCTAAAACTGTGAGCATCTACTATCACTAAACACTAAAGTACTTCATCATATTCTAACTAGCATCATTCTCCCTAAACAATACCATCATGATGAAGTGCGTCAAATGGAATTAGGAACCATGTATTGGATCATTAAAGGACATAACATCTGTTTTGGTTACCTTATCCAACAAAACATGATAGAAATATCTAAGAAAGATATGATGCTTCCATATGGTGGTATAATCACTAGAATACTTAAAGCCTACGATATTCCAATACCACCCGACGAAGAGGTAATAAAAGTAGATAGGTTTAGCATAATAAATAAAAATCTACTTCACCGATTGAGATATCTTTATAGAAATAGTAATTAGGTTAGAATGCCTAGAATAATTGATCCCCCTCAACCTGAACCTGAACTAGAAGCACCAATCTTTAGGGGTACTCAATCTCCTCCGATCTGTCCCTTTGAGGAAACACATCCATTTGAGCAAGCTCCTACATCATCCATCGAAGACATAGGGATTCGGATGGACCGATTTGAACAAAGACAATATTAAATCCTATATGAGCTGCAGCAAATTCATCTTCAATTTGACTTCTTATTTAGGCATTTTAATTTTTCACCTCCTGAATGAGCTTGTATATATAAATGTGGTCACAATTTCTTATTGTCTTGTTATAATAATTATGTTCTTGTAAACTCTTTATGCCACTCAACTTGATCACAATGCCCCTTGCCTTGATAACTACTAATCCTTGATATGTTTTACTTAATGTATTATTTGGTAAGCATATGCAGAGTTAGGAATATTAATGTAGATTGAACATCGTTTTCGGATTTTCCTTGAATCTCTTTACGCTACTCGGTTTTTTAATTTTCTTGATCACTTAAGTTTCATGTTGAGATTGAATGCTTCTATAACATGCTTACTTTATAAGTTGAAAATCTTATGCCTTGATTTCCATGATGAGCATGTTATACTCTCATTGTGATTTTAGAAGATTCATACATCGAATTCTTAATCCTTGAGCACTACAAAATTGTGTCCGAATGCATGAACTTGTTAAGATTATTTTTCGAACTTTCTTGATTTAATGATTAAATCACTTAATTGCCATGATGATTTTACACAATTACATGCCTTAATTACATGTTGGAAATTATGTGTTTTGGATACAAAAATTTCTATGATAATAAGCATATTTTATCTTCATTTTTGAATTTGAAAATCTATAGCAAAACCTCGTTTGAATGCATGAAAGTGTTATATTTCATTTTTGGATCTTCTTAATCCTAACAATCGGATTTTCTCGATACATTATTCTCTTCCGGAATTAATAAACGTATGTCATATCGAGTTTGATTCACATTCTTGATTTTTGACATATGGAATCAACTAGCAAACGCATCTCTCATATACTTATCATGTGAAAAATATCTTTCGAGAAATGGATTTGATGATTCCTTCTTATATCTTTTGAGAAAAACTTTTACGTGCAAGGATTTGATTCACACACATATCCTGATTCTTGTAAAAATGAAGCATGCTTTAATATCTTATCAATTTTAACTTCATTCGGATAAGCTCACAAATGACTTTCCTCCTTCATGCAAAAAGATAATAACAAATAAAGAGGAAGAAGTAATGAAAGTTATCTCCATGTCATGTTTTTTTGAGATATTTGTATAATTGATATCCTATTCCTCATTGTTGAAAAATGACATAAACCAAGTTAAAATTTGCTAATATCGTTCTCCTTTTTGTTGATGACAAAGGGGGAGAAATATATGAATTGATACTATGAGTGCCATATTTGAATGAAAAATATATGAATTGATGTTATGCGTACCATATTTGAATTTAATGCTATATGAATTGATACTATGAGTGCCAAACTTAAATTTGAATTATGTTGAGATATCAAAAGCTTGCATTGAAAATATGATAAATTGGTGATAGAATTGCTATGATTGCCATATTTGTACTATGCCATATTTGCACTATGTTATTGCCATATTTGCACTATGTTAAGATATCTAGAGCATACATCGTAATTCTACAAATTGATATCTTGTCATGTGATGAAATGCTACAAAACGTTTGTAATATGTTAAGATATCAAGAACTTACATCACAGTTTTACATGTTGATATCTTACCATATGATGAATTGCTACGATTGCTATCTTTCACATTTGAAATGTAAAACCTGAAAATGGATGTCAAGCCTTGACATCATTTTCAGAGAAATACATTATGATAGGAATCATGATGGGAGTATTGATAAGGTTGAACGATCTTAACTTATCAATATGTCTCTTGAATTCAAAGGCTTTGAATTCAAGAATGACTAATCTCAAGTATGGCATATGGATAGGGGGAGTTAAGGTTAACTCCGTTATCAATTGATTGTCATCTTCAAAAAGGGGGAGAATGTTGACTCTCATATTTTGATGATGAAGTCAATTGTCATTAGTTATCTAATCCATATGTTGAGATAAGTGTGCAAGATTAACTACGATGGAAGTAACACATGAAGTAGGAGTTGCGCCGGAGTCAAGACCATGATCACGTTGGGGGTTAGAGAGTTCGACGGAAGTCCAAACGGTTGTCGAAGTTTCTACGGGAACAAATCCGAAAAGTCTAGGAGTTTGCCAAAGAAGCTCGTTGGAACTCACTAAGTGGATCGTCGCAAGTCCAAGAGTTTGCCGAAAGTCTGCCGGAGCATCGTCGAGGGTTCATTGGATGATTCGCCGGAAGTTCGCCGGAAGAAGTGATTGATGCACCGGAGCAAGTTGTAGTAAATGTCTTAAGAAATATCGTAGTTAGCATATAGATTAAGCTAGGAATGGGAGGTGATCCTATTAACTTAATCTAGGGGCAATTGGGCCCTTGACAAACCCAAATTGGGCCGAATGGATCAGCCCATTCGGACCCAGATTTCCTGGTCGGCGGTGGCACCGCCCAGGAGCTCAGTCTCCTAGGAAAGTTGGGCAGTTCAACCGCCCAGTCAAGCGGTGGCACCACTAGGGCTCAGCCTCCGAGCAAGACTAGGCGGTGGAACCGCCCCAATCAAGCGGTGGCACCGCCAGAGCTCGGTCTTCGAGCTCTGTTAGGCTGTCATACCGCCCAGTCTAGAGGTAGTACCGCCAGGACCCCGGAAATCCGGGAGATGACATTTTTTAGCTCCAAATTCAAACCAGTTTGGGGCCTATATAAACCCCACCCTTTCCTACATGAAAGGGCACCGAAAATCTAATCTTACTCCGTGATTTTTAGAGCTTAAAAGTGTTGTGAAGGCTAAAAGTTCTCCTCCCTCTTTTCTTCCAAGTTTTGATCTTTCAAGAGAGGAGAGAAAATTATATAAGGGTTGTCTCATAAGCTCGTCAAAAGGAGTGAAACTGTAAAAGGGTGGTTGGCCTTTGCCTATTGAAGAAAGGCCTCTAGTGGACATCGGCGACCTCGTCGGAGGAGGAATCCAAATGTGGATGTAGGTCAAGATTGACCGAACCACTCTAAATCTCGATTTGCATTTACTTTTTGTTCTCTATCTTAACTGCAAACTACCTCTATAGCTTTACTTTAATTACACTTCGCCTAATCTAAGTTAAAGCAATTTCTGAATTTGCTTTCTTACCGGAATTGTTTTTATCGTACGAACGTCGTTTTAAATCGTCGAAAGTTTTCCACTGCACTAATTCACCCCTCCCTCTCTTAGTGCTTTTGATCCTAACACAATTGACACAACGAGTCTAGGAGGAAGCAAATATGCCTTTGTAATTATAGATGGCTATAGTAGATACACTTGAACCTATTTCTTGGCCCACAAAAGTGATTATTTCAAATGCTTTTCTAAATTTTGTAAACTTACTCAAAACGAAAAAGGCTTCATGATTTCATCAATTCAGAGTGATCACGGTGGTAAATTTCAAAACCGTGACTTCCAAAGCTTTTGTGAATCTAATGGATATAACCACAACTTCTCCACTTTGAGAAATCCTCAACAAAATGGAGTAATTGAAAGAAAAAATAGAAATATATAAGAAATGACAAGAACTATGTTGAATGAACATAGTCTACCCATGTATTTTTGGGCCGAAGCCATTAATACGGCCTGCTACGTCATGAATAGAGTTCTAATAAGACCATCTCTATCAGAAACTCCCTATGAATTATGGAATAACAAAAAACCAAATATTTCTTATTTTAAAGTTTTCGGTTACAAATGCTTTATTTTGAATTAAAAGGATGCCATAGGAAAATTCGATGCCAAATCCGATGAAGGCATCTTTCTTGGTTACTCTTCCGTTTCTAAGACTTTTCGTGTTTTTAATAAAAGAACCTTAGTTATAGAAGAATCTATTCATGTAGTTTTTAATGAAAATTTTAAGTTAAATAAAAATAATTTTGATGATGATCTTGGTTTTGATAATTTGAATTTAAGTGAACCCCCACCTCAAAATAGCAACTTGGATGCATCTTCTTCCATACCTAAGGAATGGAAGTATGTGGATGCTCATCCAAAGGAGCTAATTATAGGAGATACATCAAAAGGGGCTTAAGCTCATTCTTCCTTCAAGAATTTCTGTGCTAACGCCACATTCCTTTCTCAAATTGAACCCAAATGCATTGATGAGGCCTTAAAAGATGATTCATGGGTTATTGCAATGCAAGAGGAATTGAACCAATTTGAGAGGAATGAGGTATGGAAGCTTGTTCCTAAACCTAGTGGCCATTTAGTCATTAGCACTAAATGGGTCTTTAGAAACAAGCAAAATGAATGTGGTATCGTGATTAGAAACAAGGCTAGACTAGTGGCCAAAGGTTTCAACCAAGAAGAAGGTATCGACTATGAAGAAACCTTCGCTCCTATGGTAAAGTTAGAAGCCATTAGGATGCTCCTTGCCTATACTAGTAGTAACGATTTTAAACTATTTCAAATGGATGTCAAAAGTGCCTTCTTGAATGATTTCATTTCCGAAGAAGTATATGTCGAACAACCTCCCGGATCTGAAAATTCTCTTCTTCCTAATCATGTATTCAAATTGACTAAAGCTCTCTATGGCTTAAAACAAGCTCCTAGAGCTTAGTATGAAAGGCTTAGTTTCTTTTATATTTTAAATAATTTTACTAAAGATAAGTTGATACTATATTGTTCATCAAACACTTTAAAAATAATTTTCTTATTGTGCAAATTTATGTTAATGATATTATTTTTGTTAGGATCGGAGTGATACTAAGAGGGGGGGGGGGTGAATTAGTGCCGCGGATTAACTTGAACGTGTGTTCGTAAAGGTATGCAGCAAAGGTAATGAGGAAATAAAGCACGTAAGAAGGTATGCAGTAATGTAAATAGCAATAATGAAATGCAAACCAGAGATCACGCCGATTTTAAAGTGGTTCGGTCAAATGTCCTACATCCACTTACGAGGCCCTCATCGATGAGGTTCCCACCTTCCACTAGTAAATCTCTTGAAGGGGAAGGACAAATACCCCTCTTACAACTTTTTACAAGTGGTTCACACTCTTACAAATTTTCAGCAAGAAAGAAGGAGGTGAACACTCTAGCAAATTGAAAACAAGACTTGCTAAGACTTTTCTAAGACCTTTCTCTCAATCAATTGCTTCACAAAAGTTGTGTTCTCAGCTGAGATTTGAAGGGTATTTATAGGCCTCAAGAGGATTCAAATTTGGGCTCCAAAATTTGAATTTTCTTTGATTTCCGATGCTGACGGTGCCATCGCCTGTCAATGGCAGTACCACCGCCTGGCACTCGGGTGCTGGGCAGTGCCACCACCCAGCCAGGCGTTGCCATCGCTTGAATCTCGGGTGCTGGGTAGTGCAACTGCCCAATCTAGCGGTGCCACCGCCAGACCCTTCGGTTCACTAGTTGGGCTTTAAATTTAGCCCAAACCAAGTCTACTTTTGGGCCCAGTTGGCCCCTAACCAAGATATAAGATTATCTTTTAATCCTAATCCTAATTACATGTGAACTACATAACTAAAAACAACCCAAGCAAGTTTTCAACCGTGAACGTCGAGTCTTCTTCCGACGAGCTTTCCGACGAACTTCCGGCGGACTTCCGATATGCCCTCGGATTTCTTCCGACGGACTCCCAGCAAGCTCCCGATCTTATGATGACTTCAACGAGTAGCCGAGCCTGTCAGTGTCTAAGGCCTTTCTCTCAAACAATTGCTTCTCAAAAAGTTATAATCTCAGCTGAGATTTGAGGGGTATTTATAGGCCTCAAGAGGATTCAAATTTGGGCTCCAAAATTTGAATTCTCTTTGGTTCCCGATGCTGGTGGTGCCACCGCCTGTTAGTGTCTGACACTGACAGTGCTGGGCGGTGCCACCGCCCAGCTCTCGGGTGCTGGGCGGTCCAACCACCTAGTCTGGTGGTGCCACCGCCAGACCCTTCGGTTCACTGGTTGGGCTTCAAATTTAGCCCAAACTAAATCTAATTTTGGCCCAATTGGCCCCTAACCAAGATATAGGATTATCTCTTAATCCTAATCCTAATTACAAGTGAACTACATAACTAAAAACATCCTAAGCAAGTTTTCAACTACGAACGTCGAGTCTTGTTCCGGCGAGCTTTCCGACGAACTTCTTCCGACGGACTCCCAATAAGCTCCCGATCTTGTGATGACTTTAACGAGTAGCCGAGCCTTCTCGGTGATCTCCATGAACCTCTGACGATCTCTTCGGCGAACTTTCGAAAATTCCGACAGGTTCCCGATTTCTTCTCGGTTGGTTCTGGTAGCATCTCCGACGATTCTTCGGACTCTTAAACGTCCATCGAACTTGACTCCGGTATTCTTGCTTTATATTTTCTGGTTATCGTAGTTAATCCTGCACACTTAACTCAATAATATGGATTAGATCAATTAACCCATCAATTGATTTTATCATCAAAATTCGAGATTCAATAATCTCCCCCTTTTTGATGATGACAATCAATTGATGACGGAGTTAAACATAACTCCCCCTATCTATATGCCATATTATGAGAAGATAAAAACACTTGAATTCCATCCCATTGAATTCAAGCATAAACCGATAAGTTCTAACCGTTGAATTTATCGTTATTCTCATTAAGCATAAGTAAATACAAAACTTCGATGAAAAATCATTTTTATGTCGAATGATAAGAGACAATTTTTACTACGATAGGAGATAAAGATTTTCAACATGAATTTCATGATATAAAGGCATGCTTTCAATATAATCAATCAATCTTGTGATATTCTCAAAGATTTTGCAAGGCATATAAGATATTTGTATTATACAAGCTCTTGTAATTCATATAAGTCATGTTATCGATGCGCATAAGACTTTTTCATTAAGTCATGCTATCGAAATGGTATAAGTGATCACTTAGTTATTACTTCTCCCCCTTTGTCATCAACAAAAAGGGAATGAGACTTGAAGCACATAATTTGTGTTTATAACATCTGGAATTCAGCACTGATCATACAAAAATTCATCATTCATCCATTTTATCAAATCTCTTCTTTCTATAAATAACAAAAATTATAGGTGTACAAAGAAGAGATTGTGATTAAAAAAAAATTTCAAGTAGTAACTCCAATAAGTCAAGATCATAATTCGAATACAAACTCATTCAAATTCAAATCGTCAACTTGAAACTCATAATCAAGCCATCAAAATCAATTTCGAGATTCACAAAATATCATAAAATCATTAATCTTGATCAGATGGGAGCAGTGTTTGACTCAAGATAGGATAAGGTAATTTAACGTGTCATTTAGAATCGAAAGAGAAGGATCAAATTCACCGAGGAACGGAGAGAGGATAAAAAACTTTACGAAAAATCCATTCAAACAAGTTTATTCTTAGGGACAATTTAACATACCTAATTCCCTTCTAATGAATTCAAATTGGTCTTCATTCAAAGCTTTTGTAAATATATCTGCTAATTGATGCTTTGTGTCAATGAATTCTAGAACAATATTATTGTTAAGGACATAATCGCGTATGAAATGATGCCTAACGTCGATGTGCTTAGTTCTAGAGTGCTGAACTGGATATTTAGTAAGACATATGGCACTAGTATTATCACATTTTATGGGAATGTTTTTAAAGTGAATTCCATAGTCTTCTAATGTATTTTTCATCTAAACAACTTGTGCACAGCATGAACTTGCAGCAATGTATTCGACTTCCACCGTAGATAGTGCAACTGAATTTTGTTTCTTAGAAGTCCAAGAAACAAGTGCATGTCCTAAAAATTGGCATGTTCCATATGTACTTTTTCTATCTATCCTGCATCCACCAAAATCGACATCTACATAAGCTATTAAATCAAATTTTTCAGATTTTGGATACCACAATCCTAAATTTGGAGTTCCTTTAAGATACCTAAATATTCTTTTAACACTCTTAAGATGAGATAATTTAGGATTAGATTAAAACCTAGCGCAAAGTCCTACACTAAACATAATATCCATTCTAGTCGCGATGAGGTAGAGTAGACTACCTATCATTCCCCTATATGTTTTTTGATCGAAATTTTCACTATTTTCATCAATATCTAACTTAGTCGAAGTACTCATAGGGGTGCTTATTGCTTTTGAATTATCCATGTTAAATCATTTTAACAGTTCTAATGTGTATTTAGATTGGTTAAGAAATATACCATCACTAAGTTATTTGATTTATAATCCTAAAAAGAAGGTTAATTCACCCATTAAACTCATTTCAAATTCATGACTCATACATTTGGCAAATGATTCACATAGTGATAATCCGAAGAGCCAAAAATAATATCATCAACATAAATTTACACAAAAAGAAAATTATTTTCAAAATGTTTGATAAACAATGTAGTATCAACCTTGCCTTTGGTAAAATTATTTAAAATAAGAAAGGAACTAAGCCTTTCATACCAATCTCTAGGAGCTTGTTTCAAGCTATAGAGAGCCTTAGTCAATTTGAATACATGATTACGAAGAAGAGAATTTTCAAATCCGGGAGGTTGTTCGATATATACTTTTTCGGAAATAAAACCATTCAAGAAGGCACTTTTGACATCCATTTGAAACAGTTTAAAATTATTACTACTAGCATAGGCAAGGAGCATCCTAATGGCTTCTAATCTTACCACAGGAGCGAAAGTTTCTTCGTAGTTGATACCTTCTTCTTGGTTGAAACGTTTGGCCACCAATCTAGCCTTGTTTCTAACCACAATACCATTTTCGTCTTACTTGTTTCTAAAGACCCATTTAGTACCAATGACTAATGGTCACTAGGTCTAGGAACAAGCTTTCATGCCTTATTCCTCTCAAATTGATTCAATTCCTCTTGCATTGCAATAACCCAAAAATCATCTTTTAAGGCTTCGTCAATGCATTTAGGTTCAATTTGAGAAAGGAAGGTGGTGTTAGCACAAAAATTCTTGAAAGAGGAACAAGTTTGAACCCCTTTTGATGTGTCTCCTATAATTAGCTCCTTGGATGAGCATCTATATACTTCCATTCCTTGCGTAAGGAAATTTCGGAAGAAGGTGCATCCAAGTTGCTATTTTGAGGAGGGGGTTCATTTAAATTCAAATTATCAAAACCAAGATCATCATCAAAATCATTTTTCTTTAAATCAAAAATTTCATTAAAAACTATATGAATAGATTCTTCTATTACTAAGGTTCTTTTGTTAAAAACCGGAAAAGCCTTAGAAACAGAAGAGTAACCAATAAAGATGCCTTCATCGGATTTAGCATCAAATTTTCTTAAGGCATCCCTTTCATTCAAAATAAAGCATTTACAACCGAAAACTTTAAAATAGGAAACATTTGGTTTTTTGTTATTCCATGATTCATAGGGAGTTTTTGATAGGGACGGTCTTATTAGAACCCTATTCATGATGTAGCAAGCCGTATTCACGGCTTCGGCCCAAAAATACTTGGCTAGACTATGTTCATTTAACATCGTTCTTGTCATTTCTTGTAGTTTTCTATTATTTCTTTCGACTACTCCATTTTGTTGAGGATTTCTCGGAGCGGAGAAGTTGTGATTGTATCCATTAACTTCACAAATATTTTAAAAGTCACAGTTTTGAAATTCGCCACCGTGATCACTCCGAATTGATGAAATCATGAAGCCTTTTTCATTTTGAGTGAGTTTACAAAATTTAGAGAAACACTTGAAACAATCACTTTTGTGAGCTAAGAAATAGGTCCAAGTGTATCTAGTATAGTCATCCACAATTACAAATGCATATTTGCTTCCTCGTAGACTTATCATGTCGATTGGTCCAAATAAGTCCAAATGAATCAATTGTAATGGTCTAGTGGTGCTAATTTGAATTTTTGGTTTGAAACTAGTTTTTATTTGTTTACCTAGTTGACATGCATCACATACTTTGTCCTTAATAAACTTCATATTTGGAATTCCTCGTACTAATTCTCTAGATGAGATCTTAGATATTAGTTTCATGCTTGCATGGCCTAGTCTCCTATGCCAAAGCCAAGCATCATCATTTAAAACGGAGAAGCACATTTCATTACTTAGTTCATCAAAGTTGATGGTGTAGACATTATTTTGTTTTAATGCAATCATAGTTATGTTATGGTTTGGTTTTTCAATAATACACACATTTGATTAAAATCTAACGATATAACCTTTATCGCATAATTGACTAACACTCAAGAGATTATGTTTCAATCCATCAACTAGTAAGACATCATCAATAGAAAGATTTAATTTGTTACCTATGGTTCCCTTGCCAATGATTTTGCCTTGGTTGTTGTCTCCGAAGGTGACGTACCCTTCTTTTTGCTAGTGAGCATAGAGAAATGAGATGGATCTCCAGTCATATGTCTTGAGCATCCACTATCGAGATACCATCTCTTGCTCCTAGCTTGTGATGGTGTATGTTTCTACAAGAAGGGATTATTTTTAGGTACCCATTTTCTTTTGGGTGCCTTAAAAACTGATCTAACTTGTTCATCATATTGCATAGAATTGATCATAGTTCTTTTAGGTGTTGAATCTCGTATTTTGATGATGAAACTACTTGATATATGTTTATGATTTAATATGCGGTTTGAGTGACGCAGGATGCTTTGATCAGGATGAGACAATTAAAGTAGGAAAATCATGTTGTGCCGGAGGAACATGTCAGAAGATTGGACGTCGGGCCAGTGGATCGGTCGACGTATCGACAGAAGGCTTCGGGTCGTGGACTCGGGCATCGGGCCAAGAAGAGCGGGTATTGTGCCAAGGATATCGGAGTTGCGGAGCCAACAGGCCGATTGGGCAATAGGCTACAGGAAAGGACGATGCGCCGAAGAATCGGACGAAGCGTCGAGGGACCAATGACATACCGGACAACTTGGTTAATTGCTTAGGATTAATTATCTCGATCAAAGTTTTTGTTTTAAGTGTGCAGGATTAACTACGATGAAAGTTAGACAAGCAGCAGGAGTTGCGCCGGAGTCAAGTTCATGATCACGTTGGAAGTTCGAGAGTTCGACGGAAGTTCGGACGGTCGTCGGAGGTTCTGCGAGAACAGATCCGAGAAGTCCAGAAGCTTGCCAAGCGAAGCTCGTCGGAACTTGCCAAGTGGATCGTCGCAAAGTCCAGGAGTTTGCCGGAAGTCCGCAGGAGCATCACCGAGGGTTCATCGGATGATCGACGGAAGTTCGCTGGAAACTCGCCGGAAGAAGCGATTGACGCACCGAAGCAAAGCTGCAGAAATTGTCTTAGAACTAATCGTAGTTAGCACGTTGATTAAGTTGGAAAATGGGAGGTGATCCCATTAACTTAATCTTGGGCCAATTGGGCCCGAATTTGGACTGGTTTGGGCCAAGTTTGGAGCCCAACCAGTGATCTGGAATAGTGCCAGGAGGTGCAACCGCCTAGGCCAGGAGGTGGCACCGCCTGGGCTAAGCCTCCCAGCAAGACTGGGCGGTGCAACCTCTCCAGCCGGGAGGTGGCACCGCCTGAGCTCAGTCTTCGAGCAAGACTGGGCGGTGCAACCTCCCTGACAGAGAGGTGGCACCGCCTGAGCTCAGTCTTCGAGCAAGACTGGGCGGTGCAACCTCCCTGGCAGAGAGGTGGCACCGCCTGAGCTCGGTCTTCGAGCTCTGCCAGGCGGTGCAACCTCTCCAGTTAGGAGGTGCAACCGCCTGATCCCGGAATTCCGGGATTTGATCGTTTTGAGCTCAAAATTTGAATTGGGTTGGGGCCTATAAATACCCCACCCATTCAGCACTGAGAGAGCAAGAACTCAAGCCAAAATCTTGATCTTTTCAGTGGTTCTTAGAGCTCAAAACTGCTAGTTTTCCTCCTTCTGTTCTTCAAGTTTGAGTTGTAAAGAGAGGAGAGAAAACATTTGTAAGGGTTGTCTCCTGATCCCGTCAAAAGGAGTGAATCTGTAAGAGGGTAGTTGGCCTTCGCCTATTGAAGGAAGGCTCCTAGTTGACGTCGGTGACCTCGCCGGTGGAGGAAGCCAAAAGTGGAGTAGGTCAAGACTGACCGAACCACTCTAAATCTCTGGTTTGCGTTTATTTTGAGCACTTTATCATTACTGCAAACCTCCTACATAGCTACTGCTCTCTGCGCTTTTACGAACGAGTTCTGTGCAGTTTATGTTCACATCTTAATTCCTTTTACAAACTACAAACTGCTCTCTGCGCTTTTACGAACGAATTCTGTGCAGTTTACGTTTACGTCTTGATTCCATCTACAAACTGCAAACTGTCTCTCTGCGCTTTTACGAATGAGTTCTGTGCAGTTTACGTTCACGTCTTGATTTCATTTACAACTGCAAACTGTCTTCTGCGCTTTTACGAATAAGGTTCTGTGCAGTTTACGTTTACGTCTTGATTTCATTTAGAACTGCAAACTGTCATCTGCGTTTAGACGCAAACTGCGTTTAGACGCAAACTACGTTTAGACGTAAACTGCGCTTAGACGCAAACTATGATTAGACGCAAACTGCGTTTAGACGTAAGCTGCGTTTAGACGTAAACTGCGCTTAGATGCAAACTGTGTTTAGACGCAAACTGCGTTCAGACGCAAACTGCGTTTAGACGTAAATCTGCGTTTAGACGTAAATCTGCGTTTTAGATGTAAAACTGCGTTTAGACGTAAACTACGTTTAAACGTAAAACTACGTTTTAGACGTAAACTGAGTTTGGACGTAAATCTGCGTTTAGACGTAAATCTACGTTTAGACGTAAATCTGCGTTTAGACGTAAAACTACGTTTAGACGCAAACTGCATTTAAACGTAAATTGTGTTTAGACGTAAACTACGTTTAGACGTAAACTGCACTTAGTCATAAGTTATCTTTGAGTCGGCTTTTGCTTCAAAACTGATTTTTATCGAACGAACGCAGCTTTTGTTTTTAATCGCTAAAAGAAATCCGCTGCACTAATTCACCCCCCCCCCCTCTTAGTGCTCTCGATCCTAACAATTGGTATCAGAGCGGGGTATTTCTCATTTCGGATTTACACCCGGGAGAAATGGCTCTTCAAGAGGGCTTTTCGATCTTTCGTCCACCGTTCTTTAACGGATTGGACTACACTTATTGGAAAACTCGAATGAGAGTTTTCTTGATTTCTCTAAATCTGGATTTATGGAATATCGTTGAAAACGGTTTTCAACTTCCCTCTAAACCGACGAACGAATGGTCGGATTTAGAGAAGAAGTATTTTTCTTTAAACGCAAAGGCTATGAATGCCTTATTTTGCGCTTTGGACAAAAATGAGTTCAATCGGGTTTCTTTGTGCGAAACGGCTTTCGATATTTGGCGTGCTCTTGAAATCACGCACGAGGGAACTAGTAGAGTCAAAGACTCGAAAGTTAATATTTTACTGCATGATTTTGAGCTTTTTCATATGAAACCAAGCGAAACCGTTGTTGACATGTACACCCGTTTTACGGATGTCGTCAATGGTTTAAAATCACTTGGTAAAAGCTTTTCGGATTTTGAACTCATTAACAAAGTTTTGCGCTCACTTTCTAAAACTTGGGATTCAAAAGTAACTGCTATTCAAGAATCGAAAAACTTGAACCAATTTCCACTTGAAGAACTAATTGGTTCATTGATCACATATGAAATGACGTGCAATGCACGTGAAGAACTTGAGAACCACCTTCCAAAGAACAGGAAGGATTTGGAACTCTGGACAAATGAATGCCACTTGAGCGATGACTCAAGTGATGAGGACAATGATGAACAAAACAACCTTCCAAAGAACAGGAAGGATTTGGGACATAGAACATTTGAAGACCACTCGAGCATAAGCTCAAGTGATGGTGAACTTAAACTACAAATGAAACGAAAATTAAAAAGCAAAAAGAATCAAACTACTTGCTTTAAACGCAAGAAGAAGAACAAAAATTGGGATGAATCGAGCTCCTCCGAAGAAGAGAAAGTCAACAAAAGCAAGGCGGCAAACTACGCCTTAACAGCCCACAATGATGAGGTAATCGAAATCCCCCTAATTTATTTTGAAATTACTTGATGCTTTCATGATGTATTTTTCTCTTTTAGTTTAGAATTAATTTTCTTAAAAATTACATGTTAAAAAAAAAAAAAAATTATTATGATCATACTAAGTAATTTCGAAAATGATAATATTGCATATTTTATGATAAACAAATAAAATGATCTTGATTGAAAATATGAAATCATGGTTAAGAAGTAATAATGTGCATTACGTTGATTTCCATTGTTATTTCTCGATTTTGATTAAAGATCATGTTTGATTTGAAGAAATGCATAATGATGAAATTAAATATTTCGATTGACAATTTCATGCATGAGATATACATGATGATTTTTGTGATTGATGGTTTTATGATGAAATTCATTTTACGATCCTAAACGTTGATGCATGTTTTCATTTGACATAAATGAAAAGGCATGCTAACATGAAATCGATCACTTAAGATGAAACACTTAAAAAAAGGGAAGAAATATATGAATTGATGCTATAAACACTATGCTATGATTATCCCATGCTTGCATCATCAAGAGATATATGAATTGATGCTATGATTGCCAAATTTGCATTATGCCATGTTTGCATCATCATGTTAAGATATCAAGAACTTGCATCGTAATTCTACTTGATGATATCTTACCATGTGATGAAATGCTACAATTGATAAACACTTGAAATGCAATCCTCTATCTTATTGATTTTTCAATAAATCTATGCTTGTCATATATGAATTTATTGAATATAATTTTGAGGATGATTTCAGATTTGACAAATGCTTGATTCGTATTTACGACATAAGATACACTTTAAATATGAATCATGCTTCAATCATGTTAAATGCTTCAATCATTTTCTATCTCTAGAGTTCTCGATTTTGATGAAATACAAGTGATAAATTTATTTATGATATCTTGTAAATTACTTGAATTATGAATGAGTTTTTATGATGTGTTAAAAGAATCACTTAAAAATAAAATGCTTTTCCCATCTTATCGAGATTAATGCATGATATTGTGTGAATCTCGAAATTGATTTTGATGAAATAGTAATAACGTTATTCATGTTATGAATCTCAAAAATGATAATATGCTTCATGTGATAATATGAATACACGAAACACTTATGATATGATTTTGATACAATTCCGTGTATTCATAAAATATTTATCTCCTCATCCAATAACTTTTCTTGATATTCCTTATGAGATGAAATGAAATAATGCATGAAATACAAATGAGGAGTTATTGATCATGCATGGTAGGATATAATTTGACAAAATTGATACCATCATGATATGAAACATTTATGATCTGCAATTATGCATGCAATACTTGTGCTTTCTAATTATGATGTGATGTATTGCATATGATGTAAATCATGATTTAAAATGCTATGAGTGCTAAGTTACACATTTTGAGAAGAAATTGCTATATTGAAACATTGATGTAATTATGAATGATGATATGATATTATGCATGTAATACTTCAACTTATGATAATGATGCATGCAATGATAAAATATTCATGATGAAAAATTGGCTTAACATTCATAACTTGATTATTCATCCTTTGTCATGATTTTGAAATCGTTGTAAAAGGAAAAAGAACTACAAAACTGTATTCTTCCTTGACAATGACAAAGGGGGAGATAGCTAGCTTGCACAAGTCAAGAAGATGCAAAAACTTGATTGCTAGCTTGCCTATCTTAAGTAGCAAAAATACTAACTTGCACATCTAGCAAAACTTGACAAATTTGCATATCTCAAGAAGCAAGAGTTGCCTTCTTGAACATCTTTAAATTGCTAGTTTGCATGTTCTAAAAGTGCTATCTTGTATACTGTAAAACTTGCATATCTAAAACTTGATAGCCTGAATATTCTAAGCATGATGTAACATTTGCTAAATTTTCTGGCTTCAAAACTGCATGATGATAAAACTTGATAATATGTTTTACATGCAATGAGTTGAACCAATATCACAAACACTTGATTGTGATACTTCTCCTTTTTGTTGATGACAAAGGGGGAGAAGTATGTTGATGACATGACAAGTTATGCATAAGTTTATGCATAAGTTCATGTTGACGTGTTGCAAGTATTCATGATGAATATTGCAATGACTTGAATTCAGTTTGAATTCAAGGTTCTATCAATATGGCATATTGATAGGGGGAGTTTGTTTAAACTCTGGGAGTTAAGGTTAACTCCGATTATGATGACATGTTGCTTAGATTTTTGAATCTAAGAGTTTCTATCAATAAGGTATATTGATAGGGGGAGTTTGTTTAAACTCCGGGAGTTAAGTTTAACTCCGTCATCAAGTGGTTGTCATCATCAAAAAGGGGGAGATTGTTGAATCTCGTATTTTGATGATGAAACTACTTGATATATGTTTATGATTTAATATGCGTTTTGAGTGACGCAGGATGCTTTGATCAGGATGAGACAATTAAAGCAGGAAAATCATGTTGTGCCGGAGGAACATGTTAGAAGATTGGACGTCGGGCCGGTGGATCGGTCGACGTATCGACAGAAGGCTTCGGGTCGTGGACTCGGGCATCGGGCCAAGAAGAGCGGGTATTGTGCCAAGGATATCGGAGTTGCGGAGCCAACAGGCCGATTGGGCAATAGGCTGCAGGAAAGGACGATGCGCCGAAGAATCGGACGAAGCGTCGAGGGACCAATGACATGCCGGACAACTTGGTTAATTGCTTAGGATTAATTGTCTCGATCAAAGTTTTTGTTTTAAGTGTGCAGGATTAACTACGATGAAAGTTAGACAAGCAGCAGGAGTTGCGCCGGAGTCGAGTTCATGATCACGTTGGAAGTTCGAGAGTTCGACGGAAGTTCGGACGATCGTCGGAGGTTCTGCGAGAACAGATCCGAGAAGTCCAGAAGCTTGCCAAGCGAAGCTCGTCGGAACTTGCCAAGTGGATCGTTGCAAAGTCCAGGAGTTTGCCGGAAGTCCGCAGGAGCATCACCGAGGGTTCATCGGATGATCGACGGAAGTTCGCCGGAAACTCGCCGGAAGAAGCGATTGACGCACCGAAGCAAAGCTACAGAAATTGTCTTAGAACTAATCGTAGTTAGCACGTTGATTAAGTTGGAAAATGGGAGGTGATCCCATTAACTTAATCTTGGGCCAATTGGGCCCGAATTCGGACTGGTTTGGGCCAAGTTTGGAGCCCAACCAGTGATCTGGAATAGTGCCAGGAGGTGCAACCGCCAAGGCCAGGAGGTGGCACCGCCTGCGCTAAGCCTCCCAGCAAGACTGGGCGGTGCAACCTCTCCAGCCGGGAGGTGGCACCGCCTGAGCTCAGTCTTCGAGCAAGACTGGGCGGTGCAACCTCCCTGACAGAGAGGTGGCACCGCCTGAGCTCAGTCTTCGAGCAAGACTGGGCGGTGCAACCTCCCTGGCAGAGAGGTGGCATTGCCTGAGCTCGGTCTTCGAGCTCTGCCAGGCGGTGCAACCTCTCCAGTCAGGAGGTGCAACCGCCTGATCCCGGAATTCCGGGATTTGATCGTTTTGAGCTCCAAATTTGAATTGGGTTGGGGCCTATAAATACCCCACCCATTCAGCACTGAGAGAGCAAGAACTCAAGCCGAAATCTTGATCTTTTCAGTGGTTCTTAGAGCTCAAAACTGCTAGTTTTCCTCCTCCTTCTGTTCTTCAAGTTTGAGTTGTAAAGAGAGGAGAGAAAACATTTGTAAGGGTTGTCTCCTGATCCCGTCAAAAGGAGTGAATCTGTAAGAGGGTAGTTGGCCTTCGCCTATTGAAGGAAGGCTCCTAGTTGACGTCGGTGACCTCGCCGGTGGAGGAAGCCAAAAGTGGAGTAGGTCAAGACTGACCGAACCACTCTAAATCTCTGGTTTGCGTTTATTTTGAGCACTTTATCATTACTGCAAACCTCCTACATAGCTACTGCTCTCTGCGCTTTTACGAACGAGTTCTGTGCAGTTTACGTTCACATCTTAATTCCTTTTACAAACTGCAAACTGCTCTCTGCGCTTTTACGAACGAATTCTGTGCAGTTTACGTTTTTGTCTTGATTCCATCTACAAACTGCAAACTGTCTCTCTGCGCTTTTACGAATGAGTTTTGTGCAGTTTACGTTCACGTCTTGATTTCATTTACAACTGCAAACTGTCTTCTGCGCTTTTACGAACAAGGTTCTGTGCAGTTTACGTTTATGTCTTGATTTCATTTAGAACTGCAAACTGTCATCTGCGTTTAGACGCAAACTGCGTTTAGACGCAAACTGTGTTTAGACGTAAACTGCGCTTAGACGCAAACTGCGATTAGACGCAAACTGCGTTTAGACGTAAGCTGCGTTTAGACGTAAACTGCGCTTAGACGCAAACTGTGTTTAGACGCAAACTGCGTTCAGACGCAAACTGCGTTTAGACGTAAATCTGAGTTTAGACGTAAATCTACGTTTAGACGTAAATCTGCGTTTTAGACGTAAAACTGCGTTTAGACGTAAACTACGTTTAAACGTAAAACTACGTTTTAGACATAAACTGAGTTTGGACGTAAATCTACGTTTAGACGTAAATCTGCGTTTAGACGTAAATCTGCGTTTAGACGTAAAACTGCGTTTAGACGCAAACTGCATTTAAACGTAAATTGTGTATAGACGTAAACTACATTTAGACGTAAACTGCACTTAGTCATAAGTTATCTTTGAGTCGGCTTTTGCTTCAAAACTGATTTTTATCGAACGAACGCAGCTTTTGTTTTTAATCGCTAAAAGATATCCGCTGCACTAATTCACCCCCCCCCTCTTAGTGCTCTCGATCCTAACATTAGGAACCCAAATTAGTTTGTTCGGACTAATTTTCTTGAATGGGTATTTATAAGTTTTATGTCCATATTTACAACAAAAGTTGCAATTGCTTTGGTGTCGAACATGTAAGACAGGGCCTTTAATGAAGGTGGTTGGATTTAGGTGAGAACTTCTCACAAATCCGATAATACTTCTTTTATGAACATGACCCTTATTTGTAAGGATCATGTTCAAAGACTTACTACCAACCTCGAATTTCTTCAAGGTGTCCTTAAGTAGTAAGTTCTCCTTTTGGAGAGTTTCTAGATCATGATATTTTATACATGGAGCTAAACTATCATGATATTCAGTCTTTAATTTATCAACATTACAAGTGAGACTATCATGCTCATGTTTTAGCATTTTGTATTTTCTACTAATTGTCTTACATTCATCAAATAACTCATGGAAGGCATTTAATAATTCCTGATAAGGTAAATCTGCATCAATTAAATCCGTTACCTCTTCTCCGATGGCCATTAGGGCATAATGAGCAACTTGCTCGGTGTTGGACTCCTCTTCTTCGGAAGCGCTTGAGTCATCCCACGTTGCCTTGAGCGCCTTCTTCTTTGATGTTCTCTTTTTGGCTTGAGGACAATCGTTCTTGTAGTGTCCCGGTGTTTTGCACTCATAGCAAATCACTTGGTCCTTCTTGTGTTCAAATTTATTTTTTATATTATTTTTAAATTTGTTCTTTCTTAAATATTTTTTAAATTTTTGAGTCAAAAGTGCAATGTCATTGTCACTGTCCTCATCACTTGATGTTCCTTTCAAGTGATCTTCTTGTGATGTGAGTGCCATGTCATTCCTGTTCTTTGGAAGGGGGTTCTCGAGCTCGTCATGAGCTTGACATGTCATTTCGTAGGTCATTAGAGACCCAATAAGTTCTTCAAGAGGGAATATTTTAAGGTCTTTGGCCTCTTCAATGGCCGTAACTTTTGGATCCCAACTTTTAGGGAGGGATCTAAAGATTTTAGTTACTAGTTCAAAGTTAGTAAAATCTTTACCAAGAGCTTTGAGTCCATTGATGACATCTGTGAACCAGGTGTACATGTCTCCGATGGACTCACTTGGTTTCATTCGGAAGAGTTCGTAAGAGTGCACAAGGATATTGATTTTGGACTCTTTCACTCGGCTAGTGCCTTCATGAGTGACCTCAAGAGTTCTCCAAATATCAAAAGCCGAATCACAAACTGAAACAAGATTAAATTCATTTTTGTCTAGTGCACAAAACAAGGCATTCATAGGCTTTGCGTTTAAAGCAAAAACTCATCGGAAGAGAAGATTTTTAAAATCCGTTTTTGATAATAGTCCGAAGCTCGAAATCTATGAAATTGAGGAAGATCCTCATATGAGTCTTCCAATAAGTATAATCTGTGTTAGGATCAGAGCGGCCCTAAGAGGGGGGGGGGGTGAATTAGTGCAGCGGTAAAGTGTGATAAACTTTTGACGATTTAAACACTTTCGGAAACTTCGTATGATAAAAGTAACGTTTTCGTTTGAAACCGTTTCGATTGCGTTTTAACTTGAAGAGATAAGTAAGACGAAGACCAAGAAGTAGAGCATTAAAGTACAAATGGTTTGCAGTAATGTAAATGACAATAAGTAAATGCAAACCAGAGATCACGCCGATTTTACAGTGGTTCGGTCAAATGACCTACATCCACTTGCGAGGCCCCTCTTCGATGAGGCTCCCACCTTCCACTAGCAAATCTCTTGAAATGGAATGGCAAATACCCCTCTTACAACTTTTTACAAGCGGTTCACTCTCTTACAGATTTTCAGCAAGAAAGAAGGAGGTGAACACTAGAAAATTGAAAATAAGACTAGCAAAGACTTTTCTAAGACCTTTCTCTCAAACAATTGCTGCTCAAAAAGTTGTTATGTCAACTGATATTTGAGGGGTATTTATAGGCCTCAAGAGGATTCAAATTTGGGCTCCAAAATTTCAATTCTCTTTAGATTCCCGATGCTGGCGGTGCCACCGCCTGTCACTGTCAAACATTGACAGTGCTGGGCGGTGCCACCGCCCAGTCAAGCAATGCCACCGCCCAGCTCTCGGGTGCTGGGCGGTGCCACCGCCCAGCCTAAACGGTTCCACCGCCTAGGCCAATTTAGCTCACTGGTTGGGCTCCAAACTTGGCCCAAACCAGTCCGAACTCGGGCCCAATTGGCCCCTACTTGGATTATAAGATTAACACATAATCCTAACCCTAATTAATGTACTAAATATGAATTTAAAGACATTTTCTAAGCTATTACAAAGTTCGTAAGTCAAGACTTCTTCCGGCGAGCTTCCGGCGAACTTCCGGCGGTCTTCTGATAAACTCTCGGAAACCATTCTGTGGACTCCCGGCAAGCTCCTAGACTTCACGATTTGATCTTGGCGAGTTTCGATGAGCTTCTTCGGCAAGCTCTGATCTTTCTTGGCGAGCTCCGCGAACTTCCAACGAACCTTCCGGCGAGCTTCCGAAAAACCCTTCGGCAAGCTCCATACTCATTCTTGGCTAGTTCCGGCAGCATTCCCGACGAACCTTCGGACTTCCGTCGAACTCTCGAACTCGCAATGAATCCTTCATGCTTGACTCCGACACTTTGTTTTGCTTTATGTCTTCGTTGTTATCGTAGTTAATCCTGCACACACAAGCAAAAACTCTACTCCGATCTAGACAATTATTATAAAGCGAATTGACATTCTGTTGCTCGGCACGTCATTGGTTGGCGCTTCGTCCGATTCTTCGGCGCATCGTCCTCTCTTGCGGCTTGTTGCCCAATCAGTGGTTGACCTCCGCAACGTCGATATCCTTGGCGCAATTCCACTCTTGGCCCGATGCCCGACGTCCGAAGCCTTCTACCATCCAATATCCTAACGTGATCTCCTCCGGCACAACGTCAATTCCTCCTGCCTTAATTGTCTAATCCTGATCGAGTAGACCTGCATCACTCAAGATGCAGTTAAACATAAACATAATTATCAATTGGTTTCATCATCAAAATACGAGATTCAACAATCTCCCCATTTTTTATGATGACAACCAATTGATGACGGAGTTAACTTGACTCCCGGAGTTTAAACAAACTCCCTCTATCAATATGCCATATTGATAGAACCTTGAATTCAAACTGAATTCAAGTCATTGCAATATTCATCATGAATACTTGCAACACGTCATTATGAACTCATGCATAGACTTATGCATATCATGTCATCAACATACTTCTCCCCCTTTGTCATCAACAAAAAGGAGAAGTACAACTATTCTTTATGTTTGTAATATAGGTTCAACTCATTGCATGAAAAACATAATATTAAGTTTTATCATCATGCAGTTTTGAAGCTAGAAAATTTAGCAAGTAATGCATCATGCTTAGGACATTCAAGCTATCAAGTTTTAGATATGCAAGTTTTACAGCATACAAGATAGCACTTTTGGTAATGTTCAAGATAGCAAGTTCTACATCATGCAAGCTAGCAATATTTGAGATGTTCAAGAAAGCAACTCTTGCTTCTTGAAATATGCAAATTTGTCAAGGTTTGCTAGATGTGCAAGTTAGCATTTTTGCCTCTTAAGATAGGCAAGATAGCACATTTTCTTCTTTTGAGATAGCAACTTTTTGCTTCTCTTTAGACTACAAGCTAGCAATTTTTACGATATGTAAGTTTCACAATATACAAGCTAGCAAAAATTTCGAAAGCAAATGCAAAATAGCTTTCTTGTGTAAGCTCATAATTCTTGCTTCCTATTGCAATGTGCAAGTTGCAAGTTTTGCTTCTTGAGATAGGCAAGATAACACTTTTGCAATTTTTGTTTCTTAAGATAGGCAAGCTTGTGATGTTCAAAATAACAAGCTCTTTCTTCTAGAAGTGTCATTTTTGCTTTATTTGCAAATTGTAAGCTAGCAAAATGTTTGAAAAAGTGATCAAGTTTTGCAACATACAAGCTAGCAAAAATTCCAAACTAGCAAGAGATAATGTTTTACATGAGGCAAGCAAACAATTTGGCAAATGTTACATTTGTATCTTCTCTTTTGAGAAGTGCAATTTTTGCTTTCATCTTGAATTGTGCAAGCTAGTTAGTTTGCCTCTTTTCATGATGTCCATGCTAGAAATTCTTGCTCCCCCTTTGTCATTGTCAAAAGGAAGGGAAGACCCTTATATCAATTTTCATATTATGACAAAGGTAAGTATCATTCTTATTTGTGCATCATTATATATTCAAATTAAAACATACACAATTTCAATAACCTTATTTTTCATGCACGATACCGAAAAATAAATCAATCATCATTAATAAGCATATCATACATGATACTCAAATATTAAAATTTTTAAGCATTTATCAACATGTTGATCATGATACCAAACATTCATCATTTAAAGCATTCATGATACACATCATATGCAATAAATACATCATCTATATCATTATCATAAGTATTGCATACATCATTTTAACTTTATGAATATTTCATCATTGCATGCATTATACCAAAACATTTCAAGCCATGCAAGCCATAAATACAAAGAAATCATGTCATGAAGGATAAAATCATTTGAATACCAAAAGACATGATTCATATAGTAAATATCTTCTTTAAATAAAATATCAAGAAAAATCATAGGAGTACAAAGAAGAGATCTTGTTTTAAAAGAAAAATCAAGTAATAACTCCAAGAACTCACAAGGAAAAATCATGATTCATTTAGAAAATCTCCTCTCAAGAGAATATCAAGTAAAATCGTAGAAGATCGATTAATGAGAAATTTTGATTTATAATAAAATCTCATGTATCGAATGTCGAGAAATCAAAATGATGATTTATATAAAAAATATCACAAGTTATATTCAAGAGAAAAATCATCTTTCATTTTCAACGTATTCAATTTGTCACATCAATATTTCTTAGATATGCATGATACCAAAACATGGTTTTAAATCTTTAACATATAACATGCATAAATTGAAAGGAGAAGGGAAGAATTCAAACGATAAAGATTTCAACCATCTCATAAACAAATATAAGACCAAGTCATGAATCCAAAATTCCATGAATCAAAATGATCGTCAAAGGTAATCTCATGTTATTCCAAGAAATCAATATCATGATTTTGATAAAACTCATTTCAAATTTAAATCATCAAAATATCAACATTACTTTCAAGAGATTCAAAATGGTATACATAGATTTATCATAATAAACATCAAGATCAATAGGATAGAGAAAAATAATTTTTCAAGGAAAAAATATTTTCCTCTTTTTAGTTGTTTCAATTCATATGATTTTATTTCACTTATACCAAATAAAAACATGTATAATGTTTAAAACCGAAAGTGTAAGATTTATTACAACAAAGATTAATAAGGCACTTTCATTATGGTAAAAATCAATAATCCATAAATCACAAGATTCATATGCATAATTTCAAAATTTATTAAGCATGATCATTATGCATGACACTAAAACATGGTTTCAAAATGTTTAATATTTTCATTACATCATTATGCAATGGTTTCATTGAACATAATTTTGAATGATTCTTATAGATAACTAAAACTTCTTTATTTTTAATTTATGTGATTGACTTTATATTAGCATGCTCAAGTTTTGTTCTTATGTCAAAAACATACATCATGTTTGAAAAACAAAGACAAGGTTTAAAAAAAAAATCATCAAGCCTTCCATATAAAAACCATGCATCATCATTGAAGGTTAATATGGAAATCATCAAAATACACATTCTTGCTTCTCAAGCACATATATATGATTATTTAAATCTAACATTTTATTCTATTAACATAAAACATACAATTTTCAAGAAAAATAATTATTCAAAAGAAAAGAGAAAATGCATCATGGAAAACATCAAGTAATTTCAAAATAATTCAAGAGAGTTGAGTTACTTACCTTGTAGTCGAAGCCCGTCAAAGCCTAATTTGTCGTTTCACCTTTGGAAGTTCTTAATTCATCCTTGGTTGCCTTCCTCTTCTTTAGCCTCTTCCTCCGTTCAAGTTCATTGTTTATTTTAGATTTTTGTTTAATAAACTTATTAAGATTTAGTGTTCGAAATTCAAGTTTATCATTGTCCTCATCACTTGAGTCATTGCTCAAGTGGTATCCATTTGTCCGGAGTTCCAAATCCTTCCTATTCTTTGGAAGGTGATTTTGTTTATCATGTGCATTGTGCACCATTTCATATGTCATCAACAAACCAATTAGTTCTTCAAGTGAAAAAATATTTAAATCTTTTGTTTCTTGTATTACGGTTATTTTAGAATCCCACCTTTTTGGAAGGGATCTTAAGATCTTGCTTACGAGATCAAAATTCGAAAAAGATTTACCAAGAACTCTTAGATTATTGACGACATCCGTGAAACAGGTGTACATGTCACCTATACTCTCGCTTGGTTGCATTTGAAAAAGCTCAAAATCATGCAATAAAATATTAACTTTCGAGTCTTTGACTCTACTAGTTCCCTCGTGCGTGATTTCAAGTGTTCGCCAAATATCGAAAGCCGTTTCGCACATAGAAATCCGATTGAACTCATTTTTGTCCAAAGCGCAAAATAAGGCATTCATAGCCTTTGCGTTTAAAGAAAAATATTTCTTCTCCAAATCCGACCATTCGTTCATCGGTTTAGAGGGAAGTTGAAAATTGTTTTCAACGATATTCCATAAATCCAAATTCATAGAAATCAAGAAAACTCTCATTCGAGTTTTCCAATAAGTGTAGTCCAATCTGTTAAACAACGATGGACGAAAAATCGATAAGCCCTCTTGAAAGCCATGAAGAGCCATTTCTCTCGGGTGTAAATCTGAAATGAGAAATACCGGGCTCTAATACCAATTGTTAGGATCGGAGCGGCACTAAGAGGGGGGGGGGGTGAATTAGTGCAACGGTAAAGTGTGATAAACTTTTGACGATTTAAACACTTTCGGAAACTTCGTACGATAAAAGTAACGTTTTCGTTTGAAACCATTTCGATTGCGTTTTAACTTGAAGAGATAAGTAAGACGGAGACCAAGAAGAAGAGCATTAAAGTACAAATGGTTTGCAGTAATGTAAATGACAATAAGTAAATGCAAACCAGAGATCACGCCGATTTTACAATGGTTCAGTCAAATGACCGACATCCACTTGCGAGGCCACTCTTCGATGAGGCTCCCACCTTCCACTAGCAAATCTCTTGAAATGGAAGGGCAAATACCCCTCTTACAACTTTTTACAAGCGGTTCACTCTCTTACAGATTTTCAGCAAGAAAGAAGAAGGTGAACACTAGCAAATTGAAAACAAGACTAGCAAAGACTTTTCTAAGACCTTTCTCTCAAACAATTGCTGCTCAAAAAGTTGTTATGTCAGCTGAGATTTGAGGGGTATTTATAGGCCTCAAGAGGATTCAAATTTGGGCTCCAAAATTTGAATTCTCTTTGGGTTCTCGATGCTGGCGGTGCCACCGCCTATCACTGTCAGACATTGACAGTGCTGGGCGGTGCCACCGCCCAGCTCTCGGGTGCTGGGCGGTGTCACCGCCTAGGCCAATTCAGCTCACTGGTTGGGTTCCAAACTTGGCCCAAACCAGTCCGAACTCGGGCCCAATTGGCCCCTACTTGGGTTATAAGATTAAGACCTAATCCTAACCCTAATTAATGTACTAACTACGAATTTAAAGACATTTTCTAAGCTATTACAAAGTTCGTAAGTCAAGACTTCTTCCGGCGAGCTTCCAGCGAACTTCCGGCGGTCTTCCTATAAACTCTCGGAAACCATTCTGCGGACTCCCGGCAAGCTCCTAGACTTCACGATTTGATCTTGGCGAGTTCCGATGAGCTTCTTCGGTAAGCTCCGATCTTTCTCGGCGAGCTCCGCGAACTTCCAACGAACCTTCCGGCGAGCTTCCGAAAAACCCTTCGGCAAGCTCCCTACTCATTCTTGGCTAGTTCCGGCAGCATTCCCGACGAACCTTCGGACTTCCGTCGAACTCTCGAACTCGCAATGAATCCTTCGTGCTTGACTCTGACACTTTGTTTTGCTTTATGTCTTCGTCGTTATTGTAGTTAATCCTGCACACACAAGCAAAAGCTCTACTCCGATCTAGACAATTATTATAAAGCGAATTGACATTCTGTTGCAAGGCACGTCATTGGTTGGCGCTTCATCCGATTCTTCGGCGCATCATCCTCTCTTGCGGCTTGTTGCCCAATCAACGGTTTACCTCCACAACGCCGATATCCTTGGCGCAATTTCGCTCTTGGCCCGATGCCCGACGTCCGAAGCCTTCTACCATCCAATATCCTAACGTGATCTCCTCCGGCGCAACGTCAATTCCTCCTGCCTTAATTGTCTAATCCTGATCGAGTAGACCTGCATCACTCAAAATGCAGTTAAACATAAACATAATTATCAATTGGTTTCATCATCAAAATACGAGATTCAACAATCTGACCCATTAAACATGGGTGGACGTGTGATAGAATTACCCTCATATATAGCCGAGTAAGCCATCTCTCTTGGGTATCAAACCAAATATGAGAGTGAGCCTAGCTCTAATACCAATTGTTAGGATCGGAGCGGCACTAAGAGGGGGGGGGGTGAATTAGTGCAGCGTATTAAAACTTTGGTTTTGCAAATCTTTTGATACGATGAAAACCAAACTTGAAAAGTTTCACTTGAACGCATGTTCGTAAAGGTATGCAGCAAAGGTAATGAGGAAATAAAGCACGTAAGAAGGTTTGCAGTAATGTAAATAGCAATAATGAAATGCAAACCAGAGATCACGCCAATTTTAATGTGGTTCGGTCAAATGACCTACATCCACTTGCGAGGCCCTCTTCGATGAGGCTCCCACCTTCCACTAGCAAATCTCTTGAAGGGGAAGGGCAAATACCCCTCTTACAACTTTTTACAAGCGGTTCACACTCTTACAAATTTTCAGCAAGAAAGAAGGAGGTAAACACTCTAGCAAATTGAAAACAAGACTTGCTAAGACTTTTCTAAGACCTTTCTCTCAATCAATTGCTTCACAAAAGTTGTGGTCTCAATTGAGAATTGAGGGTTATTTATAGGCCTCAAGAGGATTCAAATTTGGGCTCCAAAATTTGAATTTTCTTTGGTTCCCGATGCTGGCGGTGCCACCGCCTATCAGTGTTTAACACTGATAGTGGACTGGCGGTGCCACCGCTTGGCACTCGGGTGCTGGGCGGTGCCACCGCCCAGCCAGGTGGTGCCACCGCCTGGCTCTCGGGTGCTAGGCAGTGCAACCGCTCAGTCTGGCGGTGCCACCGCAAGACCCTTCGGTTCACTGGTTGGGCTTTAAATTTAGCCCAAACCAAGTCTAATTTTGGGCCCAGTTGGCCCCTAACTAGGATATAAGATTATCTTTTAATCCTAATCCTAATTACATGTGAACTACATAACTAAAAACATCCTAAGCAAGTTTTCAACCGCGAACGTCGAGTCTTCTTCCGGTGAGCTTTCCGACGAACTTCCGGCGGACTTCCGATATGCCCTCGGATTTCTTCCGACGGACTCCCAGCAAGCTCCCGATCTTATGACGACTTCAACAAGTAGCCGAGCCTTCTCGGTGATCTCCGCGAACCTCCGACGATCTCTTCGGCGAACTTCCGAAAATTTCGATAGGTTCCGGATTTCTTCTCGGTTGGTTCTGGCAACATCTCCGACGATTCTTCGGACTCTTAAACATCCATCGAACTTGACTTTGGTATTCTTGCTTTATGTTTTCTGGTTATCGTAGTGTTAGGACTCTAGCTAGGAGAGTCATAATTGAGAGGGACATTCTGTTAGGACTCTAGCTAGGAGAGTCTTAATTGAGAGGGACATTCATGTAGGAGGTTTTTTCTTAGAGAAGAATTAGGAGTTGTAAGGGAATAGGAGTCTTGAGTAGGAGTCCTATTAGGAGTTGGTTAGAAGTAAGAGTCTTAAGTAGGAGTCCTATTAGGAGT
This sequence comes from Musa acuminata AAA Group, assembly GCF_036884655.1. Lineage (NCBI taxonomy): Eukaryota > Viridiplantae > Streptophyta > Magnoliopsida > Zingiberales > Musaceae > Musa > Musa acuminata. The sequence goes on along the minus strand of NC_088338.1, from coordinate 31,186,546 downwards.
TAGGGTTTAGAAGCCCTATAAGCCATGTATTACTTCTCTTTTCATAAGCAATAGATGAATCTTTTCTGCAGCCTTTGAGTAGCAACTTGGAGGGAGGAACCCCTATAGAGTTCCAAAGAGGCCGATCCCCTAAAGAGATCAACCCCAAGTTTAGAATCTGCAAGGGTTCTAACACCTGGTATCAGAGCAATGTTCTTGGCATCTCGCTGCCCTTCCACTGCCATCCATCAACCCTCCACAACTGTCCAAAGCAATTCCCACAATTGCTTAAAAGATCGTCGCCAAATTCAGCCATCATCTCCACCACTGCGGATCATCCTATGAATTGCAACAGGTTTTGGTTTCCTACCTTACTACTGCAGCAATTTAGTTATCCCTATCTGAAAATCCAAAAAAAAAAAAAATTGTTCCTATATTGCTGCATAAACTTTTCGTTACAAAGTTTTCATCTCTAAAACGAAAGATACATTGCATAATTTCAGCCGCATAGCACTGTTTGTTAGATCTTGATACTATATTTTCTCTGTCATATAAACTAAGATATTACTGTCAATTCCCTCCTCAAATCTCTCAAATTTTTGGTGGAGATTTCGTCGAGAAACCGCTGTTTCTTCGACGATAATTCTTCTCTTACAAGACAACACATTTCTGCAGCAAACTTTCACTGATTTCTATCAAACCTATACATGCCTTTAACCCATCAACAAAAGAGAGATCTTAACATCACAGATTTGGAGTCATATACTATGGCATCTGAGGAGGCAATCAATGCTAAATTTGAAGCCTTTGAGGCATGAATGGAGGATAAGATTCGGACTCTCCTTACCGAATTCAGTTTGGGCCGACCACCAAGCCCGAAGAAATCACATCAAGGAGAGAGCTCTAACCAATCACATCATGCCCAAAGAGATGACTTCCAAGAGAGGGGATGCTCTATGACCGACCCCAACTATTCGCGCATGAGAGTGGACTTACCTAGATGGGAAGAAGGAGACCCAATTGGTTGGATCTCGTTCGCGGAGCGATATTTTCGGTACCATAAAACTGCGGATGCATCCATGGTGGAAATCGCAGCTATACATCTTGAAGGGGATGCCATACAATGGTTTGACTAGTTTGAACACACTTATGAAGTCCTTTCATGGCGACAATTCAAAGAAGGACTACTAATCCGCTTCGGACCAACTTATTACGAGAACATTGACGGACAACTAGCAAAGATCCGACAAACCTCCACCATTCAGGAGTACCAAACCAGGTTTGAAAGGTTATCTAATCAAACTCGTGATTGGTCTGAAAAATAACTATTGGGGACTTTTATTGAGGGCTTAAAGCTGGAGATCCGGAGAGAAGTTAAGGCGTGACAACCATACACGCTTATGGCAGCCATCTCTTTCGCACGACTTCAAGAGGAGTGATTGAACCATGAAGCCCGGAGGACTAGGATCACTCCATGACCTACAATACTAAAGCCCTCAGCCCCCCCTACTATCAACCAAGTCCCTGCACCAAAAAGGTTAACAAGAGAAGAACTTCGGGAGCGATCTGCGAAGGGGTTATGTTGGCATTGCGACGAGCCGTGGAGTCGCGAGCATCGTTGTAAAAAAGGTAGACTTCTTATGATTGAACCAGTAGAAGAAGAGGTCATTGAACATCTAGAAGAGAGCCTTGAACATAAAGAAGAAGATATGGAAGAAGAGCCACAGCCGACCGACATTACGGTACACGCACTAGCCGGCTACTCAAATCCGCAAACGATGAAAGTTGGAGGCCTTCTCAAACAACAGCCGATCACTGTTCTCATCGACACGGGTAGCACTAATAACTTCCTGAATAGTAAGGTTGCTGCTCTGATGACACTGCATATTGAAGGTTGTAGCAAGTTTGATGTAAATGTTGTCGACGGCAGAATCCTAAAGTGCGACCAAAGATGCCCGCAGGTGAAACTATTACTACAAGACCAAGAAATTATCACCGATTTCTTCCTTCTACCAATCGATGACTATGAGGTAGTGCTTGGTATAGAATAGCTGACTACAGTAGGTGATGTCTCTTGGAACTTTTCTAAATTAATTATGAAATTCTACTGTAAGGGCAAACAGATCATCCTACGCGGGAAGCGCAGAAGCAACGTTACCACTGTTTCGACCCAACGAATTTAGAAAGTTTTGCACAAGGTAAATGGTGGCTTTTTGATGTATCTCTAGCCACAACTAGAAGAGAAGAAAATAGAAATTGAAGATCAAAATCTCGCCCAATTGCTTACTGAATTTGCCGACATATTTGCTGAACCGCGTGGTCTTCCTCCTTCTCGGCAACATGACCATCGAATTCCAATCCTTCCAAGCAAGCCACCAGCGAACACTCGACCGTACCAATATCCTCACCTCCAGAAAGATGAAATTGAAAAGATCGTAAAGGAGATACTTGAAACAGGGGTGATTCGGCCAAGTTGCAGCCCCTATTCCTCACCGGTGCTACTTGTACGCAAGAAGGATGGAACTTGGCGGATGTGCATCGACTACCGAGCTTTAAATGGCATCACCGTCAAGGACAAGTACCCAATACCAGTGGTGGATGAACTTCTTGATGAATTGAAAGGAGCTCGAGTCTTCACGAAGTTGGACCTCCGATCCGGTTACCACCAAATTCGGGTATGTGACGATGACATTCTAAAAACTACATTTCGCACACATGATGGCCATTATGAATTCTTGGTAATGCCTTTTGGACTCACTAATGCTCCTTCAACCTTTCAAAGTATCATGAATGATATATTTCGGAGCTTTCTTCGTAAATTTGTGTTGGTATTTCTCGATGATATTCTCGTTTACAGCCCTTCTCTTGAGACTCACTTTTAGCATTTACGGATTGTTTTGACGATCCTTTGGGAGAATACTCTTTTTGTTAAGAAAGCAAAGTGCAGCTTTCTCCAGCAAAAAGTAGAGTACCTTGGTCATATAATATCAGAAGAAGGAGTGGCGGTAGAACCAACAAAAATTGAGGCAATGCAAGGCTGGCCGAAACCTACAAACGTGAAATTACTACGGGGGTTCCTTGGACTAACGGGCTACTACCAAAAATTTGTTAAGGACTATGGGAAGATCAGTGCACCACTCACTTCTTTACTAAAAAATGATGCTTTCCAATTGTCGGACAAAGCCTCTTCTGCCTTCGACAAACTTAAAGCAGCCATGACAACGACGCCGGTGCTTGCGCTTCCAGATTTCAATAGACCCTTCATATTTGAGGCCGACGCATCTGGAGTCGGAATTGGAGCCGTTCTCATGCAAAATGGTCGACCACTCACATACACTAGCAAGACATTCTCTCCCTCCCATCAAAACATGTCAGTATATGATAAGGAGATGCTTGCCATTGTACACGCAGTAACGAGGTGGAGACCCTACCTGATCGACCGACGATTTCAAATTAAAACTGACCATAAAAGCCTCAAGTACTTTTTGGAGCAAAAGATATCATCCCCTGAGCAGCAAAAATGGGTAACCAAACTTCTTGGATTTGATTATGAAATTATTTACAAAAAGGGGAAAGAAAACGTTGTTGCAGATGCACTCTCACGGCTACCTGAACAAGCTAAGGATTCAGCCATCTCCCTTCCTACCACCGGTCTCCTCGAGGACATTAGGGAAGAATGGAAGAAGGATCCAGAGATTAGCAACATCATAAAAAAATTGGAGGAGGATCCAAGTGCAATAGCCCACTACACTTGGGATTCGAGGGATCTACGCTACAAAGGTCGCATTGTGCTTATACCTGACTCCTCTTGCATCACAATTATCTTGTATGAAATGCACTCCATACCTTCAGCAGGGCACTCTGGATTCCTAAAACCTACAAAAGAGTGAAGCAAAATTTTTATTGGAGAGGGATGACAAAAATTATTGCTAAAATATGTGGCACAATGTGATGTATGTCAACAGCACAAGGGTGAAACAGTGGCAAATCCAGGGAAGCTACAACCACTACCCATACCAGACTCAGTGTGGACTAACATCTCCATGGACTTCATTGAAGGGCTGCCATCTTCCAAAGGTAAAAGCACGATTCTCATGGTGGTTGATCGACTTACGAAATATGCTCATTTTTGTGCTGTGAGAAATCCCTACACTACTGCTAGTATTGCCCAGACTTTCATAGAAAATATTGTTAAACTGCATGGGATGCCAAGGTCCATCGTAAGTGATCATAACAGGATCTTCACTAGTAAATTTTGGACCGAGTTATTTCAGTTACAAGGCACCAAACTCAAGATGAGCACAGCGTATCATCCACAAACTAACGGCCAAACAGAGGTGGTAAATAGGTGCTTAGAGACGTACCTCCGGTGTTTCACTAGCGACCGACCAAAAGAGTGGGCGAAATGACGGTATAATACTACATATCATTCATCTACAAAATGTGCCCCTTATGAAGCATTGTATGGTCGACCAGCCCCTGTGATTCCAAAGTATGTAATTGGCTCGGCCAAGGTAGATTAGGTTGACCAAGAATTGATTGATAGGGACAAACTCTTACAACTGTTAAAAGATAATCTCTCTACCGCTCAAGCCAGAATGAAGCAGCAAGCTGACACACAATGAAGTGAAAGAGAATTTTCAGTGGGAGATTGGGTTTATCTTCACCTACAACCATACAAGCAACTCTCTATCAATACTCGAGCCTCCATGAAGCTATCCCTACGTTTTTATAGGCCCTATCAGATCACAGAGTGTATTGGAGCCGTGGCATATAGACTTAAATTACCTGAGGATGCTAAAATTCACCTTGTCTTCCACGTATCATGCCTAAAGTCCAAGTTGGGAGAACACGAGTCACCCCAGATCCAACTGCCCAACACAACTAAGGATGGAGTTATTCAAACCCAACCACAAGCCATCCTCGATCGCAGGATCGTGATGCGTCGCTGACATCCCTCTACTGAAGTACTAGTGCATTGGAATAATCTACAACTTGAAGACGCCACATGGGAACCATATGAGGAGCTGAAGACCCGGTTCCCTGAGTTCATGGAATCTCAGCCTTGAGGACAAGGCTGATTTGAAGAGGGCGGGTCTGTTAGGACTCTAGCTAGGAGAGTCCTAATTGAGAGGGATATTCTGTTAGGACTCTAGCTAGGAGAGTCCTAATTGAGAGGGACATTCATGTAGGAGGTTTTTTCTTAGAGAAGAATTAGGAGTTGTAAGGGAATAGGAGTCTTGAGTAGGAGTCCTATTAGGAGTTAGTTAGAAGTAAGAGTCTTAAGTAGGAGTCCTATTAGGAGTTAGGGTTTAGAAGCCCTATAAATAGCCTTGTATTCCTTCTCTTTTCATAAGCAATAGATGAATCTTTTCTGCAGTCTTTGAGCAGCAACTTGGAGGAAGGAACCCCTATAGAGTTCCAAGGAGGCCGATCCCCTAAAGAGATCAACCCCAAGTTTAGAATATGCAAGGGTTCTAACACGTAGTTAATCCTGCACATTTAACTCAATAATATGGATTAGATCAATTAACCTATTAATTGATTTTATCATCAAAATCCGAGATTCAACAATTTTTGGTTCTTCGGATGAATCACTATGTGAATCATTTGCCAAATGTATGAGTCTTAAATTTGAAATGAGTCTGAATGGTGAATTAACCTTCTTTTTAGGATTACAAATTAAACAACTTAGTGATGGTATATTCCTTAATCAATCTAAATATACATTAGAATTGCTAAAATGTTTTAACATGGTTGGTTCAAAAGCGATGAACACTCCTATGAGTACCTCCACTAAATTAGATATGGATGAAACTAGTGAAAACTTTGATAAAAAAACGTATAGAGGAATGATAGGTAGTCTACTTTACCTACCATGACTAGACCGGATATCATGTTTAGTGTAGGACTTTGCACTAGGTTTCAATCTAATCCTAAATTATCTCATCTTAAAAGTGTTAAAAGAATTTTTAGATATCTTAAAGGAACTCCCAATTTAGGATTGTGGTATCCAAAATCCGATAAATTCGATCTAATAGCTTATGCAGTTGTCGATTTTGGTGGATGCAGGATAGATAGAAAAAGCACATCTGGAACATGTCAATTTTTAGGACATGCACTTGTTTCTTGGACTTCCAAGAAATAAAATTTAGTTGCACTATCTATGGTGGAAGCCGAATATATTGCTGCAAGTGCATGCTATGCACAAGTTGTTTGGATGAAGAATACATTGGAAGACTATGGAATTTACTTGAAGAACATTCCCATAAAATATGATAATACAAGTGTCATTTGTCTTACCAAAAATCCAATTCAACACTCTAGGACTAAGCATATCGACATTAGGCATCATTTCCTACGCGACCATATCCTTAACAATAATGTCATTCTAGAGTTTATTGCAACAAAAAATCAATTAGCAGATATTTTTACAAAAGCTTTAAATGAAGACCAATTTGACTTTATTAGAAGGGAACTAAGCATGTTAAATTGTCCTTGTGAATATACTTGATTGTATGTATTTTCCAAATTTTTTTCCTCTTTCCAGTTTTCGTGGGTTTGACTTCTTCCTTCTTTTTTCGATTCTAAATGACATCTTAAATAACAATCCAAGATCCTATCCTATCATGAATCAAACACCTCAGAAAACAAAAAAGGGGGTGGGAAAGAAAATTTTTGGCACGCTAGCGGTGGCACCGCTCGGATTGGTGATGGCACCGCCCAAGAATCCACATATATATGGAAGAGTTAGGGCCGACGGTGGAACCACCCCCAACCCGTGAGATCTCTCCCAAGAACTCCCACAAAACTCTCTAAATCTCTCTCACCCCCATTATAACCTTTAGAAGCCTAAGAGAGAGATTCTTGTTTGATCAAGCTCTTTATCTTCCAAGGAATTCTCTATAAGGTAAAATCTGAAATCTTTCCTTCTTCCTCTCATTATTTTGCCTACTTTTCATAGTTTTTTCCTTGATTTATCATCTTGTTTAGACATGGCTCCTAAGAGATCAATAAGAACAAGAGGGAAGAGGGTGGAAGGAGATTCCTATGACCAAAACCTTTTTAAATCTAATGAAGTAGCTCTTAGGTTTCCTAATTTCGAAACAAGAACTATACATAAGGGCAAACATGTTGATCTAGATGAACTTGGAAACCTAGAACCCATTAGATGGTTTGTAGATTTAGATGCCTTGTCTCTCCTACAAATCAATGAACCAATTTATCCTAGGTTAGTTAGGTTATTTTACGCAAACCTATGTGTGAACAACGATAGTTTAACAACATACCTTTTAGGAACACAAATTCAAATCTTTGATAGCACTATTTGTGAACTAATTGGAATTACCGAAAAAGATAGGGGCTGTTATTTTAGAAATAAATAGGATGTCAATATAATCGAAGCAACTTACTCCGAAGCCTTAGAAACTATTTTTGCAAATCCGAACCTAGGCGTGATACCCAAAAGTTGCGAGCACTTAATGCCCTTTAACTCTAAAATTCTTCATCACATCATGACTAGCATGCTACTTCCTAAGCAATTCATCTTGATGAAATGAGTCAAATAGAGCTAAGCACCATATATTGGATTATGACCGGACAACATAATTGTTTTGGATACTTAATCCGGCAATACATGTAGGATATAATAACTAAAGACATAATGTTGCCATATGGGGGGGTTAGTCACTCGATTAATACTTACCCATAATATTTGTGTCTCACCCGATGAAGAAATAATTCAAGTTGATTTATTTAATACCATCAATAAAAACCTACTAAAAAGACTTAGGTGCACTTTTAGCAATAGTATATGGATTAGGCAACCTAGAAGGACTTATCCAATTCCCCCACCAGTAGAACACCCCCAAACATCAATTTTTAGGGGAAATAAATCTCCTCCTCCTAGTCCCTTTGGTGTAGCACCTTCATAATCTGCTCCTGCTTCATCCTTTGAAGATCTCATTATGGCAGAATTGCATTAGATCAAATCACAACAAGAGCAACTCAAATCACAGCAAGAGCAAATTCAATCTCAACAAGTTAAAATTTTGAGGGAACTACGACAAATGAATCAAAAGATAGATGTCATGTATAAAAACTATGGATTTCCTCCTTAGGATTAATCGATATGCCTTCTTATTCTATTACCTTGACATGCGATCCTTGTATAATTATTCTTAATGCCAAGTTAAAGCTTTGCCATCTTTGTTCTTTTTGTATGAAAGCCATGCTAATTCTTTTTTAGATGAATTTTGGATGAATGCTGATTTTCTTTCGAATGATATGAAGTTTGGATAAATGCTAATTTTCTTTCTAATAATATGAATTTTGGACAAATGCTGAACTTGTTGTTATAAGATGAATTTTGTATAATCTTATGAATGCTGAATGATCGATCTTTATGGTGATTTTTTAATCACAAATTATATGCTTAAAAGTTTCATCTCCTTTTTTGTTGATGACAAAGGGGGAGAAGAATGAGTAAAATATCGATGACTTGTGCCAATGCGATAGCATGACTTATATGAATTGCAAAAGCTTGTGTAATGCAAATGTCTTATATGTATCGCAAAACACTTTGAGAATATTGCAAGTTCTTAGATTGGTTGATCATATGAAATCATGTCTTACATTTATATCATGAAATTCATGTTGAAAGTTCATATCTCTTGTCGAAATGATAATTATCTTTTATCATGACTTGAAAATAATTTTCATAGCTTGAAGTTATGAGAAATACGAAGTTTCGTATTTGCTCATGCTTATTAAGAATAACGATAAGTTCAACGGATAGAACTTATCGATTTAGGCTTGAATTCAAAGAGATTGAATTCAAGTATTTTTATCTTCTCATTATATGGCATTTAGATAGGGAGAGTTATGTTTAACTCCATCATCAATTGATTATCATCATCACAAAGGGGGAGATTATTGAATCTCATATTTTGAGGATGAAATCAATTGATGGGTTAATTGATCTAATCCATATTATTGAGATAAGTGTGTAGGATTAACTATGATAGATTGAAGACATAAAGCAAAATCTACTAGAGTCAAGTTCGATGGGTGTTCGAGAGTCCGAAGATTCGTCGGAAGTGTTGTCGGAACCAATCGAAAAGAAATCGGGGACTTGTCGAAGTTTTCGGAAGTCCGCCGAAGAGATCGTCAGAGGTTCGTGGAGATCACCGAGAAGGCTCGGCTACTTGCCAAAGACTCGCTTAACTCGCCACAAGATCAAGAGCCTACTGGGAGTTCGCTAGAAGAAATCCGAGGGTGTATCGGAAGTCCATCGGAAGATCGCCGGAAAGCTCACCGAAAGGAAACTCGATGTTGTCGATTAAAAGATCTGCTTAGGATTATGTCTTGTTTTCATAGTTTGCATGTAATTAGGGTTAGGATTAAGAAATAATCCTATATCCTGGTTAGGGGCCAATTGGGCCTGAATATGACCTGGTTTGGGCCAGATTTGAAGCCCAACTAGTGACCCGTAAGGTCGGGCGGTGGCACCACTGGACTGGGCTATGGCACCGCCCAGCACCCGAAAGGATGGGCGGTGGCACCGCTAGCTCCGGGAACCCAAAGGAATTCAAAATTTGGAGCCCAAATTTGAATCCTCTTGTGGTCTATAAATACCTCTCAATTCTCAGCAGAGAAGACAACATTGAGAAGCAAGTGATTGAGATAAAAGCCTTAGCAAAGTCTTTAGCAAGTTTTGTTTTCAATAGCTTGAGTGTTCACCTCCCTCTTTCTTTTTGAAAATTTATAAGAGTGTGAACCGCTTGTAAAAGGTTGTAAGAGGGGTATTTGTCCTTCCCCTTCAAAGTGATTTGCTAGTGGAAGTTGGGAGCCTCATTGAAGAAGGCTTCGTAAGTGGATGTAGGTCATTTTGATCGAACCACTTTAAATTGGTGTGTTCCTTGAATGTGTGAGTATTTACTTTTCTGAAACCGTTATTTACATAGCAGCAAGCTTTCGGTTTTCATCTTCTCACTTTACTCAAGCTACTTTCTCCAAGTCATTGATGAATTGAAATCTCTACACATTTATGAAATCGTTTGCAAATTTATAAATTTTAATCCGCTACACTAATTCACCCCCCCCCCCCCCCCCCCCCCTCCTCTTAGTGCTGCTCCGATCCTAACATAAAATTGATCTCAGAAAGTGTTTAACTTTAAAACGTTTGCAAGAATGTAATGAGAAAATAAAGTAAGTAAACCAGTTTACAATTTGAGAATTAAAAGCAAAACAATAATGCAAATCAATTTATAGTTGTTCGGTCATCATGACCTACATCCCCTTCGCCGATTCCTCTTCCGTCGAAGCCACTGGCATCCACTATTGAATCCACTATTGATCTTCTTTTAATAGGTGAAGATCAACCTCCTTTTACACCCCTCTTCTCCTTTTCATAGGTTTAGGAGATAACCTTTACAAGCACTCACTCCTCTCTTAAACTATTCCAACACTTAGACTAGAGGAGGAGGATTCTCACAAGAGATTATTACAGCTTTTTTCTCTTTTTAAATTCTTTGTGCTTATGTAAGTTAACTGAGGATGAGAGGGGTATTTATAGGCATTAAGTTGATTCAAACTTGGAGCCTAAAAATATCTCATCCCGGGTTTCCCGAGTCCTAGCGGTACCACCACTTGTGCTAGGCGATACCACCGCCTACAGCACTATTACTGAGCGGTACCACCACCTAGTCTGGCGGGACCACTACCTGACACCCTGCACTGGCCAGTGCCACCGCCCAAACTGGTGATACCATCGGTTGACACAGTCTCGGAGACTATGCCACGACGGTGGCACCTATTGGGTCACTGTTTGGGCCTTTCATTGGACCCAACACAGTCCATACATGTGCCCAACTAACCCCTAATTGGGTTGGCCCAATTTTAATCCCAATTATGTGCTAACTATGAAATCTAAAACAATTACTAAGCCAAACAAGTCCGTAAGTCTAGGTTTCTTCCGGTGAGCTTCCGACGATCTCTCGATAATGTTCCAGTGGACTCCCGGCAAGCTCCTAGACTTCACGACGATCTTCTTAGCGAGTTCTGACGAGCTTCTTTGGCAAGCTCCTAGACTTCTCGGTCAATTCTAGTAGAACTTCTGACGAACGTCCGGACTTCCGACAAACTCTCGAACTCCCAATGAAATCATGTTCTTGACTCCGGGACTTCATTTTACTTTATCCCTTGCTATCATAGTTAATCCTACACACATGAAACCCACTTCGATCTAGACAATTAATACTAAGCTAATCAGATGTTGTCCAGCACGTCATTGGTTCATCGACGCCTCGTCCGATTATTCGACGCATCGTCCTCTCTTGCGGCCTATTGCCCAATCGGCCAGTTGACCTCCGTAAATCCGATTTCCTTAGCGCAATATCCGCTCTTCTTGCCCTGATGCCCAAACTCATGGCCCGAAGCCTTCTGTCGATATGTTGACCGATCCTTCGGCTTGATGTCCAATCTTCTGACATGTTTTTCTCCGGCCCAACATGATTCTTCCTACTTTAATTCTCTCCCTGATCGAAGCATCCTGCGTCACTCAAAATACAGATTAAATCATAAACACTATCAATTGGTTTCATCATCAAAATTCGAGATTCAACACTTCTTTTGTTCTAAATGTAAAATCCTTCTTGTTTTTTGGAAGGTTATTCTCAAATTCGTCATATGCCACATAAGTCATTTCGTAAGTCATCAACGGCACAATAAGTTCTTCAATAAGAAAATAGTTCAAATCCTTGGCCTCTTAAATGGCCATTACTTTAGGGTCTTAACTCTTTAGAAGGGATCTCAATATTTTATTAACGAGTTCAAGGTTTGAAAAAATTTTACCAAGAGCTTTTAGACTATTGACGACATCCGTAAAACGGGTGTACATGTCTCCAATAGTCTCGCTTGGTTTTATATGAAACAACTTGAAATCATGCATCAAAATATTTATTTTAGAGTCTTTAACTCTACTAGTGCCTTCGTGTGTGATTTCGAGTGTGTGCAAATATCAAAAGTCATTTCGTAAGTAGAAACCCGATTTAATTCATTTTTGTTCAAAGCACAAAATAGAGCGTTCATAGCTCTAGCATTCAAAGAAAAAATTGTCTTCTCCAAATCATTTCATTCGTTAATTGGAGTAGAAGACTTTTGAAAATCGCTTTCGATAATATTTCATAAATTCAAATCCATAGAATGCAAGAAAACTCTCATTCGAGTTTTTCAATAAGTGTAGTCCATCCCATTGAACATGGGAGGACGAATGAGAGAAAACCCCTCTTGAAAGCTAAAAAGAGCTATTTCTCTTGGGTGTTAAACCAAATAAGAAAGACGTGGCTCTGATACTAATTGTTAGGAATGAGTCAGCACTAAGAGGGGGGGGGGGGTGTGGGGGTGAATTAGTGCAGCGGATAAAATTACCGGTTTGAAAAATCTTTGTTTTGATTAAACCTGATTCCAACGAAAACCATTTCATAAAGATATTTACTTGAAAGAGTATAGGAGCTTAGTAAAAGCAATAAGCAGGTAAGGTAGTTTGTAGTAAAGATAAATTGCAAGAATGGAAATGCAAACCGAGTTTTATCGTGGTTCAATCATCGTGGCCTACATCCACTCTGCCGATTCCTCCTCCATTGAGGCCATCGGCATTCACTAATGATCTGCCTTCAATGGGCGAAGATCAACTATCCTTACATCTCGATTCTCCTTTTGATAGGTTCAGGAGAGAACCTTTACAACCCCCTTCACTCCTCTCTTAAACAAGACTAACACTTAGAGTTTGAGAGGCTCCTGGACTCCTGACAAGCTCTTGGACTTTACGACGATCTTCTTAGTGAGTTCCGATGAGCTTCTTTGGCAAACTCTTGGACTTCTCGATCAATTTCGGCATAACTTCCAATGAATGTTCGAACTTCCGATGAACTCTCGAACTCCCAACGAAATCTCGATCTTAACTCCGGCCCAATATCTGCTTTATGCCTTACTACTATCATAGTTAATCTTGTACACTTTTCTAAACATATAGATTAGATCAAATAATTTATCAATTAATTTTATCATCAAAATTCGAGATTCAACACCTTCAACACTCAAGTCAGTACTCAAATTAGGTAAGAGAAACTAGTAAAACTAGTTTAACAAATTGAGTTTATTATTTGTTATTTTTTGTGAGTGTACTTATGTGACTCCCTTTTATAGTAGAATCTTGAAAGGGGCGTTACACAGTTCGTTCGTTAGTAGGAAATGATCGCCACCACCATTATAAGTAAGGTGATTACACTTATCTGTTAGATCAGTTGGAACTATCCTTGATGGGTGTTGGGTCATTTCCCAACATTTTCCATAGGTGTCAATTAATGACTCGTATACGTGGTAAGGAAGCCATATCGTAATATGATATCACAAATGTTGACGTGTCAACCACATATGACATTGACATGTTAGTCAAGTCATATCTTCTATAACAAAATCAAATCTGGTCAACAGTTTAATAGTTTCTACTCAAAGTGAAATTAGAGCTTCGAAATTGAAACCAAAACTACTGTTCCAAACCGACTAAATATAAAAATACAAATAGGTTTCATAGTACAATAGTTAGTATTTTAGATTTAAAATCTAATCTATTGGTCTAGGTTCAAATTTTAGTGGAGTACTTTTATTTTCGTTATTTTTTATCAATCAAAATCGGTGTATCAAATCAAAATGGAAACTAAATCCATGTTTTCAATTTTGGAACCAAAATTGTTTGGAACAAATTTGATTCTAGTTCCAAATTTGATAAAAGAAGAACCAATAACTCCAGATCTATAGTCACCTCTATAGGATGATCAGGTCTTGTCAACATCTTTACCTATCATTTGGATGAATAAGGAATGGTTGATCTATGTCGAACATAGCACCACTCCTTTGAGTGAGTGCTATTTTGATATTTGTTTGTAGGATCTTGACTAGTATTGATATAACCTTCACTTTTTTGCATATATTAATTTTTAATAATTTTATAAAAATATTCACCTTTGGGTATTTCAATTGGTACCCATTCTACTTTTTCCAAAACAATGCTCTTAATTTAAAAAGACAAATTATCCCTCAAAATCTTTTTTACCTACTATAATGTTTTGACTTGTTAGAATGTTTTTGATCTATTGCAATGTTTCGATCATTGTAAAGCCTATTAAAAAATATTATAAATAAACCAAATGAAATGAAAACACACTAGAATATTTGATATATTGTATGATTCAAATATGTATTTATAATGGCTTAAGGACAACATCACCTATATAGAAATAAAATGAGCTTGTTATAATGTTTTGACCATCGTAATAAAAATATTATAAAATCTATTCAAAAACACTATAAATGATCTAAATTAACTCTTAACCTTAATCAAACTTATTATAAATTTAAAAATATAGTATTGTAATTGTTAGGATTGAGTTGACACTAAGGGGGGGGTGAATTAGTGCAGCGGTAAAAATTACGTCAGTTCAAAATCTCATTACGATTAAACTCATTTCGGAAGATGTTAACTTGAAAGAATACGGAAGAGTGTAGTGGATGTAAAGCAAGTAAAGAAGGGTAGTTTGTAGTAAATGTAAATTGCAAGAAGTAAATGCAAACCGAGTTATAGTGGTTTGGTCATCGTGACCTACATCCACTCCATCGATTCCTCTTCTGTCGAAGCCACTAGCATCCACTAACGATCTTTCTTTAATAGGCAAAGATTAACCTCCTTCATACAACTCTATTCTCCTTTTGTAGGCTCAAGAGAGAACATTTTCACCCCCCTTTTTATAAGCTTCCCTCACACTCTCCCTTAGAACAGTCTCTAAATTTTAAGAGGAGGGACTCTATACTTTATAAGGGATTTGAACTCTAGAAACATAGAGTTTTTGTTCACTTTTCTTCCTACTCTATGCAGGAATAGCTGAGGTATTTATAGACCTCAAATAGCTTCAAAACTTAGAGCCAAAATTCAAATCCCCAAAATTTCAGTGTACGGGCGATTCCACCGCCTGCACTAGGTGGTACCACTACTGCCTATAGCTTGACACTGGGCGGTACCACCACCCAGACTAGTAGTACCACTACCTGACAGTGTCAGAGACTGAGTCTGAGCAGTACCACTACCTAACACAGTCTCGGAGACTGTGCCACGTCGGTTCCACCTATTGGGTCACTATTTGGGCCTTTTCAATTGGCCCAACATAGCCCAAACTTGGCTCAATTGGTTCCTAATTGACTTGGCCCAATTCCAACCCAATTATGTGCTAACTATGAATTTTAAGATATTTACTAAGCTAAATAAGTCCTTAACTCTAGGTTTCTTTCGGTGAGCTTCTAGTGATCTTCCAGCGAACTTCCGATGATCTCTCGACAATGTTCCAACAGACTCCTAGCAAGCTCCAAGACTTCACGACGATCTTCTTAGTGAGTTCTGATGAGTTTCTTTGGCAAGCTACTAGACATCTCGGTCAATTCCGATAGAACTTTTGAAGAACATGTAGACTCCCGACGAACTCTCAAACTCCTAACGAAATCTCATTCTTGACTCTGGGACTTTATTTTGCTTTATGCCTTGCTATCATAGTTAATCCTGCACAATTAAAACCTACTTCGATCTTAGACAATTATTATAAAGCTTGAATTATGTTGTCCAGCATGTCATTGGTTCATCGACGCTTTATCCGATTCTTCGGTGCATTATCCTCTCTTATAACCTATTGTCCAATCGGCCAAATGACCTCCACAACTCTAATTTCCTTGGTTTAATTTTCGCTCTTCTTGGCCCAATACCCGAACCCATGGCCCGAAGCCTTCTACCGATACGTCGATCGATCTTTCGACTTGACGTCTAATATTCTAACATGTTTTTCTCCGGCCCAACATAATTCTTCCTACTTTAATTGTCTCTTCTTGATCGAAGCTTTCTGCGTCACTCAAAATGCAGATCAAATCATAAACACTATCGATTGGTTTTATCATCAAAATTTGAGATTCAATAATCTCTCCATTTTTTATGATGACAACCAATTGATTGACGGAGTTAACCTTAACTCCCGGAGTTTAAATAAACTCCCCCTATCAATATGTCATATTGATAGAAACTTTAAAATCATAGTATTTCAACATTGTATGCAACATGAGTATTGAAATAACTAATTTATCACATCATTGCATGCATCATAAAATTATGCATAATCAAAATATCCAAGTCCATCATTGCATGTATGATTATCATCATAACTTCTCCCCCTTTATCATCAACAAAAAGGAGAAGTGCAACTATCAATTTTTCAAGATATGCAAGTTTTACAATATACAAGCTAGCAAATTTAAAGATGTCCAAGTTAGCATATTTGCTTTTCTTTACAATGTTCAAACTAGCAAGTTTTTGAAATGTACAAGATAGCATCATTTTTGCATTTTCTTGATATGTGTAACTTAGCAAAATTCACAAGATAGTATCATTCTTTCTTCTCTTTTGAGAAGTGCAAGCTAGCAATTTTTGCTTCCTTTACAATGTTCAAACTAGCAATTCTAACAAGTTTTTCATCATGCAAGCTAGCATAATTTTTTTTTTACATCATTTTAAAAAATGTAAGCTAGCAATATTTGAGATGTTTAAGAAAACAACTTTTGCTTCTTGAAATAAGCAAGTTTAGCTATCTTTGCTCCTCTTCTTGAAATAAGCTATCATGTTTTTGCATCTTCTTGAATTGTGCAAGCTAGCAAAACTTTCTCTTTTGAGATGTATATACTAGCAATTCTTTCTCCCCCTTTGTCATTAGTAAAATGAGGGGAATAATAATACAATGGTACAATTCATCAATTTTCAAATTATAAAAAATGTAAAGTATAAATTTTATTTTAATATGTTTGTGCATAATTAGAGTTTCAAATTAACACATGCACAATTTTAAAACCTTACATTTCATTCTTACTTCATGCTTGATACCAAAAATAAGTCATTACTATGGGCATATCATACATAATACTCAAGCATTCATGATACATCTTTCCAAATCATAAATATTTCAAATCATGATGGTATCAAAATGTCAAATTAAATTGCATCATATTATGAATGAGAATTTTCAATATTTATATAGAAAATATCCTCTTAAGAAAATACTAAGAGGAATCGTAAGAGGACAATTAATGAAAAATCTTGATTCATATAAAGATAATCTCATCTTATCACGATTTGACAAATATTCTCTTAAAAAAGTGAATCATACATGTATCAAGAAGGATGTTTCATGTTGAATATATCACAAGTCGTAAATACGATAAATGATTTAGTTGGATATATTATCTCGTTAGTTATATGAAAATAGATCCAAAATCATCATCAAAATCATTTTTTGAAAAATTCAATGAAGGCAACGTAGATAGATTCACATGAGAACTTGATTCATGCATAATGTCTCAATTAAAAAAATAGTTATAATGCGGAAAAATTCATGATTCATCTACAAAATTTTCTTCTTTAGTGAATGACAAAAAGAAGCATAGGAGATCAAATACAAGATCTTGATTCACAGAAAAATCTCAAGTATCAAATATCAAGAAATCAAGATCATGAATTGGATTATTTTCCTCTTTAGAAAATGGTAAAGAGAAACATAAGAGATCAATAAGAGATCTTGATTCATAAAAGATTTCATGTTATAAATCTTGAGAAATTATGATTTTGATAAAACTCATTCAAATTCAAATCATTTTCATAGTCCAACACATTCACAAAAGCATAATATACATGGAATCATAAATCTTTTATCGAAAAATCAATAAGATAGAGATGTTTTATTTTAAGTTGTTTGTTTCATACAAGCATGCCTTTATCTTTTTATGCCAAATAAAAACATGTATCAACGTTTAGGATTGAAAAATAAATTTTGTCATAAAAACCATCAAGACCAAAAAAAATATAACACATTAAACATAAGGCTTCTTCAAATAAAAGATTTGATTCACCATTTTAATTCCAATGATAATTCATTTTTCTTTTTATGTGTTTCATTTTATGTGATTGATTTCATATAAATATGCTCAAGCTTTTCGTATGAAAACCATCCATCATGTTTAAAATTGAAAAAGCAACTTTCATTGCAACAAAGATCTGTTAGGATCGAGAGCACTAAGAGGGGGGGGTGAATTAGTGCAGCGGATATCTTTCAACGATTAAAAATGAAAGCTGCGTTCGTTCGATAAAAACTATTTTGATGCAAAAGCCGATTCTAAGATTACTTATGATTAAGTGCAGTTTACGTTTAAATACGGTTAGCATCTAAACGCAGTTTGCGTCTAAATGCAGATTGCGTCTAAACTCAGATTGCGTCTAAGCGCAGTTTGCGTCTAAGCGCAGATTGCGTCTAAGCGCAGTTTGCGTCTAAACACAGTTTGCGTCTAAGCGCAGTTTAAGCAGAAGTATAAAGACAATGTGCTGCTATTGTACAGCTCAAAAAGTAATCTGCAAAAAGCAGATTTACGTCTAAACGCAGATTTACGTCTAAACGCAGATTTACGTCTAAACGCAGATTTACGTCTTAAACGTAGATTTACGTCTGAACTTTGAAACTCGTTTGTATACTCGTAGAAGGCAGTATGCAGTTGAAATCAAGACGTAAACGTAAACTGAAATATGATGATTGTGCGAGGAAAGCCGATTTACTTCTAAATGCAGTTTTACGTCTAAATGTTGAGACTCGTTCGTAAAATTGCAGAAGACAGTTTGCAGTTATAAATAGAATCAAAATGTAAATGTAAACTGCAAAGAAACTCGTTCGTAAAAGCGCAGAAGACAGTTCGCAGTTATAAACAGATTCAAGACGTAAATGTAAGCTGCAATGTAAAGATCGTACGAAAACACCTTTTGACGTCTGAATGCAGATTCGGAAAGATTAGAACTTAGAAACTTGTTCGTAAAAGCGCAGAGAGCAGTAGCTATGTAGGAGGTTTGCAGTAATGATAAAGTGCTCAAAATAAACGCAAACCAGAGATTTAGAGTGGTTCGGTCAGTCTTGACCTACTCCACTTTTGGCTTCCTCCACCGGCGAGGTCATCGACGTCAACTAGGGGCCTTCCTTCAATAGGCGAAGGTCAACTGCCCTTTTACAGTTTCTCTCCTTTTGACGGGCTCAGGAGACAACCCTTATAGATCCTTTCTCTCCTCTCTTTACAACTCAAGACTTGAAGAACAGAAAAGAGGAGAACTTTTGGACTTTACACAAATTTGAGCTCTTAGAATCACTGAAAAGATCAAGAATTCGGTGTGGATCTGTATCTTTTCAGTGCTGAATGGGTGGGGTATTTATAGGCCCCAACCCAATTCAAATTTGGAGCTCAAAACGATCAAATCCCGGAATTCCGGGATCAAGCGGTTGCACCTCCTGATTGGAGAGGTTGCACCGCCTGGCAGAGCTCGAAGACTGAGCCCAGGCGATGCCACCTCTTGACTGAGGCAGTTGCACCTCTCTGCCAGAGCTCGAAGACCGAGCTCAAGCGGTGCCACCGCTCTGTCAGGGAGGTTGCACCGCCCATTCTTGCTCGAAGACTGAGCTCAAGCGGTGCCACCTCTCTGTCAGGGAGGTTGCACCGCCCAGTCTAGCTCGAAGACTGAGCTCAGGCGGTGCCACCTCCTGGCTGGGGAGGTTGCACCGCCCAGTCTCGCTGGGAGGCCTAGCCCAGGCGGTGCCACCTCCTGGCCTAGGCGGTTGCACCTCCTGGTGCAAACAGGGTCCGAATGGTTAGCTCCATTCGGCCCAATTTCAGTCTTTCAGGGGCCCAATTGCCCCAAGATTAAGCTAATGGGATCACCTCCCATTTTTCAACTTAATCAACGTGCTAACTACGATTAGATCTAAGACAATTTTTGCAGCTTTGCTTCGGTGCGTCAATCGCTTTTTCCGGCGAGTTTCCAGCAAACTTCCGTCGATCATCCGATGAACCCTCGGTGATGCTCCTGCGGACTTTCGGCAAATTCCTGGACTTTGCGACGATCCACTTAGCAAGTTCTGACGAGCTTCGCTTGGCAAGCTTCTGGACTTCTCGGATCTGTTCTCGCAGAACCTCCGACGACCGTCCGAACTTCCGTCGAACTCTCGAACTCCCAACGTGATCATGAACTTGACTCCGGCGCAACTCCTGCTGCTTGTCTAACTTTCATCGTAGTTAATCCTGCACACTTATCTCAACACATAGATTAGACAACAAATGACAATTGACTTCATCATCAAAATCCGAGATTCAACAATCTCCCCCTTTTTGATGATGACAATCAATTGATAATGGAGTTATCCTTAACTCCCCCTGTCTATATGCCATAGTTGAGATAAGTCAACCTTGAATTCAATACCTAAGAATTCAAGTGACGTATTGATAAGTTAGATCAGTTAAACTTATCAATACTCCCATCATGATACTCATCCTGATGTATCTCTTCAAAGATGATGTCAAGGCTTGACATACATCATCAAGTTTGTATGATTGTGTTTGTAACTATTCATCATGTAGTTTGAACATTATCATATAAAGCTGTGAAGCACTATTACATGATGCACACATTTGAAATATTCTAGCAAGTTTTGCATTTTCTTCACATGATAAGATATCAACTCAGGGCATAATGCAAACTTTAGCACATGTTCATATATCTCTTGGTGATGCAAGGATGGCATAATCATAGCAGTGTATATAGCATCACTCATAGTAGCAGTGTTTATAGCATCACTCATAGTATTTCTAATCATGGCAGTGTTTATTAATTCATATATCTCCCCCTTTGTCATCAACAAAAAAACATAGTAATTATGATACTAGGAAAATAATAATAGCAAGCTTATAGAGGAATTTTACATAGATTGTCTATGTAAAGATTTTGCAGGATGGAATACATACACATAAATCACTTCATCAAATCTATTTCAGAAACTTATTTTTCATGAAAGTGTACGAGAAAATTTGTTTTATAGCATTCGAATAAATAAGATGCATTCGGACAAGATTTTGTTGCAGATTTTCACATATAATCATAGAAACATGGCAATCAAGTGATTTGATCATTCAATATAGTCCGAAAAATAATTTTAACAAATTTATCTATTCGGACAACTCATCATTCCTAATTCTCTTCGAATGAAATCAAATTGTTCTTCACTTAGAGGTTTTGTAAAAATGTCAGCTAGTTGATGTTTAGTATCAATGAACTCTATGGTTACGTCATGATTAGTGACATGATCTCGTATAAAGTGATGTCTAATATCAATATGTTTTGTTCTTGAGTGTTGTATAGGATTCTTAGTTAAGCATATTGCACTCGTGTTATCACATTTAATGAGAATATCTTTAAGATTAACCTTGTAATCTTCTAAAGTGTTTTTCATCCATACAACTTGTGCACAGCATGCACTTGCTGCAATATATTCAGCTTCGGTTGTTGATAGAGCAATCGAGCTTTGTTTCTTTGATGACCAGGAAACAAGGGCATGTCCTAAAAACTGACATGATCCTGATGTGCTTTTTCTATCTAGTCTACAGCCAGCGAAGTCCGCATCAGCATAAGCTGTTAACTCAAAATTTTCTGATTTTGGGTACCATAATCCTAGATTTGTGGTTCCATTAAGATATCTAAGTATTTTTTTAACTGCTTTGAGATGAGATATCTTAGGGTTTGATTGAAATCTAGCACAAAGTCCTACACTGAACATGATGTCTGGTCTGGTGGCAGTGAGGTAAAGTAAACTTCCTATCATACCCCTATAAGTTTTTTGATCAAAGCTTTCTCCACTTTCATCAATTTCTAACTTAGTGGAGGTGCTCATAGGAGTGTTACTAGCCTTTGAGTTGTTCATATTAAACCTTTTTAATAAATTCATGGCATATTTAGTTTGACTAATAAAGATGCCATTGCTTAGTTGTTTGATTTGTAAACCTAAGAAGAATGTTAATTCTCCCATTAAGCTCATTTCGAATTCAAGACTCATAGTTTTAGCAAAAGATTCACAAAGAGATTCATTTGTAGAGCCAAAGATGATATCATCAACATAAATATGAACAATGAGAAAATTATTTTCAAAATTCTTGATAAACAATGTAGTATCAACCTTGCCTTTTGTAAAGTTATTTTTGATAAGAAAAGAACTAAGTCTCTCATACCAAGCCCTTGGGGCTTGTTTTAAGCCATAGAGAGCTTTAGTTAATCTAAACACATGATTAGGGAGGCTATTATTTTCAAATCCAGGAGGTTGTTCAACATAAACTTCTTCGGAAATAAAGCCATTTAGAAAAGCGCTTTTAGCATCCATTTGAAATAACTTAAAATTATTACAACTAGCGTAGGCAAGGAGCATCCTTATGGCTTCCAATCGAGCCACAAGTGCGAAGGTTTCTTCGTAATCGATACCTTCTTCTTGGTTGAAACCTTTGGCCACTAATCTAGCTTTGTTTCTAACTACGATACCATTTTCATCTTGCTTGTTTCTAAAGACCCATTTAGTACCAATAACTAAATGGTCATTTGGCCTAGGAACAAGCGTCCACACCTCATTTCTCTCAAATTGATTCGATTCATCTTGCATTGCGATAATCCATGAATCATCTTTCATGGCTTCATCAACACATTTTGGTTCAATTTGCGAGAGAAAGGCGGTGTTGGCGCAAAAATTCTTAAAAGAGGATCGTGTTTGAACCCCCTTTGATGTGTCTCCTAAGATTAGCTCCTTAGGATGAGCATCTACATACTTCCAATCCTTAGGTAAGGAAGTGGATGCATCCAAGTTGCTAGTTGGAGACGGGGTTTCGTTTAAATTCAAAGAATCAAAGTTAACATCATCATCAAGATCATTTTTCTTAATTTCGGAAATCTCATTGAAAACAACATGGATGGATTCTTCAATAATTAAGGTTCTTTTATTGAAAATACGAAAAGCTTTAGAAACCGAAGAATAACCAAGAAAGATTCCTTCATCAGATTTAGCATCGAATTTTCCTAAGTTATCCTTTTCATTCAAGATAAAACACTTACACCCAAAGACTTTAAAATATGAGACATTGGGTTTTTTGTTATTCCATAACTCATAAGGAGTTTTGGTGAGTAAGGGTCTTACTAGAACTCTATTCAAAATATAGCATGCAGTGTTTACAGCTTCGGCCCAAAAGTATTTGGGTAGGCCATGTTCATTCAACATGGTTCTTGCCATTTCTTGTAAATTTCGATTTTTTCTTTCTACTACCCCATTTTGTTGAGGATTTCTTGGAGTAGAGAAATTATGGTTGTATCCATTGAGTTCACAGAATTCTTTGAAATCATGGTTTTGAAATTCTCCACCATGATCACTTCTAATTGACGAAATCATAGATTCCTTCTCATTTTGAACAAGTTTACAAAACTTGGTAAAATATCTAAAGCATTCATTTTTCTGTTTTAAGAAGTAGGTCCATGTATATCTGCTATAGTCATCAACAATGACAAAGGCGTATTTGCTACCTCCTAGACTCGATGTAGAGATTGGTCCGAACAAGTCCATATGGATCAATTGTAAGGGCCTAGAGGTGCTTATTTGATTCTTAACTTTGAAACTACCCTTAATTTGTTTACCTAATTGGCAAGCATCACATACATTGTCTTTGATGAACTTGATATGAGGAATTCCTCTTACAAGTTCTCTAGATGATACTTGAGTGATTAGTTTCATGCTAGCATGACCTAATCTTCTATGCCATAGCCAAGCATCCTCATTCATAACCGCAAAACACATTTCATCACATAAGTCATTGATGTCAATAGTGTATACGTTATTTTGTTTTAATGCAATCATAGACATATTTTTATGTGGTTTTTCAATGATGCAAGCATTAGATTCGAATTTGACAGTATATCCTTTATCACATAATTGACTAATACTCAAGAGGTTATGTTTTAAACCATCAACTAACAGAACATCTTCAATAAAAAGGTTGGATTTGTTACCTATGGTTCCTTTGCCATTGATTTTACCCTTGTTGTTGTCTCCGAAGGTGACATAGCCTTCGTCTATGCTAGTGAGCTTAGAGAATTGAGATGGATCTCCCCTCATATGCCTTGAGCATCCACTATCAAGGTACCATCTCTTGCTCCTAGCTTGCGATGGTGTGGATTTCTACAAGAAAGGATGATTTTTAGGTACCCATTTGCTTTTGGGTGCCTCAAAGATAGATCTGCATTGTTTATCATGTTGCATAGAGTTTATCATGGTTCCTTTAGGAACCCAAATCAATTTGTTTGGACTTATTTTCTTAAATGGACAACAATGTGTCTTGTGTCCAAATTTACAACAGAAGTTACATTTGTCTTGATGTCGAATATGTAAGATGGAGCCTTTTATGAAGGTGGTTGGATTTTGGTGAGGACTTCTCACGAATCCAATTCCACTTCTTTTGGGAACGTGACCCTTGTTTGTAAGGATCATGTTCAATGACTTGCTACCAACCTCAAATTTCTTCAAGGTGTCCTTAAGTAGCAAGTTTTCTTTTTGGAGAGTTTCTAGATCATGGCATTTTATGCATGGGCTTAAACTATCATGATGTTCAGCATTTAACTTATCGAAATTACAAATAAGACTATCATGCTCCTTTTTTAGCAATTTGTATTTACTACTGATAGTCTTACACTCATCAAACAATTCATGGAAAGCATTTAATAATTCATCGAATGATAAATCTGCATCTATTGAATTTGTTACCTCATCTTCGATGGCCATTAAGGCGTAATGAGCAACTTGCTCGGTGTTGGACTCCTCTTCTTCGGATGCGCTTGAGTCATCCCATGTTGCTTGAAGCGCCTTTTTCTTTGATGTTCTCCTTTTGACTTGGGGACAATCACTCTTGTAGTGTCCCGGCTTCTTGCATTCATAGCAGATTACTTGGTCCTTCTTGGGTTCAAGTTTATTTTTTGCATCATTCTTAAACTTGTTTCTTTTAAAGAACTTTTTAAACTTTCTTGTTAGAAGTGCCAAGTCATCATCACAGTCCTCATCACTTGAGTTTTCTCTCAAGTGGCATTCAGAAGTTTTGAGTGCCATATCCTTCCTGTTCTTTGGAAGGATGTCTTCTTGCTCTTCATGAGCTTTACAAGTCATTTCGTAGGTCATTAATGACCCGATTAGTTCTTCAAGAGGGAAATTTCGCAAATCTTTTGCCTCTTGAATAGCAGTGACTTTAGGATCCCAACTCTTAGGAAGGGATCTTAGTATCTTATTAACAAGCTCAAAATCCGAAAAGCTCTTTCCGAGTCCTTTTAGACCGTTGACGACATCCGTGAAACGGGTAAACATGTCGCCAATGGTTTCACTCGGTTTCATCCGAAAAAGTTCGAAAGAATGTAACAGCAAATTGATTTTTGACTCTTTTACTCTACTTGTGCTCTCATGGGTCACTTCGAGTGTGTGCCAAATATCAAATGCTGTTTCACAAGTTAAAACACGGTTAAACTCGTTTTTATCAAGTGCACAAAATAAGGCATTCATAGCCTTTGCATTAAGAGCGAAAGCCTTCTTCTCCAAATCATTCCAATCGATCATTGGAAGAGAAGACTTCGAAAATCCGTTTTCGACAAGATTCCACAGTTCAAAATCCATAGAAATAAGAAAGATCCTCATTCGGGTCTTCTAGTAGGTGTAGTCCGTCCCACTGAACATGGGTGGACGCGTAATAGAATGCCCCTCTTGGTTTCCGGCGTATGCCATTTCTCTTTGGGTTTTAATCCGTTAGAGAGTTAACCTTGCTCTGATACCAATTGTTAGGATCGAGAGCACTAAGAGGGGGGGGTGAATTAGTGCAGCGGATATCTTTCAACGATTAAAAACGAAAGCTGCGTTCGTTCGATAAAAACTATTTTGATGCAAAAGCCGATTCTAAGATTACTTATGATTAAGTGCAGTTTACGTTTAAACACGGTTAGTGTCTAAACGCAGTTTGCGTCTAAATGCAGATTGCGTCTAAACTCAGATTGCGTCTAAGCGCAGATTGCGTCTAAGCGCAGTTTGCGTCTAAACACAGTTTGCGTCTAAGCGCAGTTTAAGCAGAAGTATAAAGACAATGTGCTGCTATTGTACAGCTCAAAAAGTAATCTGCAAAAAGCATATTTACGTCTAAACGCATATTTATGTCTAAACGCAGATTTACGTCTTAAACGCAGATTTACGTCTGAACTTTGAAACTCGGTTGTATACTCGCAGAAGGCAGTATGCAGTTAAAATCAAGACGTAAACGTAAACTGAAATCTGATGATTGTGCGAGGAAAGCCGATTTACTTCTAAATGCAGTTTTACGTCTAAATGTTGAGACTCGTTCGTAAAATTGCAGAAGACAGTTTGCAGTTATAAATAGAATCAAAATGTAAATGTAAACTGCAAAGAAACTCGTTCGTAAAAGCGTAGAAGACAGTTCGCAGTTACAAACAGATTCAAGACGTAAATGTAAGCTGCAATGTAAAGATCGTACGAAAACACCTTTTGACGTCTGAATGCAGATTCAGAAAGATTAGAACTTAGAAACTTGTTCATAAAAGCGCAGAGAGCAGTAGCTATGTAGGAGGTTTGCAGTAATGATAAAGTGCTCAAAATAAACGTAAACCAGAGATTTAGAGTGGTTTAGTCAGTCTTGACCTACTCCACTTTTGGCTTCCTCCACCGGCGAGGTCACCGACGTCAACAAGGGGCCTTCCTTCAATAGGCGAAGGCCAACTGCCCTTTTACAGTTTCTCTCCTTTTGACGGGCTCAGGAGACAACCCTTACAGATCCTTTCTCTCCTCTCTTTACAACTCAAGACTTGAAGAACAGAAAAGAGGAGAACTTTTGGACTTTACACAAATTTGAGCTCTTAGAATCACTGAAAAGATCAAGAATTCGGTGTGGATGTGTATCTTTTCAGTGCTGAATGGGTGGGGTATTTATAGGCCCCAACCCAATTCAAATTTGGAGCTCAAAACGATCAAATCCCGGAATTCCGGGATCAGGCGGTTGCACCTCCTGACTGGAGATGTTGCACCGCCTGGCAGAGCTCGAAGACTGAGCCCAAGCGGTGCCACCTCTTGACTGAGGCGGTTGCACCTC
Organism: Musa acuminata AAA Group; assembly: GCF_036884655.1. Lineage (NCBI taxonomy): Eukaryota > Viridiplantae > Streptophyta > Magnoliopsida > Zingiberales > Musaceae > Musa > Musa acuminata. The sequence continues at coordinate 31,159,462 of NC_088338.1, read as the reverse complement.
TATGCCAGAGCTCGAAGACCGAGCTCAGGCGGTGCCACCTCTCTGTCAAGGAGGTTGCACCGCCCAGTCTTGCTCGAAGACTGAGCTCAAGTGGCACCCGAGCTCAGGCGGTGCCACCTCTCTGTCAAGGAGGTTGCACCGCCCAGTCTTGCTCGAAGACTGAGCTCAAGCGGTGCCACCTCTCTGTCAGGGAGGTTGCACCGCCCAGTCTAGCTCGAAGACTGAGCTCAGGCGGTGCCACCTCCTGGCTGGGGAGGTTGCACCGCCCAGTCTCGCTGGGAGGCCTAGCCCAGGCGGTGCCACCTCCTGGCCTAGGCGGTTGCACCTCCTGGTGCAATCAGGGTCCGAATGGTTAGCTCCATTCGGCCCAATTTCAGTCTTTCAGGGGCCCAATTGCCCCAAGATTAAGCTAATGGGATCACCTCCCATTTTCCAACTTAATCAATGTGCTAACTACGATTAGATCTAAGACAATTTCTGCAGCTTTGCTTCGGTGCGTCAATTGCTTTTTCCGGTGAGTTTCCGGCAAACTTCCGTCGATCATCCGATGAACCCTCGGTGATGCTCCTGCGGACTTCCGGCAAACTCCTGGACTTTGCGACGATCCACTTGGCAAGTTCCGACGAGCTTCGCTTGGCAAGTTTCTGGACTTCTCGGATCTGTTCTCGCAGAACCTCCGACGACCGTCCGAACTTCCGTCGAACTCTCGAACTCCCAACGTGATCATGAACTTGACTCCGGCGCAACTCCTGCTGCTTGTCTAACTTTCATCGTAGTTAATCTTGCACACTTATCTCAACACATAGATTAGACAACAAATGACAATTGACTTCATCATCAAAATCCGAGATTCAACAAGATCAATAAGACATGAATCACAAAAATCATCATGCATAACTTCAAAATCTTGTGCATAGTATAAAATCATCAAGCATGGTATCAAAACTTTAATATTTTTATTATATCTTACATCATTATGTCATTAAAACATCAATCATGATTTCATTGAGCATTTTCAATCAAAGTTGGAATTCATTAATTTAGATACACATTATTTTTTCTTAAAAACATATATAGGATTAATCATTAGATTTAAATCTAATATTTTGTTATATTTTCATAAAACATGCAATTGTCATTATCATTTTCAAAATTACTAGCATGATCCTCCAAAAAAATATATATTTTTCTTACATCATGCAATTTTTAAAAAATTATATATAATTTTTCTAAGAAAATTTAAAACAACTCATGAAATGAATTATGTAATTTCGAAATAAAGTGAAGGGGTTTTGGTTACCTCATCATTGAAAGTCGTTAAGGCATAGTTTGCCATCTCACCTTTGTTGGTTTATTCTTCACCTTTGGATGAACTTGATTCGTCCCAAAATGCTTTCTTTTTCTTCAGTTCATAGCAAGTAGTTGCATTCTTTTTAAGTTTGGTTTTATTCTTTGATTCTTGTTTTAAGAGTTTTTTAAGATTTATTATGAGAAGTTCAAGGTCGTCATCATCACTTGAGTCATCACTCAAGTGGTATTCTATTGTTTGAAGTGTCAAATCCTTCCTGTTCTTTGGAAGGTAGTTCTCATGTTTGTCAAGTGCATTATGAGTCATTTCATAGGTCATTAAGGACCCGATAATTTTTTTAAGTGAAAATTTATTTAAATCCTTTGTTTCTTGTATTGTCGTTACTTTTGATTCCTAATTTTTAGAAAGATATCTTAAGATCTTGTTAACGAGTTCAAAATTCGAAAAGTATTTGCCAAGAGCTTTTAAAATATTGACGACATCCGTAAAACGGGTGTACATGTCAACAACGATTTTGCTTGGCTTCATTCGAAAAAGTTCAAATTCATACATTAAAATATTTATCTTAGAATCTGTTACTCTACAAATCATACCATCTATTTTACCTCTCTATAAGAATGTTTATTGAACATAAAACTTATGGACGCATTTGTTCAAACAGTGATCTGTCTAGAAACTGTTAGGACCAAAATTGACATTAAGAGGGGATGAATTATTGCTTTTATAAAATTACGTCGATTTGAAAACTTTATTCGATAAAGCCCATTTTGGAAAGATGTTAACTTAAAAGCATATTCGTAAGCATAGTAAAAATAAGAAATCAGTTTGCAATGTAAATGAAAAGCTTAAAGTAAATGCAAATTAGATTTATAGTGGTTCGGTCGTTGTGACCTATGTCCACTCCCGATTCCTCTTCTATCGAGGCCATCGGCATTTACTACCGATCTTCTTTCGATGGACAAAGATCAATTACCCTCTTATAACTCTTTCTCCTTCGACAGGCTCAAGAGAGAACCTTTACACCCCCTTTTATAAGGTATCCCTTACACACCTCCCTTAGAACAACCTCTAAGCTCAAGGATGAGGGACTCAACTTTCTCATAGAGTTTTCATACTCTAAACCCCAAGTTTTCATTCTCTTTTCTTACTTTGTCAAGCAAGAAAGATTAAGGTATTTATAAGCCTCAAATGGATTCAAATTTAGAGCCAAACTGGTCTCATCCTGAGTTTTCAAGGTACTAGCAATACCACCGCCAGTACTGGGTGGAACAACCACTTGCCAAACTAACAACTAGTGGTACCACTACCTGTGAATCTGACATTGGGTGGTATCACCACCTAATCTGACACTAACACTGGGTGGTACCACCGCATAGTCTGGGAGACTATCTGGGCGGTACCACTACTTGACACAGTTTGAGAGACTGTGTCTAGGGGTACCACCACCTAGTATGGGCAGTACCACCACCAGACCTTGTTGAATATCAGATTTTGATGATGAAATCAATTCATAAATTATTTGATCTAATCCTTGTGTTGAGATAAGTATACATGAATAACTACGATAGAAACAAGGTGTGAAGCAGATGATGGGCCGGAGTCGAAGACTCGAGCGATAAACCGAGAGCTCACCGAGAGTTCATTGTGAGATCACCGGAAGCACATTGGAAAACTCATCAAAAGCTCGTTGGGAGATCACTGGAAGCACGCCGGAAGACTAGCGGAGAGTTGGCCGGGAGTTCGTCGGAAGCTCACCGGAAGACTTGCCGAAAAGTTCACCGAAGGATCGCCAAGTGAAAAATCGATGTGCTGGACCATGCTTGCATTAATCATAGTTAGAACGATAATTAGAGTTGATTTGGGAGGTATTCCCATCAACTCTATTAGGGACCAACTGGGCTCGGAGTTGGGCTGGTTTGGGCCGAATTCTAGGCCCAACCAGGATGTTGAATTCCTAGCCAGTGGTGGCATCGCCATGGCCGGCAGTAGCACCACCTGGAAAGTAGCACCACAGGTGGTCTGAGCGGTGGTACCGCTTGCAATTAATACTGCCAATAGTGGTATCGCCCCTGTCAAGCGGTGGTACTGCCAGAGCTCGGTCTCCGAGCTTTGTTAGGCGATGGTACCACCCAGTGTTAGGTGTCAGGTCTTGGTACCGCCCAGTAATGGTGGTGGTACCGCCAGTACCCCGAAAATCCGGGATGAGACACTTTTTGGCTCCAATTTTTAAAATCATTGGGGCCTATAAATACCCCACCCTTTTTAGTAAGAAAATGTACCGAAGTGTGATCATAATCTTGAGTTATTGAGGTGTAAAAGTGTTGTAAACAAGTGCTAGAGTCCTCCTCCTCCCTTTCTAAGTTTTGAGATCATTATAAAGAGGTGTGAGACTTGTAAGGGTTCTCTCTTAAACCTGACAAAAGGAGAAAGAGCTGTAAAAGGTGATTGGTGTTTACCTATTGAAGGAAGGCCTTTAGTGGATGCCAGCGACCTCGACGGAGGAGGAATCCGAAAGTGGATGTAGGTCACATTGATTGAACCACTCTAAATTTTGGTTTGTATTTCGTTTTGAGTAATTTACTTTAACTGCAAATTATTTCATAGAAAATTGCTTCTCCTCCTCATCTTACTTTTACTACTCTTATGCTCTCTTACGTTTCAAGTTGCTATCTTTCTGAATCGATTTCCATCGAACGTACGAAATATTTTATGAAATCGAAGAATTTTCTACTACACTAATTGCGCAGCCCCCCCCCCCGCTCTCTTAGTGCCAATCTTGATCCTAACAATTGGTATTAGGACAAGGTTCACTCTCATTTAGTTTAAAATCCAAGAGAGATGACATTTACGGGCAACCAAGAGGGTCATTCAATTACACGTCCGCTCATGTTTAATGGGACGGATTACACATATTAGAAGACTAGAATGAAGATCTTCCTAATTTCAATGGATTTTGAGCTTTGGAACATTGTCGAAAATGGTTTTCAAAAGTCTTCTCTTCCAATGAATGATTGGAATGAGTTGGAGAAGAAGACTTTCACTTTTAATGCCAAGGCTATGAATGCCTTGTTTTGTGCATTAGATAAAAATGAGTTTAATCGAGTGTCGATTTGTGAAATGGCTTTTGATATTTGGCACACACTCAAAGTGACTCGAGAAGGCACTAGTAGAGTGGAGTAAAAAATTAATCTTTTAGTGCACACTTATGAGTTGTTTTGGATGAAACAGAGTGAGACCATTGGAGACATGTACACCCAATTTATGGATGTCGTCAATGGTCTAAAAGGACTGGTAAAAGTTTCATGGATTTTGAACTTGTAAATAAAATTTTAAGATATCTTCCAAAGAGTTAAGACCCTAAAGTAACGACTATTCAAGAGGCCAAATATCTAAATAATTTTCCTCTTGAAAAACTAATTAGGTCACTAATGACCTATGAAATGACTTGTAAAGCTCACAAAGAGCTTGAGGATGCCCTTCCAAAGAATAGAAAGGATATGATACTAAGAACCCAAGAAGACCACTTGAAAGAAAACTCAAGTGATGAGGACCTTGATGAAGATTTGGCACCCTAAACAAGAAAATTCAAAAAATTCATAAAATTTTTTTTTTAAAAAATGACACTAAAAATAAATTTGAACCCAAGAAAGATCAAGTAATATGCTACCAATGTAAGAAGTCGGGACATTACAAGAGTGAATGTCCCCTAGCCAAGAAGAGGCAACTAAAGAAGAAGGCTCTCAAAGCAACATAGGATAACTCAAGTGCATCCGAAGAAGAGGAGCTTACCATCACCGAGCAAGTTTCTCACTACGCACTAATGGCCATTAGAGATGAGGTAACAAGTTCATTAGATACAAATTTATCCTTTGATGAACTATTAAATACTTTTTATGATTTATTTGATGAATGCAAATCAATGTACGAAATGTGATGAACTAGAAACACTTAGAAAGGAAAACTTGCTACTCATAGAAACCTTAGAGAAATTTAAGGTTGGTGTAAGTCCTTGAACATGATCCTTGCCAACAAGGGTCACGTTCATAGAAAAGGCAGAATCGGATTTGTGAGTAGCTCTCACCAAAATCCAACCACCTTTGTTAAATGCCCTACCTTTGCATGTTTCACCTCACACCAAATGCAAATTTTGTTTCAAACTTGGACATATTGCCTATAAATGTCCACTTAAAAGATATTATCTACAGAGATTGATTTTGGTACCTAAAAGAACCTCAAATGACTCAATGCAAGAAGCCGAGACATTACAAGAGTGAATGTCCCCTAGCCAAGAAGAGGCAACCAAAGAAGAAGGCTCTCAAAGCAAAATGGGATGACTCAAGTGCATCAGAAGAAGAGGAGCTTACCATCATCGAGCACGTTGCTCACTATGCACTAATGGCCATTGGAGATGAGGTAACAAGTTCATTTGATACAAATTTATCCTTTGATGAACTATTAAATGTTTTTCATGATTTATTTGATGAATGTAAATCAATTAGTAAAAAATATAAATTATTAAAAAAAAGAGCATACTTCTCATGTTAGTGATTTCGATAGATTAAAAGTTGAGCACAATGATAGTTTAGCTCCATGTACGAAATGTTGTAAACTAGAAATATTTAGAAAGGAAAACTTGCTACTCAAAGAAACCTTAGAGATATTTGAGGTTGGTAGCAAGTCCTTGAACATGATCCTTGCCAACAAGGGTCACGTTCATAGAAAATACATAATCGAATTTGTGAGCAGCTCTCACCAAAATCTAACCACCTTCGTTAAATGCCCTACCTTGCATGTTTCACCTCACACTAAATGCAATTTTTGTTGCAAACTCGGACATATTGCCTATAAATGTTCACTTAAAAGATATAGTCCACATAGATTGATTTAGGTTCCTAAAAGAACCTCAAATAACTCAATGCAACATAATAAGATATGTAGATCAATTTTTGAGACACCCAAGGTCAAATGGGTACCTAAAATTCATCTTTTTTTATAAAAAAATGTACCATCAAAAGCTAGGAGTAAGAGATGATACCTTGATAGTGGATGCTCAAGGCATATGACCGGAGATCCATCTCAATTCTCTAAGCTTATTAGCCTAGACGAAGGATATGTTACCTTCAGTGACAACAACAAGGGTAAAATCATTGGCAAAGGAACCATAGGTAACAAATCCAACCATTTTATTGAATATTTATTGTTGGTTGATGGCTTAAAGCATAACCTCTTGAGCATTAGTCAATTGTGTGATAAAGGATATATTGTAAAATTTGAATCTATGTCTTGTATTATTGAAAAACCATACAAAAACACATATATTATTGCACTAAAACAAAATAACGTATACACTATTGACATTAATGATCTTTGTAATGAAATATATTTTTCGGCCTTGAATGACGATGCTTGGCTTTGGCATAGGAGATTAGGTGATGCTAGCATGAAACTAATCTCTCAAATATCATCTAAAGAACTTATGAGAGGAATTCCTCACATTAAGTTAGTTAAAGTCAATGTGTGTGATGCATGTCAACTAGGAAAACAAATAAACGGTACTTTCAAACCAAAGAATCAAATAAGCACCTCTAAACCATTGCAATTGATCCATATGGACTTGTTTGGATCAATTGCTACATTAAGCCTAGGAGGTAGCAAATATGCCTTTGTTATTGTTGACGATTATAGTAGATATACTTGGACTTACTTCCTAGCACACAAAAATGATTGCTTTAGATATTTCTCTAAGTTTTGTAAACTTATTCAAAATAAAAAAGGTTTTATTATTTCGTTAATTCTAAATTATCATGGTGATGAGTTTCAAAACCGTGATTTTCAATAATTTTATGAATCTAATGGATACAACCACAACTTCTCTACTCTAAGAAATCCTCAACAAAATGGAGTAATAGAAAGAAAAAAAATAAACTTACAAGAAATGGCTAGAACCATGTTAAACGAACATAGACTACCCAAATATTTTTTGGTCGAAGCCATAAATACGACATGCTCTGTTATGAATAGAGTTCTAGTAAGACAATTACTTTCCAAAACTCCTTATGAGTTGTAGAACAACAAAAAGCCTAACGTTTCATACTTTAAAGTTTTCGGGTGTAAATATTTTATTTTGAATAAAAAAGATACCTTAGGAAAGTTTGATGCAAAATATGATGAGGGAATTTTTTCTTGGTTATTCTTCTATTTCAAAGGCTTTTCGAATCTTCAATAAAATAACTTTAGTTATAGAAGAATCTTTTCATGTTGTTTTTAATGAAATTTTCGACGTTAAGAAAAATGATTTTGATGATAATCTTAAATTTGATACTTTGAATTTAAATGAATCCCTTTCTCCATCTAGTAACTTGGATACATCTTCTTCTGAACCTTCTTTACCAAAGGAATGGAAGTATGTAGATGCTCATCCTAAGGAGCTAATTATATGATACACATCGAAAGGGGTTCAAACTCATTCTTTTCTTAAGAATTTTTATGCCAATGCTGCTTTTCTCTCCCAAATTGAACCTAAATGCATTGACGAAGCTAAGAAAGATGATTCATGGGTCATCGCAATGCAAGAAGAATTGAATCAATTTAAGAGAAATGAAGTATGGAAGCTTGTTCCTAGACTAAATGACCATTTAGTTATTGGTACTAAATGAGTCTTTAGAAACAAGCAAGATGAATTTGGTATTATGGTTCGAAATAAGGCTAGATTAGTGGCCAAAGGCTTCAATCAAAAAGAAGGTATCGATTATGAAGAAATCTTCACTCCTGTGGCACAATTAGAAGCCATCTAGATGCTCCTTGCCTATGTTAGTAGTAATAATTTTAAGTTATTTCAAATGGATGTTAAAAGTACTTTTCTTAATGGCTTTATCTCCGAAGAAGTTTATGTTGAACAACCTCCTGAATTTGAGAATGATAATTTTCCTAATCATGTGTTTGAATTGACTAAAGCTCTCTATAGATTGAAACAACCCCAAGGGCTTGGTATGAGATACTTAACTCATTTCTAATTCATAATAATTTCTCTAAAGGCAAGGTCGATACTATATTGTTTATTAAAAATTTTGAAAATGATTTTCTTATTGTTCAAATTTATGTTGATAATATTATTTTTGGTTCTACAAATGAATCCTTATGTGAATCATTTTTCAAATGCATGAGTCTAGAATTTGAAATGAACCTAATGGGAGAACTAACTTTCTTTTTAGGCTTACAAATTAAACAACTTAGCAATGATATTTTTTTTAATCAAACAAAATATGCTTTAGACTTGCTAAAAAGATTTAACATGGATAGTTCAAAAGATATCAACACTCCTATAAGTACCTCCACTAAGTTAAACATTGACGAAAGTGGAGAAAGCTTTGATCAAAAAGCTTATAGGGGTATGATAGGTAGTTTGCTTTACCTCATCGCAACTAGACCGGACATCATATTTAATGTAGAACTTTGTGCTGGATTTCAATCTAACCCTAAGCAATCTCATTTAAAAGCTATTAAAAGGATATTTAGATACCTAAAAAGAACTCCTCAACTAGGATTATGGTATCTTAAATTTAAGAACTTTGAATTGCTTGGTTATGCTAATGAGGATTTTGCTGGATGTAGTTTAGATAGAAAAAGCACATCCGGAATGTGTTAATTTTTAGGACACGCACTCATTTCTTGGTCTTCCAAGAAACAAAACTCGGTTGCATTATCTACAACCGAAGTTGTGTACATAGCTACAGGTGCATGCTGTGCTCAAGTTATATGGATGAAAAACACTTTAAAGGATTATGAAATTGATCTGAAAAATATACCTATAAAGTGTGATAACACTAGTGCAATATGCCTAGCAAAATTTCTATTCAACACTCTAGAACTAAACACATTGACATTAGACATCACTTCATATGAGATCTTGTTAATAATCATGACGTAATATTGGAGTTTATTGACACGAAATATCAATTAACCAATATCTTTACAAAACCATTAAATGAAGAACAATTTGATTTCATTAGAAGGGAATTAAGGATGTTAAATTGTCCAAATGCATGAATATTATTGAATTTCATTTTTAGACTTTCTCAATTTTTATCTTACAAAGTTTGCTCACTTGATTCATGAACTTATATTATACGTTTTACGAGTTTTGTATGATGAATCATGAACTTGTGGTATAAATTTTATGAGTTTTACATGATATTTTGATATGGCTCTTATGATGCAAATTTTACATGATGGTGTGTGTGCTTTGTGAGCAGTTCTCACTACCTGTAGGCGGTGGCACCGCCCAGCTGGTGGTAGCACCACCAATTGTCATATATTATAGGCGGTAGCACCACCTAGCTGGCAGCAGCATCGCCAGTTGTCATAGGTGGCAGGCGGTAGCACCGCCTAGCGAGCGGTGCCACCGCCCGCAACTTGCCCCCTTATAAACTCAAGTTAAGGCCAGCGGTAGAACTGACCCCAGCACATTCTGCACTCCTCCAAACAGCTCCAAACCTATTGCTCTCGTCTAGCAACTCAAAAATCCCTACTTCTCACTAGATCAAAGATCAATCTCCGACATTCTTTTAAAGATCACTAGAAAGGAGAATTACTAAGGTAATCTCTACACTAAATTATTTCTCCTTTGTATTACTTGTTCTTGCTCCTTATTTGCATTCATTATTGTAGTCTCAATGAGTTCTAGAAGATCCTCTAGGGACAAAGGGAAGAGGAGATTAGATGAAAACTATGACTCCCTATTTTTCGATTCTAATCAACATGCCCTAAAATTTTCATCCAAAGAGTCTAGACATGTTCATAAAGGTAAATATGTTTATTTAGACGAATTAAGTAATTTGGAACCTATTCAATGGTTTGCTAATCTAGACATTCTCCCAATCCTTCAAATGAGTAAACCTATCTATCCTAGACTTGTTAGGCTATTTTACAATAATTTACATGTAGATGAAGATGAAAGGGTATCTACCTATGTATTAGGGCATCATATACCCATTACAGATAGAACCATTTGCAACATCATAGGAATTCCGATAAAAGAAAGAGAGTGTTATTTTAGAGGACAATAGAATGATGAAATAGTTGGGACTACTTACGTTGATGCCTTAGGAACAATTTTTGGCAATCCTAACTTAACAATTCTTCCAAAAAGCTATAAACATTTACTATCTTTAAGCACCAAAATACTTCATCACATCCTGATAAGTATCATTCTCCCAAAGCAATATCATCATGATGAAGTAAGTCAAATGGAACTAGGTACCATGTATTGGATTATGAAGGGACATAACAATTGTTTTGGTTACCTAATCCAATTAAACATGATTGAACTATCAAAAAAGGATATGATGCTTCCGAATAGTGGCTTAATCACAAGACTACTCCATACCTATGATATTGTTATTCCACCCGATGAAGAAGTTATAAAACTAGACAAATTTAGTATCATAAATAGAAATATACTTCGACGGATGAGATGTACATTCAGAAATGGTATATGGACTAGACTGCCTAGAAGGACTGATCCCCTCTAACCTGAAACACTAATTTTTAGGGGGTAATCTATCTCCAACTGGTCCCTTTAAGGAATCATCTCCAGTAGAGCAAGCACTTGCTACTTACTTTGATGATTACAATTTTGTGCGTTGATTTCCATGTTATCTCTTTAAATGATGAGTATGACATTATGCTTACCTTGATGTTAAAAATTTCTGTCAATATCATGCTTACCTTGATGCTAAAAATTTCTATCAATATCAAGCTTATTTTGATACTGAAAATTTCTATGATTTTTACTCGATAATGGATGTCATGGCTTGACATCATTTTGATAAATACTTGGCATTGTATTTTAAGAATATTATATCATGATAGGAATCAAGATGTACATGTTGATAAGTTTTATAAACTTAACTTATCGGTTTGATTCTTGAATTCAAAGGCCATAAATTCAAAGGCCTTAAATTCAATAATGTCTTTTCTTAATTATAGCATATTGATAGGGGGGTTAAGATTAATTCCATCACCAATTGGTTGTCATTATCAAAAAGGAGGAGATTGTTGAATCTTAGATTTTGATGATGAAATCAATTGATAAATTATTTGATCTAATCCTTGTGTTGAGATAAGTGTGCAGGATTAACTACGATAATAGTAAGGTGTAAAGTAGATGATGGGGCGGAGTCGAAGACACGGATGATATACTGGGAGCTCGCCGAGAGTTCATCGTGAGATCACCAGAAGCACATTAGAAGACTCACCGAAAGCTCGTCGGGAGATCGTCGAAAGCTTGCCAGAAGACTAGCCGAGAGTTGGTCGGGAGTTCGCTAGAAGCTCGCTGGAAGACTCACCGAAAAGTTCGTCGGAGGATCGCCGAGTGAAAGATCGATGTATTAGACCATGCTTGCCTTAATCGTAGTTAGAATGATAATTAGAGTTGATTTCGGAGGTAATCCCATCAACTCTTTTAGGGGCCAACTGGGCTCGGAGTTGGGCTGGTTTAGGCCGAATTCAAGGCCCAACCAGGATGTCGAATTCCTAGTCGGTGGTGGCATCGCCAGGGCTGGCGGTGGCACTGCTTGGAAAGCAGCACCCTAGGTGGTCTGGGTAGTGGTACCACTAGCAGTTAATGCTGCCAACGGTGGTACCACCCCGATCAAGCGGTGGTGCCACTGTGACTCGATCTCCGAGCTCTGTTAGGCGGTGGTACCACCCAGTAATGGTGGTGGTATTGCTAGTATCTCGGAAATCCGGATGAGACACTTTTTGGCTCTATTGTTTAAAGCCATTAGGGCCTATAAATATCCCACCCTTTTCAGCATGAAAAGGTACCGAAGTGTGATCATAATCTTGAGTTATTGGGGTGTAAAAGTGTTGTAAACAAGTGCTAGAGTCCTCCTCCTCCCTTTCTAAGTTTTGAGATCATTCCAAAGAGGTGTGAAACTTGTAAGGGTTTTCTCCTAAACCCGACAAAAGGAGAAAGAGCTATAAAAGGTGATTGGTCTTCTTCACCTATTGAAGGAAGGCCTTTAGTGGATGTCGGTGACCTCGACGGAGGAGGAATCCAAAAGTAGATGTAGGTCACATTGACCGAACCACTCTAAATTCTGGTTTGTATTTCGTTTTGAGAAATTTACTTTAACTGCAAATCATTTCATAGCAAACTACTTATGCTTATGCTCTCTTACGTTTAAAGTTGCTATCTTTTCGAATCGATTTCCATCGAACATACTAAATATTTTATAAAATTGAAGAATTTTTTGCTACACTAATTCACCACCCCCCCCCCCCCCCCCCCCCACCCCCTCTTAGTGCTGCTCTTGATCCTAATAGACCTTGCTATAGGTCACTGAATGGGCCAAATAGTAGGCCTAATTCAGCCTTGATTCAGGCCTAATTAGCCTCTAATCAAATTAGTATGGTTACACCCAAAACCAACTCAATTAGACCTAACTAACTCGATCTAGACATACGATTACAAGTTTGAATCTCATGTTGTTCGGCATGTCATTAGTTCTTTCGATGCTTCGTCTAATCCTTTTGTGTATCGTTCTCTTTTCGGCGTATTACCAAATCGATATGTTGACTCCCGTAACTTTTGATCTCCTTGTCCTAATATCTGATCCTTCAACCCAATGCCCGAACTCATGGCACGAAGTCCTTCCGGCCCGACGTCCAATCTTTTGACATGTTCTACTCTAGCCCAACGTTTGATTCTTCCTTCTTTAATCGAATTGTCTTTCCTTAATCGAGATTAGTCCTACATCACTCAAATACATATTAGATCATAATTTCATCAATTAATTTTATCATTAAAATCCGAGATTCAACATATAGATAAAAAAATATTCAACATATCATTAGGAAATAATATTCTGATAAAAGCTCAAACAGAAAACAGTATCCTGAAGTTAAAAGAACTCTTCCTTGAATCTCCCTTTAACATGAATAAAAAAGTTCAATATGCCCCCACAAATCGATCTTCTCGTATTTAATTTCTACACAAAACAAAAAGCACATAAAGCTATACAGAGAAAACCTAGTAACTGATACTTAGGCTTCATTTGGCATTACCTATTGATTGCATTTTGCGGTTTATAGAGGTTTAAAAAGTTGCAAATACCAGAAAAATAAGCATGTTTGGTAACTTTATTTTGATTTGTTCTTCTCAAAAATCACAAGTACAAAATCTCTGTTTCTGAATTTTCACAAACAGTATACTATACAAAGAACAAGATTCAAAGAGAGATGACCAAACCAATTACATCCTTATGTAAAGATTGCATTTAATACCATCAAAAATACAATTAAAAGTGATGAAAACCAAATGAAATTTCTAGTAACCAAAAGTTAAAAAGAGTAAATATTGTGTGTGTTTTGTATGTTTTAAATTACCTTAAACAATGATAAATGCAACCTTAGTTGCCCAAATAGAACAGCAATGAGCATTCACCACAATGTTATTGATATTCAAGGTTAATTCATGTTTGCAAAATCTTTTGAGACATTCAAAGGTAACGAACATACATCAGCAAATAACTACAATATATTATTAGGATCAAGAGCGCACTAAGAGGGGGGGTGAATTAGTGCAGCGGAAAACTTTTACGATTTCAATAAACTTATTTCGATTAGAGCCGATTCAACAAGAATGGTTTCAACTCAATCCTTTTCAGAAGAACTTTGAACTTGAAAACTTTCGTGAAAGAGCAAGAAAAGACTAAGGTGATTTGCAACAAAGTAAAGTGCACAAATGAAAAGCATCGGTTTTGTAAGGTCTTCGTACGATTAAAGCCGATCTCGAAAAATGTTTACATCAAAGCGTAAGTAGATGTAATTAAGGCACAGTAAGGAGGAGAGGCAGTTTGATATAAAAGAAAGTTGCTCAAAGTAAATGCAAACCGAGTTTTTAGAGTGGTTCAGTCAATGTGACCTACATCCACTATCGGCTTCCTCCTCCGATGAGGTCACTAGCGTCCACTAGAGACCTTCCCTTAATAGGCAAAAGCCAACCACCTTTTTACAACTTTTCTCCTTTTCCGGGCTTAGGAGAAAACCCTTACAAGTTTCACTCCTCTCTTAAATAATCTCAACACTTAGAAACAAGGAGGAGAACTCTAGCTTTTACAACACTTTAAGGCCTCAAAGACTCAAGATAATGTCAAGTTTTCGTTGCCCTTTCATGCAGGAAAGGGTGGGGTTTTTATAGGCCCCAATGAGTTCAAAAATGGAGCCTAAAAGTGTCTATTCCTGGATTTCCAAGGTCCTAGCAGTACCACCACCATTACTAGGCAGTACTATCGCCTGCCATCTGACATTGGGTGGTACAATTGCTTTGTCTGGGCGGTACTACCGCCGAACAACACTCGAAGATCGAGCTTAGGCGGTACCATCGCCTGACAGGGGTTGTACCACCACTGGCAGCAATAACTGTTGACAGTACTACTGCCTGACAAGGGCGGTACCACCGCCCAGAATTCCTGGGAGACCGAGTCTCCCTGGCGGTGCCACTGTCGACCAGGAATTCAGGGGCCAAATGGGCTGTTCTATTCGGCCCAATTTGGGTATGTTAAGAGCTCAGTTGGCCCCTAATTAAGTTAGTGAGATTTCCTCCCAATCCTAACTTAATCTATACTCTTACTATGACAATTAAGACATCATTACTATAATTCGTGTTTCGGTGCGTCAATCGCTTCTTCCGGCAAGCTTCTAGCGTACTTCCGGTGAACATCCAACGAACTCTCGGCGATGGTCCGATGGACTCCCGACAAGCTCCTGGACTTGGCGACGATCTTCTTGGCGAGTTTCGATGAGCTTCTATGGCAAGCTCCTGGACTTCTCGACTAGTTCCCATAGAACTTCCGACGAACTATCACAGACAAACTTCTAAACAGGATGTTTGATGTAATGCTTATGTGTGTCCGTGTCTTTTGGTCTGTTCATGCTTTGTACAGCATGTAGAGGGATGGCCAAAGGCTTAATAGTCCCATTTCAGTAAGGTTGGTGGTCGTTTTAGGCTTGTAAATAAAGGTTGTGTCATGTGGACACGTGTGAGAGATTTTTGATCTAGAATGGATCATTTTACCCTTTGTTGTGCAACTGTTCAGAGCTTGTAAAGTTTGTTTGTAATTTGTATTGTCTATGTAGTGTTTTCGGATATGTTTGCTTGTGGATCCTGAGTGAGGCATTCTCTCTAACCTGTTCTCTCTTTTGTTGGTCCTAAGGGACAATGGGAGGCTTCGGGGAGGCTGACCTTTGTGGACGGACACGCAAGGGTGCCGCATGACTTAGGCAAAACCAGCTAAGTCCATGACATATGGTATTAGAGCGGGACAAGCACTCATAGAAACACTTAGCATGCAAACATGGGGGACCTAGCGGGGCTGCGTTGAGGGCAGTCAGCACACGCGTGATCGTGTGAGGGAAAACGGGCATGGAGATGTAGGGAAAAAGGAGTTGCTCGGAGGAGCGGGCATCTGACATTGGCATTCAGAGGAATGGCCAACCCTTCGCGCAAAACTAAGGTGACTCAATTTGTGGAGGCGAAGTTGGGTTCAAAAGGCCTTAGCACGGGGCAAGAGGACTCAGAGGTAGGTACTCTTAAAGAATATGCCATAGTGTTGCAAATCAAGTTGCTGGGCAGGAAGCGGTGTGCAGCGGAGATTGTGCTAGTAGGGGCAGAGGCCCAGGATCCTGACAATGGGGAACTAATTGCAGCGAAGTCGGGGGACTTCGGGGAGCTACTAGGCGATGGACTATCCTAGAGCGGTGCTTCATCTAGGTGTGACCCAAGACTGGGTGGATGGAGGTCAATTGCCAAAGCAGCGAACAAAATCGAAGGTGGAAGAGACCCTACAATGTATTGGTAGAGGCCACACATGAAGGGTTCACAATTCGAGTTCGTCCCACAAGGATCATAATGCAATAGAGATGTCACCAAGAGGTGACATGGTGCAGGGGATCGTGGTGGAACAGTTCGTGGCAATGCGATACACACGACATAGTCCCGTGAGGGACTAGATCATACGGAGGTATGATCAGGAGCTACTGGAAGCTCCACTTCGGTGAACAACACGACGATAAGAAGGGCTATAGATTCAAGGAGTGAAGGCCATGGTACCACAGAGGCGGGTCTTCCGTGCGTGAATCGAATTTTTCATCAGATGAAAACCTTGGTCATCAACATATGGGGGCTGGGTTCCACCAAGGGAAAAGTTCGAATGCAAGTACCAGTGAGTCCCATGGGAGGGACTTGATCATGCAGAGGTATGATCGAAGCAGCTGGAGAGTTGGATTGCTCCAGAGCTCATATTCGCTTAAGGGAGCCCGGCAAGTCAGAGGACAAGGTCGAGTAAGCGAACGTTGCTACCAAGGAAGCTAAGGAGAATAGAATCGGTGCAAACCCTACAACGTGATGGCAGAGGCCATGCATGGGAGTTGCAGTATGTCTTTCCATCGACCAAAGGGAGCTGCTTAGAGAATACAGAGGTGTTGAAGCAAGGGGTCGAAAGGGGCGAGGAAGCGACGACGAGTCCAGAGGGACTTAGCTACCCAAAATCAAGTATCAGTTATAATGGAGGTGGGCTCAGAGGAGTGCCATGGAGAAATATCTACTGATCGTGAAGAAAAGGGATGCAGATGCGAGGCGACAGATAGTAGAGCCATGGGCATGGCAGCGCCATGGTACCGTAGAGGCAGGACTTCCGTGAAAGTCATTGATCCCTTGCTCTCATGGAGGGAGAGCACTTGGTCGTGAAAGGGGCCGAGGAGGTGGAGCATGCAGGGGCAATCTCCTAGTACCGAGACAAGGCTAAGGGGCAGAGGCCGAGGAACTTCGTAAGACCGGTGTCAATGAGCTTCTCATCAAGATAGCCAAAAGTGAAGGACTTCGGGTCATGCAAGACTGCATAACAAAGGAACAAAGTAGGCAGTATGCGGTGCTGTACCTTTGCTACTCAGTGGAGTAGGTGGCAAGGTTGATGGAGAAGACGGTACAATCCTAGAGGCGACCAAACCTATAAGAGAATTACTCCAAGTTGGGGTGAAAACTTCCTACATTCCAGAAGTTCGATGGCATTGAGAAGGTGAATCACAGTAGCTAATTCAATGCAAGGAGTGCAAACACTTCAAGTGCTTCAGAAGTGTGAGCAAAGAGCAGGCGAAGGCTAGTAACCAGCTCGATGCATAGAGTACAACCTCGAGGAGGCAAGCGAATTCAAGTAACCTTTGTCTTCTCAACTCTTAAGAGAATTGGCGAAACCGAGTACCCCAATTCTCTTATCTATCCAGTAGAGGAGCTCTGCACAAGTTCAAAGACCCTTCGAAGATAATGGAAGACAATAGTTGTCAAATCCTCACCAACGATGATCAGTGTTACTGAGAGTAGATTGTCTGCTTCATTTCCCAACAAAATGCCAATCGAAAACGAAAGTGATGCGAACCTACTTTGATGTGACAACTAAGTGAAAGAAGAGTCAATGAGCAAATTTTATGGAGGAAGGATCCAAAACTTCAGAAGTTTGCGAGGTGATGCTCGTTAAAGCTCCAACAAGCATCCACCCAGTTCAAGCAGCATGAGGCATTTGAGAGACTAGCGCAGTAAGGATGGTTTTTTCCTTCATCTAGAGGATCCGCAGGAACCAACAGGGATCAACACAACTCAGCCAACCCCACACTAGAGTCAGAGTCATTGGCGAGTTGAAGCAGCATGGCGGATTAAACGTTCGACTACTTAAAAACAATAGCGGAGAGCAGTTGGGAGCCAAGAGGTGCATTGTAGTTGGAGCAGAAGATTGAACACTCAACAAAGGTGAGGAGTTGCAGTTTCGACAAAGGCTTTGACGAGGACGTCGAAGGAATAAGTGGGAGAGAATGTCACGGACAAACTTCTAAATAGGATGTTTGATGTAATGCTTATGTATGTCCGTGTCTTTTGGTATGTTCATGCTTTGTACAACGTGTAGAAGGACGGCCAAAGGCTTAATAGTCCCATTTTAGTAAGGTTGGTGGCTGTTTTAGGCTTGTAAATAAAGGTTGTGTCATGTGGACACGTGTGAGAGATTTTTGATCTATAATGGATCATTTTACCCTTCGTTGTGCAACTGTTCAGAGCTTGTAAAGTCTGTTTGTAATTTGCATTGTCTATGAAGTGTTTTCGGAGATGTTTGCTTGTGGATCCCGAGTGAGGCGTTCTCTCTAACCCGTTCTCTCTTTTGTTGGTCCTAAGGGACAATGGGAGGCTTCGGGGAGGCTGACCTTTGCGGACGGACAAGCAAGGGTGCCGCATGACTTAGGTAAAACCAACTAAGTCCGTGATAGAACGTTCGGACTTCCGACGAACTCTCGAACTCCCAACGTGATCTTGATCTTAACTCTGGCATAACACTTGCTGCTTGTCTTACTACCATTGTAGTTAATCCTGCAAACTTTTCTCAACATATAGATTGGATAAACATATGACAATTGAATTCATCATCAAAATATAAGATTCAACAATCTTCTCCTTTTTTATGATGACAATCAATTGATGACTGAGTTAACCTTAGCTCCCCCTATCTAATATGCCATACTTAAGAAAAGTTATTTTTGAATTCAAAGCCTTTGAATTCAGGAGACATATTGATAAGTTAAGTTTATTTAAACTTATCAATACACCCATCATGATTCCTATCATGATGTAACTTTCTGAAAATGATGTTAAGGCATGACATCCATTTTCAAGTCTTATATTTCAAATATGAAGAATAACAATCATAGCAATTCATTCTATGATAAGATATCAATTTATAATATTTCAAATTAAGCTCTAGATATCTTATCATAATGTAAACATTTCAAGTGTAAAATTGCATACATGTATCATCAATTTACCACATATTTCTCCCCCTTTGTTATCAACAAAAAGGAGAACGATTCAACAATATATGTAATTGTGGTAAAAATTCATATCATTTTTCAACTTGTAAAGAAATTCATACCAATTATTTTTCAAGCATTCATGACATGATATCATTCATTAACTTCTTTCCTTTTACTTATCACTAAAATTTTGCATGAAGAAGGAAAGAAGGAAGGTAAAAACCATTGAGAACCAACTTTAAATGAAGTTAAAAATGATAAGAGAGTTTCATTAAATCATGCTTCATTTTTCACAAGGATCAAGATATACATATGAAATTAAATCCTTACAAGTGTTCATCTCAAAAAAAAAAAAAAAAATTCTTCCTTCATCAAGAAGGAATTCATGTGAAAGAATCATTATATCAAATCCATTTCTCAATTTAAATATTTACAGAGATAAATCCATGAGAGATGCATTTGTCAATTAATTTCATGTATAAAAAATCATTAAGTGATGGAGCATGGATATGAAATAGCTTTGATATGGCATAGGCTCGTAAAAGCTCCATTCAAGAAATACATTAAGTACTGAAGAGAAATACAACAAAATCATGTATTCAGACATGTTTTGTCATAGCTTTTCAATCACAATCATGAAGATAAACATGATATTGGATGATCATAGAAACTTTTTACAAACTTTCTAATGTGAACATGTTATTGAAGCACACAATCAAGTAAAATTCTCATCATAAAATTATAAGCACATAATTTAAATGAGTGATCAAAGAATCAAAAAAGTTCGAAAATGAAATTTAACAAATTCATGCATTCGAACAAATCAACATTCCTAATTTTGTTCTAATAAAATCAAATTGTTCTTCACATAAAGGTTTTGTAAAAATATCGGCTAATTGATGTTTTGTATCACTAAACTCTATGATTACATCATGATTAGTGACATGATCTTGTATAAAGTAATGCCTAATATCAATATGTTTTATTCTAGAGTGTTAAATCAGATTCTTTGTTAAACATATTGCACTTGTGTTATCACATTTTATGGGGATAGTTTTAAGATGAATCTTATAATCCTCTAAAGTATTTTTCATCCACACAACTTGTGCATAGCATGCACTAGCTGCAATGTACTCAACTTCGGTTATAGATAGTGCAACCGAGTTTTATTTCTTGGATGACCAAGAAACAAGTGTGTGTCCTAAAAACTGACATATTCCAGATGTGCTTTTTCTATCTAATCTACATCCAGCAAAATCCGCATCAGTATATGCAATTGGTTCAAAGTTCTCGGATTTTGAATACCATAATCCTAGATTAGTGGTACCTTTAAGATATCTAAGTATTCTTTTAATTGCTTTGAGATAAGATATCCGGTCTTATTGCGGTGAGGTATAGTAGACTTCCTTTCATACCCCTAAAAGTTTTTTGATTAAAGCTTTCTCCACTTTCATCAATTTCTAACTTAATAGAGGTGCTCAAGGGAGTGTTGATAGCTTTTGAGCTATCCATATTGAACCTTTTTAGCAAATCTAAAGCGTATTTTGTTTGACTAAAAAATGTATCATTACTTAGTTGTTTGATTTGTAAGCCCAAAAAGAAAGTTAATTCCCCCATCAAACTTATTTCAATTCAAGGCTCATACTTTTAGCAAATGATTCATAAAGAGATTAATTCGTTGAACTGAAAATAATATCATTAATATAAATTTGAACAATAAGAAAACTATTTTTAAAATTTTTGATAAACAATATAGTATTGACCTTGCCTTTAGAGAAATTATTTTCAATAAGAAATGATCTAAGTCTCTCATACCAAGCCCTTGGGGCTTATTTTAAACCATAGAGAGCTTTAGTCAATTTAAACATATGATTAGGGAAACTATTATTCTCAAATCCGGGAGGTTGTTCAACATAAACTTTTTCGGAAATAAAGCCATTAAGAAAAATACTTTTAACATCTATTTGAAACAACTTAAAATTATTACTACTAGCATAGGCAAGGAGCATCCTTATGGCTTCTAATCGAGCCATTAAAGCGAAGGTTTCTTCGTAATCGATACCTTCTTCTTGGTTGAAACCTTTGGCCACTAATCTAGCCTTGTTTCTAACCACGATGCCAGATTCATCTTGCTTGTTTCTAAAGACCCATTTGGTACCAATAACTAAATGATCATTTGGCCTAGGAACAAGCTTTCATACCTTATTTCTCTCAAATTGATTTAACTCATCTTGTATTACGATAATCCATGAATCATCTTTTATGGCTTCGTCAATACATTTAGGTTCAATTTGGGAAAGAAAAGCGGCGTTGGCACAAAAATTTTTAAGAGAAGAACGTGTTTGAACCCTTTAGATGTGTCTCCTATGATTAGTTCCTTAGGATGAGCATCTATATACTTTCAATCCTTGGGTAAGGATGTTTCGGAAGTAGATGCATCTAAGTTGCTAGTTGGAGAAGGGGTTTAATTTAAATTCAAAATATCAAAATTAATATCATCATCAAAATCATTTTTCTTAATTTCAAAAACCACATTATAAACAACATGAATGGATTCTTCTATAATCAAGGTTCTTTTATTAAAGATATGAAATGCTTTAGAAATCAAAGAATAGCCAAAAACAATTCCTTCATCGGATTTAGCATCAAATTTTCCTAAGGCATCTTTTTCATTCAAAATAAAACACTTACACCCAAAAACTTTAAAATATGAAACATTCGGTTTTTTATTGTTCCACAACTCATAAGGAGTTTTGGTGAGTAAGGGTCTTACTAGAACTATATTCATGACATAGTATGTTGTGTTTACAGCTTCGGCCCAAAAATATTTGGTTAGGCTATGTTCATTCAACATGGTTCTTGCCATTTCTTGTAAATTTATATTCTTTCTTTCTACTACTCCATTTTGTTGAGGATTTCTTGGAGTAGAGAAGTTGTGGTTGTATCCATTTGATTCACAAAATTCTTGGAAATCATGATTTTGAAATTCACCACTGTGATCACTTCGAATTGATGAAATCATAAAACCCTTTTCATTTTGAACACATTTATAAAACTTTGAGAAATACCTAAAGCATTCACTTTTGTGTGCCAAAAAATAAGTCCTTGTGTAACTACTATAATCATCTATAATGACAAAAGCGTATTTGCTACCTCCTAAGCTTGATGTAGAAATTGGTCTGAACAAGTCCATATAGATCAATTGCAAAGGTCTAGAGGTGCTTATTTGATTCTTAGGTTTGAAGCTACTTTTTATTTGTTTTCCTAATTGACAAGCATCACACACATTATCTTTGACGAACTTGATATGAGGAATTCCTCTTACAAGTTCTTTAGATGAAATTTGGGTGATTAGTTTCATGCTAGCATGACCTAATCTCCTATGCCAAAGCCAAGCATCATCATTCAAAACCGAAAAATACATTTCTTTGCAAAGATCATTAATGTCAATGGTGTATATGTTATTTTATTTTAATGCAATCATAGATGTGTTTTTATATGGTTTTTCAATAATGCAAGCATTAGATTCAAATTTAACAGTATATCCTTTATCACATAATTGACTAATGCTCAAGAGGTTATGTTTTAAACTATTAAGTAACAAAACATCTTCAATAAATAAGTTGGATTTGCTACCTATGGTTTCTTTGCAAATGATTTTACGCTTGTTGTCTCCGAAGGTGACATATCCTTTATCTATGCTAGTGAGCTTAAAGAATTGAGATGGATCTCCGGTCATATGCCTTGAGCATCTACTATCAAGGTACCACCTCTTGCTCCTAGCTTATGATGGTTTACGTTTCTACAAAAGAGGATGATTTTTAAGTACCCATTTGACCTTGGTTTCCTAAAAATTCGATCTAAATTGCTTATCATATTGCATGAAATTTTTTACAGTTCCTTTAGGAACACATATCAATTTGTGTTGACTGACCTTTTGAAATGGACAATGATAAGCTTTATGTCCACATTTGCAACAAAAGTTGCATTTGTTTTGGGGTGAAATATGCAAGATAGGGCCTTTAACAAAGGTAGTTGGATTTTGGTGAGAGCTACTCACAAATCCGATTTCACTTCTTTTATGAACATGACCCTTATGTTAGGATCAAGAGCACTAAGAGGGGGGGGTGAATTAGTGTAGCGGAAAACCTTCTATGATAAAAATTACGTTTGTTCGATAAAAGTGATTTCGGTAGGAAAGCCGATTCGTAAATCACTTTAACTTTTGATTAAGCGAGATGCAGCAAAGATATAAGTGCAGTTTGCAGTTATGGTTCAAATCATATAGTAGGCGCAAACTGAAATATGATATTCGTACGAAAAAACTGATTTACGTCTAAATGCTGATTCGTAAATCACTTGATTAAGCGAGATGCAGTTAAAGCAAGGATACAAAGGCAGTTTACAGTTATGATAGAAATCAAAACGTAAACGCAAACTAAAATATGATGATCGTACGATAAAACTGATTTACGTCTAAATGCTGATTCGTAAATCACTTGATTAAGCGAGATGCAGTTAAAGCAAGGATATAAAGGCAGTTTGCAGTTATGATAGAAATCAAAACGTAAACGCAAACTGAAATATGATGATCGTACGATAAAACTGATTTACGTCTAAACGCCGATTCAGAAAGTGCAAAGCTTGAAACCCGATCCTATATGCGCAGAAAGTAGTAAGCTTTTGAGGAGATTTGCAGTAAGGATAAGATGCTCAAAGTAAATGCAAACCGAGATTTAGAGTGGTTCGGTCTATCTTGACCTACTCCACTTTTGGCTTCCTCCACCGACGAGGTCACCGACGTCAACTAGAGGCCTTCCTTCAATAGGCAAAGGCCAACCATCCTTTTACAGTTTCACTCCTTTTGACGGGCTTAGGAGACAACCCTTACATAATTTTCTCTCCACTCTTTAAAGATCAAAAATTGGACGAAAAGAGGGAGAAGAACTTTTGGCCTTTACAACAATTTTGAGCTCTAAGAATCACATAATAAGATCAGGATTTCGGTGTATGTTTGTTACCTTTCAGTGCTGAATGGGTGGGGTATTTATAGGCCCCAACCCAGTTTGAATTTGGAGCTCAAAACTGTCAATTCCTGGAATTCCGAGATCTGACGGTTGCACCTCCTAACTAGAGCGGTTGCACCGCCTGGCAGAGCTCGAAGACTGAGCCTCTAGGCGGTGCCACCTCCTATCAGGGGCGGTTGCACCTCCTGCCAGAGCTCGAAGACCGAGCTCAAGCGGTGTCACCTCCTGATTGAGGCGGTTGCACCGCTCAGCCAGAGCTCGGAGACCGAGCCCTAGTGGTGCCACCTCTGTCAGGGGCGGTTACACCTCCTGCTAGAGCTCGAAGACTGAGCTCAGGCAGTGCCACCACCTGACTAAGGCGGTTGAATCGCCTAGCAGAAATCAGGGTCCGAATGGGTTGATCCATTCGGCCCAATTTGGGTTTTTTTAGGGGCCCAATTGCCCCAAGATTAAGTTAATGGGATCACCTCCCATTTCCAACTTAATCATTGTGCTAACTACGATTTTTCCTAAGATATTTACTGCAACTTGCTCCGTTGCGTCAATCACTTCTTCCGGCGAGCTTCCGACGAACTTTCGTCGATCATCCGATGAACCCTCGATGATGCTCCTGCGGACTTCCGGCAAACTCCTGGACTTGCAACGATCCACTTGGCGAGTTCCGACGAGCTTCTTTGGCAAGCTCATGGACTTCTCGGATTTGTTCCCGCAGAACCTCCGACGACTGTCCGAACTTCCATCGAACTCTCGAACTCCCAACATGATCATTGTCTTGACTCCAGCGCAACTCCTGTTGCATATCTTATTTTTATCGTAGTTAATCCTGCACACTTATCTCAACATATAGATTAGATAACAAATGATAATTCACTTCATCATCAAAATCCGAGATTCAACAATCTCCCCCTTTTTGATGATGACAATCAATTAATAATGGAGTTAACCTTAACTCCCCCCTATCTATATGTCATACTTGAGATAAGTCATTCTTGAATTCAAAACCTTTGAATTCAAGAGACATATTGATAAGTTAAAATCATTTAAACTTATCAATACTCCCATCATGATTCTCATCATGATGTTTCTCTCTGAAGATGATGTCAAGGCTTGACATTCATTTTCAAATTTTACATAATAGGTTTGAATGATGGTAATAGTAGCAATTCATCATATTGTAAGATATCAACATGTAAAACTACGAAGTAAGATTTTGATATCATTAAATGATACAAATAAGGCATAATACAAATTATAGCAATCATAGCATCAATTCATATATCTCTTGGTGATGCAAGCATGGCATTAATACTCATATATTTCTCCCCCTATGTCATCAATAAAAAACATGGTAATTGTGATAGCAGGAGAACAATAAGCGAATTTTGAGCATAAGTGTGATAGTTGTTCATGCCTTTATATGTTATTTTCCAAGCATATAAAGGAAAGCATGATATATAGATTGCTTTGAATACTTCTTCCTTTTTATTTGTTATAATCTTTTTGCATGAAGGAGGAAGGCTATTTGTGATTTTACTTTGAGTGAAGTTAAAATATTTTTCATAAGTGTATGAGAAAATCCGATTGTTAGGATATCAATTGTTAAGCGAATCTGAAAATGAAATTAATACTTTCATGCATTCGGGCAAGACTATGCTATTGATTTTCAAATACAATCATGAAGACAAAACATACTTATTGTTATGGAAATTTTTGTATTCAACACATAATTTCCAACATGTTATTTAGGCATGTAATGGCAATCAAGTGACTTGATCATTCAATAAAGTCTAAAAAATAATTTTAACTAATTTATTTATTCGGACAAATCAACATTCCTAATTCTCTTCTTATCAAATCAAATTGTTCTTCATATAGAGGTTTTGTAAAAATATCAGCTAGTTGATGTTTAGTATCAATGAACTCTATGATTACATTATGATTAGTAACATGATCTCGTATAAAGTGATGTCTAATATTAATATGTTTTATTCTTGAGTGTTGTATAGGATTCTTCGTTAAGCATATTGCACTTGTGTTATCACATTTAATGGGAATATTTTTAAGATGAATTTTATAATCTTCTAAGGTGTTTTTCATCCATACAACTTGTGCACAGCATGCACTTGCTGCAATATATTCAGCTTCGGTTGTTGATGGTGCAACCGAGTTTTGTTTCTTAGATGACCAGGAAACAAGGGCATGTCCTAAAAATTGACATGTTCCTTATGTGCTTTTTCTATCTAGTTTATAGCCAGCAAAGTCCGCATCAGCATAAGCAATTAACTTAAGATTCTCTGATTTTGGGTACCATAATCCTAGATTTGTGGTACCATTAAGATATCTAAGTATTCTTTTAACTGCTTTGAGATGAGATATCTTAGGGTTTGATTAAAATCTAGCATAAAGTCCTACACTGAATATGATATCTGGTCTAGTTGCAGTGAGGTAAAG
This sequence comes from Musa acuminata AAA Group, assembly GCF_036884655.1. Lineage (NCBI taxonomy): Eukaryota > Viridiplantae > Streptophyta > Magnoliopsida > Zingiberales > Musaceae > Musa > Musa acuminata. Next base: position 31,132,822 of record NC_088338.1, on the reverse strand, counting down.
TAAACTTCCTATCATGCCCCTATAAGTTTTTTGATCGAAGCTTTCTCCACTTTCATCGATTTCTAACTTAATGGAGGTGCTCATAGGAGTGTTAATAGCTTTTGAGTTATTCATATTAAACTTTTTTTAGCAAATTCATAGCATATTTAGTTTGACTAATAAAGATGTCATTGCTTAGTTGTTTGATTTGTAAGCCTAAGAAGAATGTTAATTCTCCCATTAAACTCATTTCGAATTCAAGACTCATAGTTTTAGCAAAAGATTCACAAAGAGATTCATTCGTAGAACCAAAGATAATATCATCAACATAAATCTGAATAATGAGAAAATCATTTTCAAAATTCTTGATGAACAATGTAGTATCAACCTTGCCTTTTGTGAAATTATTTTTGATAAGAAAAGAACTAAGTCTCTCATACCAAGCCCTCGGAGCTTGTTTTAAACCATAGAGAGCTTTAGTTAATCTAAACACATGATTAGGGAGGCTATTATTTTTAAATCCAGGAGGTTGTTCAACATAGACTTCTTCGGAAATAAAGCCATTAAGAAAAGCGCTTTTAACATCCATTTGAAACAACTTAAAATTATTACTCCTAGCGTAGGCAAGGAGCATCCTTATGACTTCTAATCGAGCCATAGGAGCGAAGGTTTCTTCATAATCGAAACCTTCTTCTTAGTTGAAACCTTTAGCCACTAATCTAGCCTTATTTCTAACCACGATACCATATTCATCTTGCTTGTTTCTAAAAACCCATTTAGTACCAATAACTAAATGGTCATTTGGCCTAGGAACAAGCTTCCACAACTCATTTATCTCAAATTGATTTAATTCATCTTGCATTGCGATAATCCATGAATCATCTTTCATGGCTTCGTCAACACATTTGGGTTCAATTTAGGAGAGAAAAGTGGCGTTGGAACAAAAATTTTTAAGAGAAGAACGTGTTTGAACCCCCTTTGATGTGTCTCCTAAGATTAGCTCCTTAGGATGAGCATCTACATACTTCCAATCCTTGGGTAAGGATGTTTCGGAAGTGGATTCATTCAAGTTGCTAGTTGGAGACGGGGTTTCATTTTAATTCAAGGAATCAAAATTAACATCATCATCAAAATCGTTTTTCCTGATTTCGGAAATCTCATTAAAGACAACATGAATGGATTCTTCAATAATTAAAGTTCTTTTATTGAAGATACGAAAAGCTTTAGAAACCGAAGAATAACCAAGAAAGATTCCTTCATCGGATTTAGCATCAAATTTTCCTAAGTTATCTTTTTCATTCAAGATAAAACACTTACACCTAAAGACTTTAAAATATGAAACATTGGGTTTTTTGTTGTTCCATAACTCATAGGGAGTTTTGGTGAGTAAGGGTCTTACTAGAACTCTATTCAAAATATAGCATGCAGTATTTACGGCTTCGGCCCAAAAATATTTGGGTAGGCTATGTTCATTCAACATGGTTCTTGCCATTTCTTGTAAATTTTGATTTTTTCTTTCTACTACTCCATTTTGTTGAGGATTTCTAAGAGTAGAGAAATTATGGTTGTATCCATTGAGTTCACAAAATTCTTGTAAATCATGGTTTTGAAATTCACCAACGTGATCACTTCTAATTGACGAAATCATAGAACCCTTCTCATTCTGAACAAGTTTACTAAACTTGGTAAAATATCTAAAGCATTCATTTTTCTGTTTTAAGAAGTAAGTCCATGTGTATCTTCTATAGTCATCCACAATGACGAAGGCGTATTTGCTACCTCCTAGGCTTGATGTAGAGATTGGTCCGAACAAGTCCATATGGATCAATTGTAAGGGCCTAGAGGTGCTTATTTGATTCTTAGATTTGAAACTACCCTTAATTTATTTACCTAATTGGCAAGCATCACATACATTATCTTTGATGAACTTGATATGAGGAATTCCTCTTACAAGTTCTTTACGTGATATTTGAGTGATTAGTTTCATGCTAGCATGACCTAATCTTCTATGCCATAGCCAAGCATCCTCATTCAAAACCGAAAAACACATTTCATTACACAAATCATTGATGTCAATAGTGTATATGTTATTTTGTTTTAATGCAATCATAGACGTGTTTTTGTGTGGTTTTTCAATGATGCAAACATTATATTCGAATCTGACAATATATCCTTTATCACATAATTGACTAATGCTCAAGAGGTTATGTTTTAAACCATCAACTAACAAAACATCTTCGATAAAGAAGTTGGATTTGTTACCTATGGTTCCTTTGCCAATGATTTTACCCTTGTTGTTGTCTCCGAATGTGACATAGCCTTCGTCTATGCTAGTGAGCTTAGAGAATTAAGATGGATCTCCGGTCATATGCCTTGAGCATCCACTATCAAGGTACCATCTCTTGCTCCTAGCTTGTGATGGTATAGGTTTCTACAAGAAAGGATGATTTTTAGGTACCCATTTGCTTTTGGGTGCCTCAAAAATAGATCTACATTATTTATCATGTAGCATAGAATTTATCATGGTTCTTTTAGGAACCCAAATTAATTTGTTTGGACTAATTTTCTTTAATGGATAATAATACGTTTTGTGTCTAAGTTTGCAACAAAATTTACATTTGCTTCGGTGTCGAACATGTAAGATGGGGCCTTTTATGAAGGTGGTTGGATTTTGGTGAGGACTTCTCACAAATCCGATTCCACTTCTTTTGGAACGTGACCCTTGTTTGCAAGGATCATGTTCAAGGACTTGCTACCAACCTCGAATTTCTTCAAGGTGTCCTTAAGTAGCAAGTTTTCCTTTTGGAGCGTTTCTAGATCATGGCATTTTATGCATGAACCTAAACTATCATGATATTCAGTTTTTAACTTATCAAAATTACAAGTAAGACTATCATGCTCCTTTTTTAGCAATTTGTATTTTCTACTAATAATCTTGCATTCATCAAATAAGTCATGGAAGGCATTTAATAATTCATCGAATGATAAATCTGCATCTATTAAATTCGTTACCTCCTCTCCGATGGCTATTAAGGCTTAATGAGCAACTTGCTCGGTGTTGGACTCCTCTTCTTCGGACGCGCTCGAGTCATCCCATGTTGCTTTGAGCGCCTTCTTCTTTGATGTTCTCTTTTTAACTTCGGGACAATCACTCTTGTAGTGTCCCGGCATTTTGCACTCATAGCAAATAACTTGGTCCTTCTTGGGTTCAAGTTTATTTTTTGTGTCATTCTTAAACTTGTTTCTTTTAATGAATTTTTTAAATTTTCTTGTTAGAAGTGCCAAGTCATCGTCACAGTCTTCATCACTTGAGTTTTCTCTCAAGTGGTCTTCTGAAGTTCTAAGTGCCATATCCTTCCTGTTCTTTGGAAGGAGACATTCTTGCTCTTCATGAGCCTTGCAAGTCATCTCGTAGGTCATTAATGACCCGATTAGTTCTTCAAGAGGGAAGTTGTTTAGATCTTTCACCTCTTGAATAGCAGTGACTTTAGGATCCCAACTCTTAGGAAGGGATCTTAGAATCTTATTTACGAGCTCAAAATCCGAAAAACTTTTTCCGAGCCCTTTTAGACCGTTGACGACATCCGTGAAACGAGTAAACATGTCGCCAATAGTCTCACTCGGTTTCATCCGGAAAAGTTCGAAAGAATGTAAAAAAAGATTGATTTTTGACTCTTTCACTCTACTTGTGCCTTCGTGAGTCACTTCGAGTGTGTGCCAAATATGAAATGCGGTTTCACAAACTGAAACACGGTTGAACTCATTTTTATCAAGCGCACAAAATAAGGCATTCATAGCCTTTGCATTAAGAGCGAAAGCCTTCTTCTCCAATTCATTCCAATCGATCATTGGAATAGAAGACTTCGAAAATCCATTTTCGACAAGATTCCAAAGTTCAAAATTCATAGAAATAAGAAAGATCCTCATTCGGGTCTTCCAATAGGTGTAGTCCGTCCCATTGAACATGGGTGGACGTGTAATAGAATGGCCCTTTTGGTTTCCGACGTATGTCATCTCTCTTGGGTTTTGATCCGTTTGAGAGTTAACCCCGCTCTGTAACAATTGTTAGGATCAAGAGCACTAAAGGGGGGGGGGGGGGTGAATTAGTGCAGCGAAAAACCTTCTACGATAAAAATCACGTTTGTTCGATAAAAGTGATTTGGTAGGAAAGCCGATTCATAAATCACTTTAACTTTTGATTAAGCGAGGTGCTTTAAAGATATAAGTGCAGTTTGCAGTTATGGTTCAAATCACATAGTAGGCGCAAACTAAAATATGATATTCGTACGAAAAAACTGATTTACGTCTAAATGCTAATTCGTAAATCACTTGATTAAGCGAGACTCAGTTAAAGCAAGGATATAAAGGCAGTTTGCAGTTATGATAGAAATCAAAACGTAAACGCAAACTGAAATATGATGATCGTACGATAAAACTGATTTACGTCTAAATGCTGATTCGTAAATCACTTGATTAACCGAGATGCAGTTAAAGCAAGGATATAAAGGCAGTTTGTAGTTATGATAGAAATCAAAACGTAAACGTAAACTGAAATATGATGATCGTACGATAAAACTGATTTACGTCTAAACGTCGATTCGGAAAGTGCAAAGCTTGAAACCCGATCGTATATGCACAGAAAGCAGTAAGCTTTTGAGGAGATTTGCAGTAAGGATAAGATGCTCAAAGTAAATGCAAACCGAGATTTAGAGTGGTTCGGTCAATCTTGACCTACTCCACTTTTGGCTTCCTCCGCCGATGAGGGTCACCGACGTCAACTAGAGGCCTTCCTTCAATAGGCGAAGGCCAACCACCCTTTTACAGTTTCACTCCTTTTGACGGGCTTAGGAGACAACCCTTACAGAATTTTCTCTCCTCTCTTTAAAGATTAGAACTTGGAAGAAAAGAGGGAGAAGAACTTTTGGCCTTTACAACAATTTTGATCTCTAAGAATCACAGAATAAGATCAGGATTTCGGTGTATGTTTGTTACCTTTCAGTGCTGAATGGGTGGGGTATTTATAGGCCCCAACCCAGTTTGAATTTGGAGCTCAGAACTATCAATTCCCGGAATTCCAAGATCTGTCGATTGCACCTCCTGACTGGAGCAGTTGCACCGCCTGGCAGAGCTCGAAGATTGAGCCTCTGGGCGATGCCACCTCCTGTCAGGGGCAGTTGCACCTCCTGCCAGAGCTCGAAGACCGAGCTCAAGCGGTGCCACCTCCTGATTGAGGTGGTTGCACCGCTCAGCCAGAGCTCGGAGACCGAGCCTAGGCGGTGCCACCTCTGTTAGGGGCAGTTGCACCTCCTGCCAGAGCTTGAAGACTGAGCTCAAGCGGTGCCACCGCCTGACTGAGGCGGTTGAACTACCTGGCAGAAATCAGGGTCTGAATGGGTTGATCCATTCGGCCTAATTTGGGTTTTTTCAGGGGCCCAATTGCCCCAAGATTAAGTTAATGGGATCACCTCCCATTTCCAACTTAATCATTGTTCTAACTACGATTTTCCCTAAGATATTTACTGCAACTTGCTCTGGTGCATCAATCGCTTCTTCCGGCGAGCTTCCGGCGAACTTTCGTCGATCATCCGATGAACCCTCGGTGATGCTCCTGCGGACTTCCGACAAACTCCTGGACTTGCGACGATCCACTTGGCGAGTTCCGACGAGCTTCTTTGGCAAGCTCATGGACTTCTCAGATTTATTCCCGCAGAACCTCCGACGACTATCCAAACTTTCGGCGAACTCTCGAACTCCCAACGTGATCATTGTCTTGACTCCGGTGTAACTCCTGTTGCATATCTTATTTTCATTATAGTTAATCCTGCACACTTATCTCAACATATAGATTAGATAACAAATGACAATTGACTTCATCATCAAAATCTGAGATTCAACACCTTATTGGTAAGGATCATGTTCAAGGACTTGCTACCTACCTCAAATTTCTTTAAGGTATCCTTGTGTAGCAAGTTTTCCTTTTGATGTATTTCTAAATCATGACATTTCATACATGGAGCTAAACTATCATTATGCTTAATTTTTAGTTTATCAAAATTACTAATAAGAGAATCATGCTCTTTTTTTAACAATTTATATTTTTTATTAATTATTTTACATTCATCAAATAAATCATGAAAAGCATTTAATAATTCATCAAATGGTAAATTTGTATCAATTGAACTTAGATACCTCCACTCCAAGGGCCATTAGTGCATAGTGAGCAACTTGCTCGGTGTTAGTAGGCTCCTCTTCTTCTAATGCATTTGAGTCATCCCATGTTGCTTTGAGCGCCTTATTCTTCGGTGTCTTCTTCTTAGCTTGGGGACATTCACTCTTGTAGTGTCCCGATTTCTTGCATTTGTAGCAAATTACCTGATCTTTCTTGGGTTTAAATTTATTTTTAGTATCATTTTTAGATTTATTTCTTTTAATGAATTTTTTAAATTTTCTTATTAAAAGTGCCAAGTCATCATCAAACTGCTCATCACTTGAGTTTTCTCTCAAGTGGTCTTCTTTTGTTCTTAGTGCCATGTCCTTCCTGTTCTTTGGAAGGGTGTCCTCAAGCTCTTCATGAGCTTTGCATATTATTTCATAGGTCATTAGTGACCCAATTAGTTCTTTAAGAGGAAATCTATTTAAATCTTTGGCCTCTTGAATAGCCGTGACTTTAGGGTCCCAACTCTTTGGAAGGGATCCTAAAACTTTATTAACGAGCTCAAAATCCAAAAAACATTACCAAGTCCTTTTAGACCATTGACGACATTCGTAAAACGGGTGTACATGTCTCCAATGGTCTCACTCGGTTTCATTCGAAATAATTCATAAGAATGTACTAAAATGTTGATTTTTGACTCTTTCACTCTACTAGTGCCTTCGTGAGTCACTTCGAGTGTGTACCAAATATCAAAAATTATTTTACAAATCGAAACTCAATTGAACTCATTTTTATCTAAGGCACAAAACAAGACATTCATAGCCTTGATATTTAAAGCAAAAGTCTTCTTCTACAATTCATTCTAATCGATTATTGGAAGAGAAGACTTTTGAAATCCATTTTCTACAATATTCCAAATCTTAAAATCAATAGAAATTAGGAAGATTCTCATTCTAGTCTTCCAATAAGTGTAATCCGTCCCATTGAACATGGGCGGATGTGTAATTGAGTGACCCTCTAGGTTTCCGGCAAATATCATCTCTCTTGGGTTTTAATCCAACTCAGAGTAAACATTGCTCTGATACCAATTATTAGGATCAAGAGCGCATAAAGAGGGGGGGGTGAATTAGTACAACGGAAATCTTTTACGATTTCAATAAACTTATTTCGATTAAAGCCGATTCAACAAGAATGGTTTCAACTCAATCCTTTTTGGAAGAACTTTGAACATGAAACCTTTCATGAAAGAGCAAGAAAAGACTAAGGTGATTTGCAGCAAAGTAAAGTGTACAAATGAAAAGCATTGGTTTTGTAAGGTCTTCGTATGATTAAAGCCGATCTCGAAAAATGTTTATGTCAAAGCGTAAGTAGACGTAGTTAAGGCACAGTAAGGAGAAGAGGCAGTTTGATATAAAGGAAAGTTGCTCAAAGTAAATGCAAACTGAGTTTTTAGAGTGGTTCGGTCAACATGACCTACATCCACTATCGACTTCCTCCTTCGACGAGGTCACCGGCGTCCACTAGAGGCCTTCCTTCAATAGGCGAAGGCCAACCACCCTTTTACAGCTTTTCTCCATTTGTTGGGCTTAGGAGACAACCCTTACAAGTTTCACTCCTCTCTTGAATGATCTCAACACTTAGAAAGAAGGAGGAGAACTCTAGCTTTTACAACACTTTAAGGCTTCAAAAACTCAAGATAATGTCAAGTTTTTGTTGCCCTTTAATGCAGGAAAGGGTGGGGTTTTTATAGGCCCCAATGAGTTCAAAAATGGAGGGTCCTACCGGTACCCAATCTCAGATTTCTAGGGTCCTAGCGGTACCACCGCCATTACTGGGTGGTACTATCTCTTGCCATCAGACACTAGGCAGTACAGCCGCTCAGTCTGGGTGGTACTACTGCTTGACAATGCTCGAAGACCGAGCTCAGGCGGTAACACGGCCTGATAGGGGTAGTACCACTACTAGCAGCAATAACTGCTGGCGGTACTACCGCTTGACAAGCATGGTACCACCGCCCAGAATTCCTGGGAGATTGAGTCTCCCAAGCGGTGCCACTATCAGCCAGGAATTTAGGGGCCGAATGGGCTTTTCCATTTCGCCCAATTTGGGCCTATTAAGGGCCTAGTTGGCCCCTAATTAAATTAGTGAGAGTACCTCCCAATCCTAACTTAATCTATACTCTAACTATGACAATTAAGATATCATTACTGCAATTCGTGTTCCGGTGTGTCAATTGCATCTTCCGGCGAGCTTCCGACGTACTTCCGGAAAACATCCGACGAACTCTTGACGATGCTCCGGTGAACTCCCGGCAAGCTCCTGGAGTTGGCGACGATCTTCTTGATGAGTTCTGACGAGCTTCTATGTCAAGCTCCTGGACTTCTCGGCTGGTTCCTGCAAAACTTCCGACGAACTCTCGAACTCCTAACGTGATCTTGATCTTGACTCTGACATAACACTTGCTGCTTGTCGTACTGCCATCATAGTTAATCCTGCACACTTTTCTCGATATATAGATTAGATAAATAAATAATAATTGACTTCATCGTCAAAATTCGAGATTCAACATATATGACCCAAATTTTTGGTACTGTATAACCAAAAATAAGTTGGAAGAGTTTTAAAACTCTAATTTGCAAGTATTGAATAAACCACCTATTAGAAAAAGGAAAAACTCATCATTCCCAAGAAAGATGAAAATGGAACCTAAGGGTTCTGTAGACCGCATTTCATTGCGAAGAAATCGACTCCAAATCTCAATCCATCAAGTTCCAACTGATAAAATATGAAATGTAATTATAGAGTACATTTAGATAGTGAACTTTGATAGTTATTTTTAAACATTTAGTAGAGAGGATTTTCCTCGACTGTTCAGAGATTTCCTCATAAAGTTAAGGAAATCTTTGTTATGATCAAGAGCGGCACTAAGAGGGGGGGTGAATTATTGCAGCGGTAAAAATTACGTCGGTTCAAAAAACCTTCGTACGATAAAATCTGATTTCTACGAAAACCATTTTGGAAAGGTAATAACTTTGAAAGTGCATGGAGTATAGGCATAGTAAAAGCATAGTAAGAAGGAGAGGCAATTTTCTTATAAAAGTAAATCGCAAGAAGTAAAGGAAAATCAGATTTTTATAGTGGTTCGGTCATCATGACCAACATCCACTTCGTTGATTCCTCTTCCGTCGAGGCCACCAGCATCTGTTAGGATCGGAACGGCACTAAGAGGGGGGGTGAATTAGTGCAGTGGTAAAGTATGATAAACTTTTGACGATTTAAACACTTTCAGAAATTTCGTACGATAAAAGCAATGTTTCGTACGATTGAAACCGTTTCGATTGCGTTTTAACTTGAAGGAATACGTAAGAAGGAGACAAAGAAGTAGAGCATCAAAGTGAAGATGGTTTGCAGTAATATAAATGACAATAAGATAAACGCAAACCGATATATAGTGGTTCGGTCATGCGACCTACATCCACTTGCGAAGCCTTCTTCGATGAGGCTCCCAACTTCCACTAGCCAATCACTTTGAAGGGGAAGGACAAATACCCCTCTTACAACCTTTTAAAAGTGGTTCACTCTCTTACAAATTTTCAAAGAGAAAGAAGGAGGTGAACACTCAAGCAATTGAAAACAAAAACTTGCTAAAGGCTTTGCTAAGACTTTTATCTCAATCTCTTGCTTCTCAAAGGTTGTTTTCTCTGCTGAGATTTGAGGGGTATTTATAGGCCCCAAGAGGATTCAAATTTGGGCTCCAAATTTTGAATTCTCTTGGGTTCCCAAGGCTGGCGGTGCCACCGCCCGACCTCTCGGGTTCTGGGCGGTGCCACCGCTCAGTTCTCGGGTTCTAGGCGGTGCCACCGCCTATACTATTTCAGCTCACTGGTTGGGCTCCAAACTTGGCCCAAACTAGTCCGAACTCGGGCCCAATTGGCCCCTACTTGGGTTACATGATTAACACCTAATCCTAACCCTAATTAATGTGCTAAATATAAATTTTAAGACATTTCCTAAGCTATTACAAAGTCCATAAGTTAAGACTTCTTCCGGCGAGCTTCCGGCGAACTTCCGGCGGTCTTCCGATAAACTCTCGGAAACCATTCTGCGGACTCCCGGCAAGCTCCTAGACTTCAAGATTTGATCTTGGCGAGTTCCAACGAGCTTCTTCGGCAAGCTCCGATCTTTCTTGGTGAGCTCCGCAAACTTCCAACGAACCTTCCGACAAGTTCCGAAAAACTCTTCGGCAAGCTCCCTACTCATTCTCGACTAGTTCCGGCAGCATTCCCGATGAACCTTCGGACTTCCGTCGAACTCTCAAACTCGTAACAAATCCTTCGCGCTTGACTCCGACACTTTGTTTCGCTTTATGTCTTCATCATTATCATAGTTAATCCTGCACACACAAGCCAAAATTGTACTCCAATCTAGACAATTATTACAACGCGAATTGACATTCTGTTGCCCAGCACGTCATTGGTTGGCGCTTCGTTTGATTCTTCAGCGCATCATCCTCTCTTGCGGCTTGTTGCCCAATTGGCGGTTGACCTCCACAACCTTGATATCCTTGGCGCAATTCCGCTCTTGGCCCGATGCCCGACGTCCGAAGCCTTCTGCCATCCAATATCCTAACGTGATCTCCTCCGACGCAACGTCAATTCCTCCTGCGTTAACTGTCTAATCCTGATCGAGTAGACCTGCATCACTCAAAATGCAGTTAAATATCTAAACACAATCAATTAGTTTCATCATCAAAATCCGAGATTCAACAATTTCCCCCTTTTTGATGATGACAACTAATTGATGACTAACAGAGTAAACCTTAACTCCCCGGAGTTTAACCAAACTCCCCCTATCAATTTGCCATTGATAGAACACTTGGATTATCCCAAATCCAAGTAACATTCATCACATGTTATGAAAAATATTTAAATCATCATGCAAATATATATAAAATATTCAATTCAATGCATGAAGTCATCAATATACTTCTCCCCCTATGTCATCAACATAAAGGAGAAGTAGCTCTAGCTATTTTAAAAGATATGCAAGTTTTTGCAACATAAAGCTTGATTTTCATCATAACATATAAGCACAAAAGCATAGCAAGATTCTTAAGTTCAATCATGGCAATTCAACACTTGCTTCTTGTGCAAGATTGCACTTTACTTTTCTTTGCTCACTAGCAAAAGCTTTCTCCCTTTTGTTTTTGTCGAAAAGAAGGGAAGAGTACAAGCTAGCCAACATTTGCCTTGAGCTAGCAATCTTTCTCCCCCTATGTCATTGCCGAAAAGAAGGAGAGGAACCAATGATTTAGACTTTTACATAAATTAAGAATTTGAATCAATCAATATTTCAATCATCACATGATACATACAAGACAAAAATTACAAAGAAATCATGTAATGAAAGACATCAATTGTTAAACATGATATGATAATAGTCTCAAAATTTTTAATTTGCAATACATGTGATACATTGCAATACTAAAAAATTTAATACGATGCTTTTAAGGATATCAACCTATTTTTGATACAAAGTATGGCAAGAGCAATTATATTGCAAGTTTTCGAAGTTTTGCATTTTTTGCTTCTTTCGAGATAGCAATTCTTTGCTTCTCTATAAGCTAGCAAATTTTACGATATGCAAGTTTTACTACATACAAGCTAGCAAATTTAAAGATTTGCACGTTAGCATATTTGCTTTTCTTTGCGATGTGCATGATAGCATTTCTTTGCAATGTTCAAGATAAAAAATTATACATTATGCTAGCTAGTAAATTAAAGATGTTCAAGAAAGCAAGCTCTTTCTTCTCTTTTGAGAAGTGTCATTTTTGCTTCCTTAGAAAAATGCCAAACTAGCAAGGGACCATGTTTTACATGAGGCAAGCAAACAATTTGGCAAGTGTTACATTTGTATCTTTTCTTTAGATGTGCAAGAAAGTAAGCAAGTTTTTGCATTTTCTTGACTTGTGCAAGGTAGCTAATTTATCTTTGAGATTACCCTTTACATCAATTCAAGATAGCACATTAGCAACTCTTTCTCTCCCTTTGTCATTGGCAAAAAGAAAGGAAGATTCAAGTCATGAATTTCAAAATAATAATTTTATCATGAATATTTCATCATTGTGTGCATCATTATTGCATACATAATACCAAATCATCATATATATTTTCAAAACATATAAACTCATCATTATATACATGTTTCCAAGTCATCATTCATATTATTTCAATCATTGTTTCAATCATCACTATAACTCATCATGCACAAAATGTAAAATCATCTAACATGATACAAACATTTATTTTCAAAATATTTATCACTATTTTCATGTATGATAATAAAGTATTCATGATACACATTATATGCATATATCATCACAATAAAAAGCAATTGCATGCATAATTTTATATCACCACATAAGGAATATCAAGAAGAAAGTAATTAGGTGATGCGATAAACATTTCATGAATACAAGGAATTGTATAAAAATCATATCATGAAAGATTAGAAAATATGAATACTAAAAGGCATGATTTCTTTTTGAAAAACCTACTCATAAATAATCAAAAGAAAATCTTAGGAGATCGATTAATGAAAAAATCTTGATTCATAATAAATCTTAATTTCTAAATATCACGGAATCAAGATCATGATTTTGAATAAAACTCATTCAAATTCAAATCGTCCAAATCATCAAAATCTCAACATTTCTTTTAAGAGATTCAAAATGGCATAAATAATTTTATTGGTCTCTTAGCTAGAAATCAATAAGATAGAGAAAAAGAAAATTTTTAATAAAAAAATCTTTCCTTCTTTTGTTTCAACTTATTGATTGATTCCATACATGCATGTCCCTTTTTTTTTTTTAATCCATGCATCATCGTTTAAAACAGAAAGATAAAAAATCATTAAAAAAAAGTGCAACACATAATTCAAAAAAAAATTATTTCAACTCATTACTTCAAGTTAAACATGATTTCATTTAATCAAAATTGAATAACTTCAAGACCAATAAATCATCATGTATAACAATCATCAAGTATGATACAAACTTTTCAAAACATTTATCATGATAAGGCATATAAGCCAAAGAAACTATTAAATATAAAGCATATTCATCAATGATGGTTTCATTGGGCATAAGGCATTTTCAAACAAAATCATTTTGTTATTTGTTGTAGTCATACATTTTTCTTTTTAGGTGAATCTATCTTTACATGCTTAATTTTTTTAATTTTTCAAATATGCTAAAAAGAAAAACATGATATAATTTTTGAAAAATAATTTTTTATTTCCTATTCCTACTACCTAAATTAAGCACTCATGAAAAACTTCAAGTAATTTCAAAATAATTCAGGAGAGTTGAGTTACTTACCTTGTAGTCGAAGTCCGTCAAAGCCCAATTCGCCGTTTCACCTTTGGAAGTTCTTGATTCATCCTTGGGTGCCTTCCTTTTCTTTGGCCTCTTCTTCCATTCAAGTTCATTGTTTATTTTAGATTTTTGTTTAATGAACTTATTAAGAGTTAGTGTTCGAAGTTCAAGTTCATCATTGTCCTCATCACTTGAGTCATCGCTCAAGTGGTATTCATTTGTCCGGAGTTCCAAATCCTTCCTATTCTTTAGAAGGTGGTTCAAGTGTTCATTGTGTTCATCATGTGTATTGCGCATCATTTCATATGTCATCAATGAGCCGATAAGTTCTTCAAGTGGAAAAATATTTAAATCTTTTGTTTCTTGTATTGCCGTTGTTAGGATCAAGAGCACTAAGAGGGGGGGGGGTTGAATTAGTGCAGCGGAAATCTTTCGACGATAAAAAAACGTTCGAACGATAAAAGCGATTTCGGTGTGAAAGCCGATTCTAAGATTACTTTAACTTAAGATCAAGCGAGATGACATTAAAGTCAATCTATGAAGGCAGTTTGCAGTTATGATGAAAATCAGAATATAAGCGCAAACTGAAATACGACGTTCGTATGATAAAAGCAATTTCGGTATGAAAGTCGATTCTAAACTACTTTAACTTGAGATGAAGCGAGATGCAGTTAAAGCAAAGATATAAAAGCAGTTTGCAGTTATGATGGAAATCAGAACGTAAGCGCAAACTGAAATATGATGTTCGTACGATAAAATTGATTTGCGTCTAAACGTCGATTCGGAAAGCACTGAACTTTGAAACACGTTCGTAAAAGCACAAAAGGCAGTAAGCTATTGAGGAGGTTTGCAGTAAAGATAAGATGCTCAAAGTAAATGCAAACCGATATTTAGAGTGGTTCGGTCAATCTTGACCTACTCCACTTTTGGCTTTCTCCACCGACGAGGTCACTGACGTCAACTAGAGGCATTCCTTCAATAGGCGAAGGCCAACCGCCCTTTTACAGTTTCACTCCTTTTGACGGTCTTAGGCGACAACCCTTACAGAATTTTCTCTCCTCTCTTTAAAGCTCAAAACTTGGAAGAAAAGAGGGAGAAGAACTTTTGGCCTTTACAACAATTTTGAGCCCTAAAAATCACAGAATAAGATCAGGATTTCAGTGTATATTCAGTGCCCTTTCAGTGCTGAATGGGTTGGGTATTTATAGGCCCCAACCCAGTTTGAATTTGGAGCTCAAAACTATCAATTCCCGGAAGACTGAGCCTCTAGGCAGTGCCACCTCCTGTTAGGGGCGGTTGCACTTCCTGCCAGAGCTCGAAGACTGAGGTCAGGCGGTGCCACCGCCTGACTGAGGCGGTTGCACCTCTTGCCAGAGCTCGAAGACCGAGCTCAGGCGGTGCCACCTCCTATCAGGGGAGGTTGCACCACCAAGTCTCGCTCGGAGACTGAGCCCAAGCGATGCCACCTCCTGGCTGGGGCGATTGCACTGCCCAGTCTCGCTTGGAGACTTAGCCCAGGCGGTGCCACCTCCTGGCTTGGGCGGTTCAACCACCTGGCAGAAATCAGGGTCCGAATGGGTTGATCCATTCGGCCCAATTTAGGTTTTTCAGGGGCCCAATTGCCCCAAGATTAAGTTAATGGGATCACCTCCCATTTCCAACTTAATCATTGTGCTAACTACGATGTTTCCTAAGACATTTACTGCAACTTGCTCCGGTGCGTCAATCGCTTCTTCCGACGAGCTTCCGGCTATTTGTAAGTGATAGGAAATCAATTGTAGATCGCTTTGAATACTTCTTCCTTTTTATTTGTTATAATCTTTTTGCATGAAGGAGGAAGGCCATTTGTGATACCAGCTATTTGTGAGTTTACTTGAGTGAAGTTAAAACCAATGAGAGATTAAATCATGAAGTTAAAGTCGATGAGAGATTGAATCATGCTTCATTTTTACAGGTATCAAGATATGTATGTGAAACAAATCTTTGCAAGTAAAAACACTATCATACATATTTCAAGATGGAATTCATAAGCAGGAATCATTTCATCAAACCCATTTAAGAAAAATATTTTTCATATAATAAGTGTATGAGAAAATCTGATTTTTAGGATACCAATTGTTAAGCGAATCCGAAAATGAAATTAACACTTTCATGCATTCGGACAAGACTATACTATACAATCATGAAGACAAAACATGCTTATTGTTATGGAAATTTTTGTGTTCAACACATAATTTCTAACATGTTATTTAGGTATGTAATGACAGTAAAGTGATTTGATCATTCAATAAAGTCCGAAAAATAATTTTAACTACTTTATGTGTTCGGACACATCAACATTCCTAATTCTCTTCTTATGAAATCAAATTATTCTTCACTTAGAGGTTTTGTAAAAATATCAGCTAGTTGATGTTTAGTATCAATGAATTCTATGATTACATCATGATTAGTAACATGATCTCGTATAAAGTGATGTCTAATATCAATATGTTTTGTTCTTGAGTGTTGTATAGGATTTTTCGTTAAGCATATAGCACTTGTGTTATTACATTTAATGGGAATATTTTTAAGATGAATTTTATAATCTTCTAAGGTGTTTTTCATCCATACAACTTGTGCACAGCATACACTTGCTGCAATATATTCAGCTTCGGTTGTTGATAGTGTAACCGAGTTTTGTTTCTTAGATGACCAGGAAACAAGGGCATGTTCTAAAAATTGACATGTTCCTACTATGCTTTTTCTATCTAGTCTACGGCCAACAAAATCCGCATCAGCATAAGCAATTAACTCAAGATTCTCTGATTTTGGGTACCTTAATCCTAGATTTGTGGTACCATTAAGATATCTATGTATTCTTTTAACTGCTTTGAGATGAGATATCTTAGGGTTTGATTGAAATATAGCACAAAGTCCTACACTGAAGATGATATCTGGTCTAGTTGCAGTGAGGTAAAGTAAACTTCCTATCATACCCCTATAAGTTTTTTGATCGAAGCTTTCTCCACTTTCATCAATTTCTAACTTAGTGGAGGTGCTCATAGGAGCGTTAATAGCTTTTGAGTTATTCATATTAAACTTTTTTAGCAAATTCATAGCATATTTAGTTTGACTAATAAAGATGCCATTGCTTAGTTGTTTGATTTTCAAGCCTAAGAAGAATGTTAATTCTCCCATTAAACTCATTTCGAATTCAAGACTCATAGTTTTAGCAAAAGATTCACAAAGAGATTCATTCGTAGAACCAAAGATAATATCATCAACATAAATCTGAACAATGAGAAAATTATTTTCAAAATTCTTGATGAACAATGTAGTATCAACCTTGCTTTTTGTGAAATTATTTTCAATAAGAAAAGAACTAAGTCTCTCATACCAAGCCCTCGGAGCTTGTTTTAAACCATAGAGAGCTTTAGTTAATTTAAACACATGATGAGGGAGGCTACTATTTTCAAATCCAAGAGGTTGTTCAACATAGACTTCTTCGAAAATAAGCCATTCAGAAAAGCACTTTTAACATCCATTTGAAACAACTTAAAATTATTGCTAATAGCGTAGGCAAGGAGCATCCTTATGGCTTCTAATCGAGCCACAAGAGCGAAGGTTTCTTCGTAATCGATACCTTCTTCTTGGTTGAAACCTTTGGCCACTAATCTAGCCTTTTTTCTAACCACGATACCATATTCATCTTGCTTGTTTCTAAAAACCCATTTAGTACCAATAACTAAATGGTCATTTGGCCTAGGAACAATCTTCCACACCTCATTTCTCTCAAATTGATTTAATTCATCTTGCATTGCGATAATCCATGAATCATCTTTCATGGCTTCGTCAACACATTTGGGTTCAATTTGGGAGAGAAAAGCGGTGTTGGCACAAAAATTTTTAAGAGAAGATCGTGTTTGAACCCCCTTTGTTGTGTCTCCTAAGATTAGCTCCTTAGGATGAGCATCTACATACTTCCAATCCTTGGGTAAGGATGTTTCGGAAGTGGATGCATCCAAGTTTTAAGTTGGAGACGCCGTTTCATTTAAATTCAAGGAATCAAAATTAACATCATCATCAAAATCATTTTTCTTGATTTCGGAAATCTCATTGAAAACAACATGAATGAATTCTTCAATAATTAACGTTCTTTTATTGAAGATACGAAAGGCTTTAGAAACCAAAGAATAACAAAGAAAGATTCTTTCATCGGATTTAGCATCAAATTTTTCTAAGTTATCCTTTTCATTCAAGATAAAACACTTACACCCAAACACTTTAAAATATGAAACATTGGGTTTTTTGTTGTTCCATAACTCATAGGGAGTTTTGGTGAGTAAGGGTCTTACTAGAACTCTATTCAAAATATAGCATGCAGTGTTTATGGCTTCGGCCCAAAAATATTTGGGTAGGCTATGTTCATTCAACATGGTTCTTGCCATTTCTTGTAAATTTCGATTTTTTCTTTCTTCTACTCTATTTTGTTGAGGATTTCTTGGAGTAGAGAAAATATGGTTGTATCCATTGAGTTCACAAAATTCTTGGAAATCATGGTTTTGAAATTCATCACCGTGATCACTTCTAATTGACAAAATCATAGAACCCTTCTTATTTTGAACAAGTTTACAAAACTTGATAAAATATCTAAAGCATTCATTTTTCTATTTTAAGAAGTAAGTCCATGTGTATCTGCTATAGTCATCCACAATGATGAAGGCATATTTGCTACCTCCTAGGCTTGATGTAGAGATTGGTCCGAACAAGTCCATATGGATCAATTGTAAGAGCCTAGAGGTGCTTATTTGATTCTTAGATTTGAAACTACCCTTAATTTGTTTACCTAATTGGCAAGCATCACATACATTATCTTTGATGAACTTGATATGAGGAATTCCTCTTACAAGTTCTTTAGATGATATTTGAGTGATTAGTTTCATGCTAGCATGACCTAATCTTCTATGCTATAGCCAAGCATCCTCATTCAAAACCGAAAAACACATTTCATTACACAAATCATTGATGTTAATAGTGTATACGTTATTTTGTTTTAATGCAATCATAGACGTGTTTTTGTGTGGTTTTTCAATGATGCAAGCATTATATTCGAATCTGACAATATATCATTTATCACATAATTGACTAATGCTCAAGAGGTTATGTTTTAAACCATCAACTAACAAAACATCTTCAATAAAGACGTTGGATTTGTTACCTATGGTTCCTTTGCCAATGATTTTACCCTTGTTGTTGTCTCCAAAGGTGACATAGCCTTCGTCTATGCTAGTGAGCTTAGAGAATTGAGATGGATCTCCGGTCATATGCCTTGAGCATCCACTATCAAGGTACCATCTCTTGCTCCTAGCTTGCGATGGTATAGGTTTCTACAAGAAATGATGATCTTTAGGTACCCATTTGCTTTTGGGTGCTCAAAAATAGATCTATATTGTTTATCATGTTGCATAGAATTTATCATGGTTCCTTTAGAAACCCAAATTAGTTTGTTCGGACTAATTTTCTTGAATGGACAATAATACATTTTGTGTCCAAGTTTGCAACAAAAGTTGCATTTGTCTTGGTGTCGAACATGTAAGATGGGGCCTTTTATGAAGGTGGTTGGATTTTGGTGAGGACTTCTCACAAATCCGATTTTACTTCTTTTGGGAATGTGACCCTTGTTTTCAACGATCATGTTCAAGGACTTGCTACCAACCTCGAATTTCTTCAAGGTGTCCTTAAGTAGCAAGTTTTCCTTTTGGAGAGTTTCTAGATCATGGCATTTTATGCATGAACCTAAACTATCATGATATTCAGCTTTTAACTTATCGAAATTACAAGTAAGACTATCATGCTCCTTTTTTAGCAATTTGTATTTTCTACTAATAATCTTGCATTCATCAAATAAGTCATGGAAGATATTTAATAATTCATCAAATGATAAATCTGCATCTATTAAATACGTTACCTCCTCTCCGATGGCCATTAAGGCGTAATGAGCAACTTGCTCGGTGTTGGACTCCTCTTCTTCGGACGCGCTCGAGTCATCCCATGTTGCTTTGAGCGCCTTCTTCTTTGATGTTCTCTTTTTGACTTGGGGACAATCACTTTTGTAGTGTCCCGACTTTTTGCACTCATAGCAAATAACTTGGTCCTTCTTAGGTTCAAGTTTATTTTTTGTGTCATTCTTAAACTTGTTTCTTTTAATGGATTTTTTAAATATTCTTGTTAGAAGTGCCAAGTCATCGTCACAGTCCTCATCACTTGAGTTTTCTCTCAAGTAGTCTTCTAAAGTTCTAAGTGTCATATCCTTCGTGTTCTTTGGAAGGATGTCTTCTTGCTCTTCATGAGCTTTGCAAGTCATCTCGTAGGTCATTAATGACCCAATTAGTTCTTCAAGAGGGAAATTGTTTAGCTCTTTTGCCTCTTGAATAGCAGTGACTTTAGGATCCCAACTCTTAGGAAGGGATCTTAGAATCTTATTTACGAGCTCAAAATCCGAAAAACTTTTTCTGAGTCCTTTAAGACCGTTGACGACATCCGTGAAACGGGTAAACATGTCGCTAATAGTCTCACTCGGTTTCATCCGGAAAAGTTCGAAAGAATGTAACAAAAGATTGATTTTTGACTCTTTCACTCTACTTGTGCCTTTGTGAGTCACTTCGAGTGTGCCAAATATCAAATGCAGTTTCACAAACCGAAACACGGTTGAACTCGTTTTTATCAAGTGCACAAAATAAGGCATTTATAGCCTTTGTATTAAGAGTGAAAGCCTTCTTCTCCAATTCATTCCAATCGATCATTGGAAGAGAAGACTTCAAAAATCCATTTTTGACAAGATTCCAAAGTTCAAAATCCATAGAAATAAGAAAGAGCCTCATTCGGGTCTTCCAATAGGTGTAGTCCGTCCCATTGAACATGGGTGAACGTGTAATAGAATGGCCCTCTTGGTTTCCGGCGTATACCATCTCTCTTGAGTTTTAATCCATTTGAGAGTTAACCCCGCTCTAATACCAATTGTTAGGATCAAGAGCACTAAGAGGGTGAATTAGTGCAGTGGAAATCTTTCGACGATAAAAAAACGTTCGAACGATAAAAGCAATTTCGGTGTGAAAGCCGATTCTATGATTACTTTAACTTAAGATCAAGCGAGATGACGTTAAAGTCAATCAATGAAGGCAGTTTGCAGTTATGATGAAAATCATAATATAAGCGCAAACTGAAATACGACGTTCGTACGATAAAAGCAATTTCGGTATGAAAGCCGATTCGTAAACCACTTTAACTTGAGATGAAGCGAGATGTAGTTAAAGCAAAGATATAAAGGCAGTTTGCAGTTATGATGGAAATTAGAACGTAAGCGCAAACTGAAATATGATGTTCGTACGATAAAATTGATTTACGTCTAAACGCCGATTCGGAAAGCACTGAACTTTGAAACACATTCGTAAAAGCACAGAAGGCAGTAAGCTATTGAGGAGGTTTGCAGTAAAGATAAGATGCTCAAAGTAAATGCAAACCGAGATTTAGAGTGGTTCGGTCTGTTGAGTCTCGGATTTTGATGATAAAATCAATTGGTGGGTTAATTGATCTAATCTATATTATTGAGTTAAGTGTGCAGGATTAACTATGATAACCAGAAAACATAAAGCAAGGATACCGGAGTCGAGATCGATGGATGTTTAAGAGTCCGAAGAATCGTCGGAGATGCTGCCGGAACCAACCGAGAAGAAATCGGGAACCTATCGGAAGTTCGCCAAAGAGATCGTCGGAGGTTCACGGAGATCACCGAGAAGGCTCGGCTACTCGTTAAAGTCATCACAAGATCGGGAGCTTGATGGGAGTCCGTCGGAAGAAGTTCGTCGGAAAGCTCGCCGAAACAAGACTCGACGTTCGCGGTTGAAAGCTTGCTTAGGATGTGTTTTTGTTATGTAGTTCACTTGTAATTAGGATTAGGATTAAGAGATAATCCTATATCCTGGTTAGGGGCCAACTGGGCCCAAAGTCAGAGTTGGTTTAGGCTAAAAATTAAGCTAAACCAGCGAACTAGAGAGCCAAGATTGAAGCCCAACTAGTGGCTGAAAACACTGTAGGCGGTGGCACCGCCTAGCTGGGCGGTGGCACCTGTAACACCCCTCATTTTCGAATGTTCGTATAAATTTTTGGTGATAATGTAAGCATCTATTTTAATTGACAAAAGAAATATAGTATGAATTAGAGGTAACCTATTTGTAAGATTTGGGAGATCTGTTCAAAAAAAAGAAAAAAAGAATCTGAGGACCTATATGTAAACCCTAAGGACCTAATCGTGAATATGATAAAAACAAGGACTAAACTGCAAAATGCACCAAATGACAAATTCCACCGCTTAAGCCTCTCTGCCTTCGTTGTTAAGGAAGCAGAGGAGGCTGCTCGTGGGTGATCAGGGAAAGAAAAGAAGAAGAAGAAGAAGAAGAAGAAGGAGGAGAAGAGAAAGAAAATTTGGGGCTTTTAGGGTTTTTGCTTTAATCTTGTTACTTCGGGTCAAAATTTGCAAAGGCAAGTGTTCTAACCCCATCCTACAGCAGTATTTGACTCTGTTTTTATGTTGATTCAAAATAAATTGGAAGATTTTTATTTAGAAACTGATATGTTTCTCTTTGGACATAGAACTATGGATTCTGAAAGTTTTCGGTAAACTGACCCCTAAGCACTGTTTCAGCCCTAAGTTTTAGTACAGAATGAGAATTCAGGCAGGAACTATTTTTGTTTGAAATTAGACTCGTATGTCTTTCTTTTGACACTGATTTTGTAGATTTTGGACACCGAATACTTACCCAAAAATTTGTTTCAAAAGAGCCTATAGACGCTGTAAAACAGAGTTCAAGATTTCTGACCTTTCGATACTAAAACGCCTATAACTCCCTGTTGAAAATTCTGATTTGTACCAAACTGATTTTATTTGAAACTAGACTTGAAATTATCTCTTTTGACATATAGTTTGAAAATTTTGGAGTTCAATTGCTCACCCTATCGTCTGTTGAATCCGATCCTATAAAGTCTGCAAACCAGTGATTGTGATTTTGACCTTATGTTACCAAATCAGAGGTAACTCTGTGTTGGGAGCCCTGTTACATATGAAATCTGTTCCATCCGAATATAGACTGATATATGGTTCAACCATAGCCTTCTTATGGGTATTGGAGCATATTTGTTATTCTGAAATATTTGTTTGGTGTGCCACTGGAATTCTGTCCGAAATCGAGCTTTGGTCGATTTCGCGTATTCTGTTCCATTTCCTTTGGATACTTGAATTCGCCTAACCTTCTTATTGGAATTGAGCTGGTTATGATTGCTTGGAATCCCTGTACACTCTTGCTTTCAATTCTTTCCCTAAAATGAATACTTTTGTGAGAGATTTGTTCCTTACATCACATTGTTTTTGAAAAGGCACATGTACGTTTGGTTGTTCCGCGTGTGCTTCCGTTATATGCTGCATTTTGTTGAAACCGCCTTCTTGTACTCTGGTGTGTGGGATTGTCTGGACCTTTGCCAGAAATGGTAAAGGGTATGCGCTGATTTGCCCGCTATGTGGGGTCCCGCTATGTGGGATATTCTGGTATGCGCTTATTTGCCCGCTATGTGGGGTCCCGCTATGTGGGATATTGCTTAGAGCCTGCGATGCTCTGCCGGCCCCCTTTGACTTCACCTAGACGTGGGTGGATGGAGCTCCTAGACGTGGGAGACTTTTGTCAGGTGGTCATTCAGAAATGGATGAATCACATTCTGACTGAGATCCCACTACACCTTCTATATGTTTGATATGACATCCAGAGTCTTGGTGAGTTATTTCTGTTCCTGCTCTGGATAAATATGATATGATTGCAACGTCAAGGACGACGTTTGAGCTTCTATACGACATATGAGTTTGATATGCTCTGAAATGCTTCATTCACTGTTGAGTTTGCTTCGTAATGTTCCATATGTCGTTGATGTGTTTTGGAACATTTTATATGCCATTGATAAGCTCCAATATGTTTCCTTTGTTTCTGATATGCTCCAATTACTCTATGCCCCATCTGTCAGGAACCAAATATGTATGATTAAAAGGACAATTGTGATTCTGCTCCTAATGATATTATGTCTACGAAATCGTATATTCAGCTTTGTGTTTTGAAACTGTATCTCTTTGGAAATTGTACTATTTTGATATGGATATGTTAGTCACTTGCTGAGCTCTTTATGCTCACCCCGTTTGTTGATAAATTTTTCAGGATAGCGTATCGCTTGCTTAAATGTTAAGAATGGGCTGAGGCAGTGGAAAGTTTAGAAGACGTTGGGCAGAACTTTTGTTAGCATATATGTAGTTGTGTATAAGCTACCTTGCATCTAATGAAATGTGACTATGAATCTAAACCTGTGGATTTTGTGTAAGTTAAAGGATCCCTCATGTATAGGGTTTTGGAATGTTAAATTAAATTTGTGTAATGATATGAACTTATGGTAAATCGATGATTGTGGTGACTGCATAGATTTCCCCACTTGTGGATTTATATTGTGGTTTTTATTTTGATGAGTCGAGTTCAGATTGTATGAATTATCGAGTGATGTGTGCTATGTTTATGAATTGCACAGGGTTATGAATTGGTAGATTATAGAAGTGAAATTTTTGATCTGAATGTTTTCTTAGTGACCTCAAATGTGTGTTTGGATCCTGGGTTAGTTGTGTTGGAAAAAATTTTTAATATTGTCGATATTTTGTCGGGTCGTGACAGCACCGCCCAGCACCCGAGAGCTGGGCGGTGACACCTCCTTGGCTGGGCGGTTGCACCGTCCAGCACCCGAGCGCTGGGCGGTGGCACCGCCTGGTTGGGCGGTGGCACCTCCAGCACCGGAAACCCTAAGAAAATTCAAATTTTGGAGCCCAAAATTTGAATCCTCTTGAGGCCTATAAATACCCCTCTAATCTCAGCTGAGGTAACAACTTTTGAGAAGCATTTTGATTGAGAGAAAAGTCTTAGAAAGTCTTAGCAAGTCTTGTTTTCAATTTGCTAGAGAGTTCTCCTCCTTCTTTCTTATTGAAAATTTGTAAGAGGTTGAGCTGCTTGTAAAAGGTTGTAAGAGGGGTGTTTACCCTTCCATTTCAAGAGACTTGCTAGTGGAAGGTGGGAGCCTCATCGAAGAGGGGCCTCGCAAGTGGAGTAGGTCATTTGACCGAACCACTCTAAAAATCGGCGTAATCTCTGGTTTGCTCTTTATTATTGTCATTTACATTACTGTAAATCTTCTTACTGCTTTAGTTCCTTATTACTCTTGCTGCACAACTTCAAGAATACGCCTTCAAGTTAAATTTCTCAAGTTTCGTTCTTAACGTACAAAAGATTTTGATTAAAATCGAAGTTTTAATCCGCTGCACTAATTCACCCCCTCCCTCTTAGTGCCGCTCCGATCCTAACACGGTCAATCTTGACCTACTCCACTTTTGGCTTCCTCCACCGACGAGGTCACCGACGTCAACTAGAGGCCTTCCTTCAATAGGCGAAGGCCAACCACCCTTTTACAGTTTCACTCCTTTTGACGGGCTTATGAGACAACCCTTACAGAATTTTCTCTCCTCTCTTTAAAGCTCAGAACTTCGAAGAAAAGAGGGAGAAGAATTGTTGGCCTTTACAACAATTTTAAGCTCTAAAAATCACAAAACAAGATCAAGATGGTGCCACCTCCTGGCTGGGGCGGTTGCACCGCCCAGTCTCGCTCGGAGACTTAGCCTAGGTAGTGCCACCTCCAGGCTTGGGCGGTTCAACCGCCTTGCAGAAATCAGGTTCCGAATGGGGTGAACCATTCAGCCCAATTTGGGTTTTTCAGGGGCCCAATTGCCCCAAGATTAAGTTAATGGGATCACCTCCCATTTCCAACTTAATCATTGTGCTAACTACGATGTTTCCTAAGACATTTACTGCAACTTGCTCCGGTGCGTCAATCGCTTCTTCCGGCGAGCTTCCGACGAACTTCCGTCGATCATCCGATGAACCCTCGGTGATGCTCCTACGGACTTCCGGGAAACTCCTGGACTTGCGACGATCCACTTGGCGAGTTACGACGAGCTTCTTTGGCAAGCTCATGGACTTCTCGGATTTGTTCCCGTAGAACCTCCGACGACTGTCCGAACTTCCGTCAAACTCTCGAACTCCCAACGTGATCATTGTCTTGACTCCGGCTCAACTCCTACTGCATATCTTAATTTCATCGTAGTTAATTCTACACACTTATCTCAACATATAGATTAGACAACAAATGACAATTGACTTCATCATCAAAATCCGAGATTCAATAGTCGTTACTTTTGATTCCCAAGCTTTAGAAAGTGATCGTAAAACTTTACTAACAAGTTCAAAATTTGAGAAACATTTGCCAAGAGCTTGTAAACCATTGACGACATCCGTAAAACGGGTGTACATGTAAACAATGGTTTCGCTCGGCTTCATTCGAAAAAGCTCGAAATCATACATTAAAATGTTGATTTTCGAATCTTTAACTCTAGAAGTGCCTTCGTGTGTGATTTCAAGAGTGTGCCATATGTCGAAAGCCATTTCGCACAAAGAAACCCGATTGAACTCATTTTTGTCCAAAGCGCAAAATAAGGCATTCATAGCCTTTGCGTTTAAAGAAAACATCTTCTTCTCCAAATCATTCCAATGGTTCATTGGAAGAGAAGACATTTCAAATCCATTTTCGACTATGTGCCATAAATTCAAATCCAAAGAAAGTAAGAAAACTCCCATTCAAGTTTTCCAATAAGTGTAGTCCGTCCCATTGAAAAAGGGAGGACAAATGAGAGAGTGACCCTCTTGAAAGCCGTAAAGAGCCATTTCTATTTGGGTGTTAAAACAAAGTAGAAAAACGTGGCTCTGATACCAATTGTTAGGATCGGAGTGAATTAGTGTAGCGGTAAAGTACGATAAACTTTTGACGATTTAAACACTTTCGGAAACTTCGTACGATAAAAGCAGTGTTTCGTTTGAAATCGTTTCGATTGCATTTTAACTTGAAGGGATACGTAAGAAGGAGACAAAGAAGTAGAGCATCAAAGTGAAGATGGTTTGCAGTAATATAAATGACAATAAGATAAACACAAACCGATTTATAGTAGTTCGGTCATGCGACCTACATCCACTTGCGAAGCCTTCTTTGATGAGGCTCCCAACTTCCACTAGCAAATCATTTTGAAGGGGAAGGACAAATACCCCTCTTACAACCTTTTACAAGTTGTTCACTCTCTTACAAATTTTCAAAGAGAAAGAAGGAGGTGAACACTCAAGCAATTGAAAATAAAAACTTGCTAAAGACTTTGCTAAGACTTTTATCTCAATATCTTGCTTCTCAAAGGTTGTTTTCTCTACTAAGAATTGAGGGGTATTTATAGGCCCCAAGAGGATTCAAATTTGGGCTCCAAATTTTGAATTCTCTTGGGTTCCTGAGGCCGACCTCTCGAGTTCTGGGCGGTGCCACCGCTCAGTCCAGCGGTACCACCGCTCAGTTCTCGGGTTCTAGGCGGTGCCACCGCCTACACTATTTCAGCTCACTGGTTGGGCTCAAAACTTGGCCCAAACCAGTCCGAACTCAAGCCAAATTGGCCCCTACTTGGGTTATAGGATTAACACCTAATCCTAACCCTAATTAACTTGCTAAATACGAATTTAAAGACATTTCCTAAGCTATTACAAAGTCCATAAGTCAAGACTTCTTTCGGCGAGCTTCTAGCGAACTTCCGGCGGTCTTCCGATAAACTCTCGGAAACCATTCTACGGACTCCAAGCAAGCTCCTAGACTTCACGATTTGATCTTGGCGAGTTCCAACGAGCTTCTTCAGCAAGCTCCGATGTTTCTCGGGGAGCTCCACAAACATCCAACGAACCTTCCGGCGAGCTTCCGAAAAACCCTTCGGCAAGCTCCCTACTCATTCTCGACTAGTTCCAGCAGCATTCCCGACAAACTCTCGAACTCGCAACAAATCCTTCAAGCTTGACTCCGACACTTTGTTTTGCTTTATATCTTCATCGTTATCGTAGTTAATCCTGCACACACAAGCCAAAACTCTATTCCGATCTAGATAATTATTACAACGCGAATTAACATTCTGTTGCCCGACACGTCATTGGTTGGCGCTTCGTCCGATTCTTCAGTGCATCATCCTCTCTTGTGGCTTGTTGCCCAATTGGCGATTGACCTCCACAACCCCAATATCCTCAGCGCAATTCCGCTCTTGGCCCGATGCCCGACGTCCGAAGCCTTCTGCCATCCAATATCATAACATGATCTCCTCTGGTGCAACGTCAATTCCTCCTGCGTTAACTGTCTAATCCTGATCGAGTAGACCTGCATCACTCAAAATGTAGTTAAACATCTAAACACAATCAATTAGTTTCATCATCAAAATTCGAGATTCAACAGCATCCACTATCGATCTTCCTTGAATAGGCGAATATCAACCTCCTTTTTACACCCCTCTTCTCCTTATACCGAGTTTAGGAGACAACCCTTATAATAACACACACTACTCTCTAAACAGAGTTCTAAAGTTAGACTAGAGGAGGGATTTCTCAAGTGATTTTTATAGTGTTTTCTCACTTTAAAACTCTTTGTGCTTGTGTTTGTTAACCAGGGATGAGAGGGGTATTTATAGGCTTCAATTTGATTCAAACATGGAGCCTAAAATGGTCTCATCCTAGGTTTCCTAGGTACTGGCAGTACCACCGTCGTTCCTGGGCGGTACTACCGCCTCATGATTTGCTACTATGCGGTACCATCACCGAACAGGGGCGGTACCATCACTGGCAGCATTGCTATTAGTGGTACCACCGCCCAACCTGGGCGTTACCATCAGCGAGATTTCCTAGGGTGATGTTCCCCAGGCGATGCCACCGTCAGCCAGGGTTTTAGTACCCTGGTTGGGCCTTGAATCCGATCCAAACCAGCCCACCTTCGGGCCTAGTTGGCCCCTAATAGACTTGATGGGATTACCTCCTAATCACAACCTAAATTATGTGCTAACTATGATTCCTAAGACATAATCTAAGTAAGATAAGTCCGGTTTCTTTCGACGAGCTTTGGTGATCTTCCGGCGAACCTCCGATAATCTCTCGGTAATGTTTCAGTGGACTCCCGGCAAGCTCTTGGACTTCACAATGATCTTCTTAGTGAGTTCTGACGAGATTCTTTAGCAAGCTCCAAGACTTCTCGGTCAATTCCGGTAGAACTTCCGATGAATGTTCGGACTTCCGACAAACTCTTGAACTCCCAAATAGCTGATCATGTGGGGATACTAGGGATACAATATAGGTGCTCATTTGAGAATGAGTTCAATAATTGATCCGCTTATGAAATGTTGAATAGTTGATGATGCCTTATTGTCAGATAGTGATTCCGTAGTCCTAGTGGTGTATCTGGTCCTTAGACTTGAGACACCAAGAATATCCTATATGAGGACTCTACTCTTTGATACCAGACTTATAGGTTTTGATGTCCTAAATCTAGCACAGCTGGTCATCGGGAGTGGTAGTCAATCTTACAAGAGCTATTGAGTGTTGATAGACGATCATCCACGATTGGTGTCATGAGAGGAATGTCTCATGTGTTCTTGCTCAAACAAATCTCTGGCTAGGGTCATTAGGATTGAGAGAGAAAGAGTTCTCTAGGAGAATCCGATTAGAGCGAGACTCAAGTAGAAACCAAATGGGTTTGACAACACCATACTTGGTATACGGTCTCTAGGATATTAGATAGATGAGAGACTATAGGTACATGATAACTAAAGATAAACAGGTCCAATCGATTGGATTCCCTTGTATCATTTAGGGACTACAGCGTAGTGGCCTAGTACGTCTGCAATCGCTAAGTCGAGTGAATTATTATGGAGATAATAATTCACTAAGCCAGAAGGAGTTCTAATAAGTATGACTCACAACTAGCTCGATATTAGGCTTAGAGGGTCACACACATATGGTAGGTATTGCAATGAGTAGAGGTTCGAATATGAGATATCCACCGGAGCCCCTATCTTATTGGATATCCAATAAGCCCCTAAATTATTGGATCTAATGGATGAGATCCAATAAGAGCCTATGTGAGATTATTGGATAGAGATCTACTAATCTAAGAGGCTTAGGTAGTTGGATGGACATCTAATACCCAATAGGGCAGGATCCATTAGGGTTAAGTTGATAGGGGGCCTATATAAATAGGAGGGATTCAATGGTTCATAAGCTAGAGCCTTTTGCTTGCCTCTCCTATTCTCCTCACCCTCTGCACCTCAGAGCAGGCTTGGAGTTTTAAGGAGCATTGTTGCAACCCTATTGTGTGGATCATCACTAGAGATAAGGACGCTTGACCTCATTCACACTCTCCTAGAGATCTATAGGGATTTAGGGATATACGATCTCCCTAGGTAACATAATCTATTTCATATTTGGTTTTTCTATTTCACGAATTTTTACGCACCAATCTTCACATAATGATGAACTTATCTTTGAGAATTGGATATTTTGTTTTCTATTCTTCCGCTACGCATGTGATGTCGCCCCTAAGATTTCCTAACATTGGTATTAGAGCTAGGTTGTTCATGTGAAAATTAGTTTGGAACTACGTGTGTTATATTTTGGAAAAGCCATTGATGTCAAAATCTTTAACGCAAAAGCGAGAAAGGGCAACAACTATTGCTGCCCTTACTACGCTCGAAAATGGCAGCCTCGCTGCCATCTTAATGCATGCAGCAGAGCGTCCGTGCACGCGCAAACGCTGCGCCTATAGTAGTAGGCCTATAGTCGGCGGGTGGGGGCTGCAAGCCTGCGGGTGCTGCG